>NC_136312.1:8913619-9428190 GCF_964198595.1 Lampetra fluviatilis | reverse complement strand
TAGCGGTAAGGACGCTGCACTATGAACCCGGCGACCCGGGTTCGATTCCCACTCACGGCCAACAACAGTGATGATTATTTGAACCGTCCTGGGCTTCCCCTAGGTCGACTCAGCCTCAAATGAGTACCTGGTGCGGTGTGTAAACATCGCCATTGGGGAGACAAAGGCGGTCGGGCATGGTGCTGGCCACCCACCTCCTCGTGTACCGTTCTGGCCTTCATAGGTGCTCGCTAACAGCACTTGTCCCTACAGTCTGTTCAGGCTACACGGGGGGTCTTTGTTTTGTACATGTCCGTGCCACGTGGGTGTGTGCTTCTGCGTTTGTCTCGTTTGCGACTGAGGACACCTCGACGGTCGTGTATTTATGTGGGGGTCATCCGCGAGGACCTCGGGCGAACACAGAAGTATTTGTGTTTTATTTTGCCGTCGTTTATTGCTTGTATTATTATTATCTGCCGTAATTTCATTGCAGTGTTATTTTAAGTGACGTTTTTGTGTGCGCCGCGCCAATTTTCTCCAGCACATATTTTTTCTCTCTCCCTCCCCTTCTGTAAGCTTATCAATATCTGGCGCGCGGGGACAAAGCGCACACTCCCAATTTTCTACCCAGTGGGAATTCGCCTTTCTAATAAAGCTTGAAAATTATTTGCTGTCTTCCAGTCCACTTATTTATTTGTTTTAGCTTTATAGAGTTGTAAGGCAAATATATATATATGAGCGATCGTCAAAATGACCCGTTGGATTATTCCTCCTCGCCCCCCCCCCTCCCCTAAACCGCCTGACCCCAACTCGGTTCTGTCTGGAGAGTGCTTCAGTTGGCTGAGAAGAAAATGACCAGCGGACTTGCGTGGGAGGGAATTTTCACGAGCGCGCGTGCGCGCTCTCGCTCGCACTCTGGCGGAGTTAATAAGTGTCCCTTTTACATGGTTTGCGCACGCCCATCGCAATAACTGGTGGATGCCAGGAGTTTCAGCCCCTGGCAAACCCATTTCTCAAGGAAGGCCCACGAGTGACTTTGACGTTTAGGGGAGGAGGAAAGGAAGAAGATAGGGGAAAAAGCAAAGAAAATAAAAAACCCCACCACCTCGGGGCGCTATACGGCGGTAGCGCCGTCATTAACCCTTTCCCATTCTGATGACGTACGTCTTAAACGGCACATGCAGATCCGCAGATGTGCACGTCATCAGGTTTTCTGTTCCGATGACGCCATCGGAACGGAATCGGAAGAAAAACGGAAATGAAATCACTTTATTGGCACCGAGGCTCCTCCCACAAGGCCATGCGGGAGGGCGTGTGACACGGTTTTGTCACCGGCTATCGTAGAGTGCGGTCGTGTCGCTACGGTTCTCTGCTGAGAGTACAATTTATTTAAAAACAACGGTGCTATCCCTTTCGGAATAAATTGTGGCCACGCGACCCACCATGGAACATGCAGATTCTCTGAACGGGAAAGGGTTAAGATGCGTCGATTCGCGGGAAAATAATGGACGTGCTGAAAAGAAATATGAAGATGTTTTCATTAAACGACGCATGCAGATCCGTCGACTGCTATGGATTAAGTGACACGAGAGACACCGAGAGCCGCAAACTCTGCCAGTTTGAATAAAACTTCACCGCGCATCGATTCGACCTTTTTGTCTCGCGTAAATTTCCTCCACCTAGCGAAGTCTAAAAAACCCAGCACACCTCTCAAGTTTTCATTGGCAGGGACCAGCAGGGCCTCCATGGCAATACGTTTCGATCACGCATCTTCCCCATATCACGCCCCCCCCCCCACCACCACCTCACCATCTTCGCTGTCGCGGCGACAGCGTTGCCCCCAACAACATATTTGAGCCACCAGCCACCACTGCTCGGCTAGGTTCCAACAATTCGGCTTCACATTCTCCATCAGGGGGGGTCACCTGGGGCAGCCACCCAACCCGCAATGTTTTTAAAATAAAATTTTCAGAATCGCAATATTTATTTTTACCGGAGTAATCCGATGAGCTATAAAGTCACGTAGATAGGTTCAAAGAACTACGACGTTTCGATCGTGACTTTACCGAAAAGCCCAAATAATATGAATTCCTGCAGTCACGAAAGCTTTAAGTCAAGATTCAAAGCTCAGTAGTTTTGACAGATTTCCGTTGACCTCAGCAGAACGACAGCCTGGTTTGGCCTCACGACTGGCGTTTCATCTCTACGCAAGACGCCGACTGCAGATTGAGGTGCTCCTGAGCGCAGAGCCACCTTGCCACGTTGGGCGAGAGGAGTTGAATCGAACAACTCTTACGGCTTTCGTGGATGAGTGGGAGGTGCAGTGGCGCGGCGCGGCGCTACGAACGATGCGACCCCCGCGTTCGGATGCCTTCCACGGCTAAGCTCGTCCGTGGCGAGTGAGACGTGAACGAGTCCTGGGCACGCCCACTTCATCAACCTGCACCGATCAGCGTGGTGAAGTATGGTCAAATAACCCCCTCCCCCCCCTGTAAATGACATGGGGTGAGAAGGCCATCATCCATCATTAAATCGACAACGGGTTGTACATTATTACAGTTATTACCGGGTTCACTTTTCACCCTGCAGACAGTTGTCTGATACCGTGATCCGTGTCTCATTAGTGCTAGTGGAGTTGATTTCTATGCAAAAACAATGTCAGGGGGTATTTTTCTTATTTTTGTTTTGATAAACTTAAAGAAAACATTGAGACTGGCTTATTTTGCCATCTTATAATCCGATACTGTATATGCATATTTATAATCACTGATATATATTTTTTAAATCTCAAGTTAGCATTCAGCCAGTGCTCATCCTCCGTTGACAGGTCTGACACAGTGTTGGACATTCTACTTATCTATGATAACCAGTGTTGTTTTCAGCCACCAAGTGGTATCTATTTTATCGGCCCCGAGGGATGATGGGCTGAGTCGATACCAAAACCAGGAATTGAACTCGCAACCTTCTCATTGTGAGCTGCTCTTTCTACCACTGCGTCACTTGGTTGAGTAATGTATAGATATGTATTTTTATAATACACGTTGATATTGCTATATGAATATAATAATCATCATCATCACCACCACCACATCATCATCAATGTATTGGCTCTACAGTAACGAAAGTGCTGAATCTAGAGGAAGTCTCACGGAGACTCAAGATTCGTTTCGGGAGTGTTTTGTGAAGGGATATTAATTATTGGGTTCATTATCGAGTTGCTGCTTTGAGAAAAGTCCATCGCTGCATTGACACGATCACGTAATAACGGCGGGTAACGTGGCAAAACACATCGTCAACCACAGTGCAGTAAAATTTCGATTTAAAGCTTTCGTGACTGCAGGGATTCATCTTCTTGGTTCTTTCGGTAAAGTCACGTAGAAGGGAAATAATACAATAATTAAAATAAAAAGAATAAAATAAAAAAAATTCTCACAACGTTTCGGCCACAACACAAGCATCCGTCCTCAGGTGAAGAAACAGAGCTGTCGGAACGCTGTCTTCCCGACAGCCCTGTTTCTTCACCTGAGGACGGCTGCTTGTGTTGTGGCCGAAACGTCGTAAGATTTTTATTTTATTTTATTATGTTTTATTTTAATTATTGTATTATTTCCCTTCTACGTGACTTTACCGAAAGAACCAAGAAGACACAGTACAGTAGTAATACTCATGATAACGACGAGCAAAATGCGTTTACGAGAAGTGACGGACACTTGCGCTAATAACCACGGCGTAGGCGGCAGGTTTTGTTTTTATCTAACCGCGCACACAACCAAATTTGCATCGGTGAATGTTAGCGAACGCTAATGACTTACGCATTTGTTTGGGGGCGCACGGGTTTCGCTTAATCTTGCCCCGTCCCTGAATCCTATAAAGTAAACCCCGCCAACTTGGCCTTGGAAGTAGGGCCGAGTAACTACACTTTGATTGTATCTGCCTCCCACAGCAACTGGGCCTCGACCTTTCTGCGTGTCAAACAATGGCTTTTTATTTCATGGTGGAGCTTGGCTCCTGCCATAGTCGTGGGGAAATGTCACCGCTGGCTCGAATCCAACACAGGGAGATGAGTGCCATGCCAAGGGGCCTTAATTGAACCCCTGGCCGACTGAATGTGACTTGATCTCATCAGATTTCACAAGCTAAACCGGACTAATCCTGGTTAACATTGGATGGGAGACTGCGTGGAATGTTTAGGTGTTATGGACTTGGGATGCAAGGTGGGTCCATTATTAAGCAAAAACAGAAGTAGATTGTTTCAATCTGACCATGTGCATCTCTGTGTGTGTTATTCCCTCATATGCGTGGTTCTTCTGCAGGTATTTTTTTTAAGATGTCCCTCCTCACAAGGCAATCACTCACTCGATCAAAATGGCAAAAACATTTCCGATGTGGGACCATCCTGAAAAGAAAGTATCCAGACTCGGCGATGCCTTCCTGGCTAAATAAAGCGCATGACGGTATATATATAGTTAAACGCTGTGTCGTGTTTTTTTTTTGTTGCAACATCGATTCTTTCAGTACAAAACTGCAGCGACGGATAAAGTACCTAATTGTATTAATGGGGAGCTGTAAAAATTACATTCGGCGTTTTACATATGGCACAGTTTGCCTCCATAGCCGCCGCCGCCGCCGCTGCTGCTGCTGTTGTTGTTGTTGTGGTTTGCACGCTGTGCCTCGCGATGTTCTGCTGCTATTGGCTCGGCGCTCTCTGTGCCCGCGTGTCACCTCCAGAATTAACTCAGCCCCGAAAGGATCATGTGCAGTTTTTTGTTCGACGGTCAGGGCCAACATAGGTGGGTTCTGTTGGCCCCACAGATCAATTGTGTGCAGGACCAGCCTTAATGGGTGCTCGCTAATAGTACTGTCCTCAACAGGATAAGAATCTAAATTGGGACAATTTGTGTTTTCACGGGCGTAATGGTTGCCTCGTAGGTTTGTTAGACGAAGCTATACCCATTGCTGCCTCCACCAAAACTATATGCATTTGAAAATGTCCTGTTAATCTTGAAATGTCTGTGGCAAACCATTTCCCGACCCTGTAATTTATTCCAGCGATGCCATTCCAGGTCTCTCCGAGCCTTCCGTTACTTTGACCGTTCTCAGAACGCATTACGTTGAACGTTAAACTGACGTTTGTCTTGGGAGATTAAATAAGCCTTCCGGGGGAAACGTGTACCATTCGCTGCAGGTGATGCCCTGTAAATTTCAAAGCCATTTGAAAAAATGTGTGTTTTTCCCCCTTCGTCTCCCCGTTACATTGATAGGGCGCGTTGCCAGTGGGTTGGAAAAAAAACACCTCGAATTTCGCAACATTTCTCCTGCCTCCTGCAAGATTTATTTGGACTCGCGGAAAAAAAATCAAGTTCCTTGCAATCACAGCGCAATTTCACGTCAGAGTGCCGAAGTGATCCGGAACAATGCACGCATCGCCGGACCAATAATACAAGTCAAACAGAAACACTGCTGTCCACTTGCTGGCTCTGAATCTGTACTTATTTTGTCACAATCTCGCCAGGGCCTGATAGGGTGGCCCACACACTCACACGCGCTCACGACGGCGCCGCGCGCGAGCTGAGGTCACGTTGGGGAGAGACGCACAATTCTCACCTCGTTGCGAGAGATGGCGGTGAACCTCCTGACTGTCTTGCGCGAGAACGCACGATCCCACACTGACGTGCTGAATGTTGATTTGCACTTGACTCGTTTGTATTCAATCCCAATGGAGGAGGAGGAGCTGCATGTACGCACGGATCTATTATGTGTACGCACATGAATTTATATAAAAAAATAATTTGAGTACATGTAACATATTGGCTTTACAGACCATTCTAGATTTGAAGTTTTCGTGACTGCAAGGATTCATACTCTTTGTTTTTTTCGGTAAAGTCACGTAGGTAAAAAATTAAATGAAAAAAACCCAACTAAATTAAATCACGACGTTTCGGAGGCAACACAATCTTCCGTCTTCCGTATCAAGTAATTTTGCTGTGACGGTTCCACCTGAAGACGGAAGGTTGTGTTGCCTCCGAAACGTCGTGATTTAATCTAGTTTTTTTTCCATTTAATTTTGTTACCGACGTGACTTTACCGAAAAAACCAAAGAATACTTTCCAGCCCAATGACGACGAGCGAAAACTCTGGAGTGGTTTCGACCATTCTGGGTCTCATCAGCAGAGTCAAACTTGTCAAAGAAATGTTGCCCGATTAACGGATGTTATTGAGAGCATTCCTGTAATAATTATGGGACGTCGTTTCACGGGAACGAGCAAACGCGTACACGAAGCGCGTTGTGAGTTGCTGCGGGGCATTGTGGGTGACCGCAGATATAAAGAGAATCTCATGTTTTGTGTGTCCATAGATAAATAGGCACATCTATTTCAGTCTCTTAGAGCATGATGGGGTACTTTTTGGAGGGTTGAACTCGATAATATTTGCACAGCAAGCATACTTCCAAATGGATCGTAAACATTGACACGTGTCTATTTATCCTCTTCCTCGACGCCGTCTTACGAACTACGCAGCCTGAAGTGATCGCATTCGGTTTGGGGCTCGTAACAATAAACAAATAACAATAAATACGTCCTTATTAAAAAATATATATAAGTCTTCATTTCATCGACTTTCTACAAGTGTATACAACAAACGCAACGTTTCAATAACAATCACAACGATTTCTCTGCCAGACCACTCCCGAGTGCTAACACCATCGTCAACGAAATTATTCATGTGCCAAGGAATGAGAAATATAGACATCACTGACAAAGAAAACTGCAACAAAAGCTGAAAAGCATGCATAGCTTCGCTGATAGGTGTACGCTTAAAATTGCCCAGAGAGAGAGAGAGAAAGAACACCAACGTTATGAATCATGCATTAACACTTACAATAAAGGAGGCCGGTTTTTTTCCGTGTGGCAAATGGGCTCTGCGTCAGAGTGAAGTGAAGAGGGTAGCGATGATAGTTTGCCAATGGCGTTTTGCACCGTGGGCCGCTCACAAAACTGGGCCGTTTTACAAAAGGCGTTTTGACAAATGAACCGTGGTGACTCGACACGCGGATACGTTCTTCCGTCGGCAGACACGGAGTAGCAGACTTAAACAACAACAACAAAAACCGCTTGGTTGACAAATGCGGTGAGTGTTTTTCGATTCGCGCTTGTACACCACTGCAAACACCGGCCCCACCCCTATCCTCCCCCCACTCCCCTTTGTGTCACTTTGTTTATTTTTATATTCTTGGTTCTTTCGGTAAAGTCACGTAGAATGGAAACAATACAATAATAAAAATATTGATTTTATTGTTTTATATTTTTAATTATTTTATTGTTTCCCTTCTATGTAACTTTACCGCAAGAACCAAGAATATGAATCCCTGCAGTCACGAAAGCTTTACATCAAAATTTGTTTATTTTGTTTTGCGATCTGTAGCTTTAATTTGTATACATGAGAGCGGTGTGGAGTTTTACTTATGATGTGATGAGAGAGAGCGCCTGGAGACGAATGCAAGTGCCCTTCGTGAAGGAGACCTGCAGGCAAACGAAACTACACGACAGAATATTTCACTGCAGAAACTCAAACCGAGCAACCATCACGAGCAACCAAGATGACTACACAGACAAAGGAAATGTTCTCAACAAGGTAAAAAGCGCAGCCATGAAATGTCTTGCTTCTGCCACTGCTGGCGGAAGGGACTCCAATGTAGGGGACCTCCAGAGAGAGAGAGAGGGGGTTTTTTCTTCTTCTTGGTTCTTTCGGTAAAGTCACGTAGAATGGAAATAATAAAATAATAAAAATAAAACATAATAAAATAATTCTCACGACGTTTCGGCCACAACGCAAGCAGCCGTCCTCAGGTGGAGAGCAGGTCTGTCGAGTAGACTGAATGACTCTGTCTGAATGACTCTGTCTACTCGACAGACCTGCTCTCCACCTGAGGACGGCTGAAACGTCGTGAGAATTATTTAATTATGTTTTATTTGTATTATTTTATTATTTCCATTCTACGTGACTTTACCGAAAGAACCAAGAAGATGAATCCCTGCAGTCACGAAAGCTTTAAATCGAGAGAGAGGGGTTTTGTTTTTGACCTACTCTTCCTCACTGGCGAGACGTCTTTGGAAGATGTGGGCGGACCCACACTTTGCTTCCCCACATGTCCATCGACAAAAAAATAGACTCCAGTGTAAATAACGTGGGCAAGATCACACGCAAAAAAACATTCGGCTCCACATTCCACACGGATAAACCCACATGATGCTCAGAGCTCTGATGCTACACTCGCCATCCGTGGGACATCGCCATCGGTAGACTAATCCCCAGAATAGGAATGAATCATCTCCATCACCGTAGAAGTTCTGCTTGTAAGCATGTTGAACTTCATTCGCGCCGTACGTTTCCAACCATGCTAATCGGTCAGAAGCCAACACCCCCGATTGCTGCGAGCAACGATCCACATCTTGTTTCCATGACCAGTGTGGCGTCCTGCTGGGCCCAGGCTGGACCAGGCAAATCTTGGCGAGTCCAGTCAGGCCAAACTAGTCCCACGGAGATCCAGACCCAGGCCCCCAAAACGTATTTTTTTCAAACTCGGAGCTGGGCTGATCCTTGAGTCAGTCATGAAATCACGGGGTAAATGTTCGAGTCAGATGCGCCTGCTATTACGTGTGTAATTCTAAAAAAATATAAAAACTTTTTATCGTCATATGTGCGATAAGAATAGGTCACGGTGCCGCCCTTAAATTACATGCCCACTCCACTGCAGGTGGAATGACCTCCACTCGAGGGAGCTGAAGGGAACTCCTCTTGAGTTGTATTTGGCCTACTCTTCCATGCGGGCCAGCCATCTTGGAAGAGGTGGGAGTACCCACCCTTTCTTTATCCCACCACATGCAACGAACTGCAGTGTACCTGATTCATACAATTACTGCTGGGTGTAAAGAAGCGGGGAGGAAAGGGGATTTCAGAAAACTCGCGTCGTTGTTTTACCTGCAGCGCCTGGAGATCGAATCCAAACGGCGATCTCTGGATTGCCAAGCCCAATGAGCCGCTGACCGTTACACCACGCAGCATGCCGCACCAAGCTACGCGGCAATAATGGCAACGATTTTTTTTTGCTTGAAATAGTCTGTCCATTCTACAACCGTGTCATCTGTAAATCATCTGAAAATACTGTGGGGCCAAATCGAAGGTCTGTTATCTGCGACATTTTACCAACAAGGGAAGTTTCTCGTGAGTGGTCATGGCGAGGTAAAAATAAGAAGCCCACATGTCCAGGGTTTGTTTGTTTGTTTGACGGATAAGAGGAGTTGTGTGAAAAGCTCACCCCTATTGCATCTTCTTGCGTATACATTTTTTTGCAGATAATAGGATTTTTTTGCGTGGACAATACTGTATAATGGGATGACGACAACTTGCATTATCGCTCGATTTTGGAAACCGTCTGATTCTGTCTCGTTCCCAGTGGTCATGGAATGGAGGCATTACTTCGTCTCTCTCTGAGCTTTGGACACTGACAACACTAAGACTCTTAGGGTTGTCAGTCTGGCTGTCTGACCCTTTGGCATTTACGCTGAACCCTAACAATCCCAAAGGTTATATTGTACTCCGGCAGTATTCCACACTGCAATCTGCTTGTGGGTGTGCGCGTCTGACTCGGAGAAAGGGGAAACAAAATAAATAAAAACCCGTCGCTTTATCTTTTGCAAACATTCCCGTTTTTTTATGAATTTCGCCAAATCGGCACGGACATAAATAGAATAGGAGACTCTGATGGAACGGCGGTGGCAGCTAAAAAGAAGAGGGAGAGAGGCACGGGAGGGAGAAAACGTGATGAGATGGAGAAAAATAGAGGCACGATGGGTCGGAGAGATAGGGCAGGACACAAAAAAACCCCAAAAAGATGCCCGTTTAAAAGCACAGGACGATGATTGAGGGGTGCAGGCGTTGCAGGAGTGATATGGAGTGGTGGCACACTTTTTTTTTTAGAAACTATCTCTGTAAAAATGCAAATGCCCCATTTAAAAAAGAAAAACGACAGCGATAAGTATGACAGCAATTCTTATGTGTAGAACTGCATCGGTGCGTGGGTGTGCGTTTTTTTTTTTTGGCGCAGTGTGAGATTGTCACCTGGGGAGACAAATGCGGCCAGGCGTGGTGCTGGCCACGCCACCACTTTGTACGCTGTGGTAGCCTTAATAGGTGCTCGCGAACAGCACTTGCCCCAACAGACTGTTGAGGCTATGCGGGTGATCTTTGGTGTACTTGCATGCAAGCGAGAAAGGATGAATGAAAGCCTTTTATCGAGCCTGCCTGAGTATCCACTGGGACGCGATATATATTGTTGATGTACTGCATGTAAAATAGTTGTATGCAAAGTACATATAATACGTAATGTCTGTGTGTACAAAGTTATGGATTTGTATAACATTAATAATGTATTTTCCACAATTGTACGCAATATTTCCAGCATGTGTATGCATGTACGTATGCATTCCTAATATTTTAAATATATTCTGCATATTCAACATAAAGTAAAGGATGTGCAATATTTAAATCACACGGGCATATTTGTTTGTGTATGGAATACATCTGGCATATGAAAGTACAGTATGCAATATTTTCAGCACGACTGAATACGCATGTAAAATATCCCCACCTTATGCATATGTATGCACTGTTTTCAATCAATTAATTTATGTTCCTAAATATGCCAGTGTATGTATTTATGCAGGTGGTATATTTTCAGCATAACGATGGAGGAGTGGGTGTAGTGGTTAGCGCTTTGCACAATAAGCCCAGCGAGCCCTGTGAAATTTCTGGCCATTTTCTAACATCAGTGGTGAGTGACATTTGAGCAATTTCCAAGCTCCCTCCCCCCGTCACCAATCTGCACAAACCGGAGCGGTGAAGTATGGTAAAACTCCCGCGACTGATACGGTGTAAGAAGGGCTTCATCCAGCAGTGGATTGATAAAGGCACGTGCAATATTTAATATCATTGATATTGATTTTTTGCATTATCCATACGGGCAACTTTATATCCTCAGTAAGTGTATGCATGTGTGTGTGTGTCCACGTGTGCATATGTACATGCGTATTGTAATAAAGAACAAACAGCCTGCGATACTGTACGGTATATGAGAAAGACCACGGGTCAAATTGTGCAATTGCTTTCTTTCATGTCGCGCAAACAAAAAAAAATGTGATGTTTAAAAAATCGCATGCGTGCACACACACACACACAAACATGTATAAAGCACAAACTCTCAATGCACCATCTGTCACCATGTCCACGCATCCATCTGTCGTCCACTGCCCAGCCTGGCGAGGCTCGGCCCATAGGCATGCATCAGAGCACAATAAGACACCCGAGTGAAGGACTTCGTGCCAAAGCAACAAAGATATTCATTGACCCGTTTCCCAATTCCCCAGCTTCCCATCGAAAGATCGCATTTGCGATATGGATCGAGAGAGGGCGCGCAGATAATCTGGGCTGGATAAGTGTTCGACGTGAGGATGCGAGAGTCGCAAAGCTCCTGTGATGAAAGGTTGGCCTGGCTTCTTTTTTTGTGTGTGTGTTTACCCTGCGAGTGCGTTTCGTTGCGTGCGGCGTGTGTAACGGAGCAGCCGTCGCAGTTGGTTCGCATTCTCCTTTTCGATGGATCTTGAGCAAGAAATGACACTTCTGTGGCGAGCGCCGGCAATGTCGCTCGCCGCATTGTGCGCTTTCAGGCTGCGCTTTTGCGGCCGTATAGAACGCCCATCCTTCCGCTAATAGGAAGCCACTGGAGCTGGGCACTTTCAAATCATCTAGATTGAAACCTTGATTCTTTAGAAACTGCTTTTTGTGTTTAGTTTGTTGTCCTTCCCTCCGCACCTCCGATTAGCGCGGTTGGCTACGTACGGTGCGGAAGAAGTTAAACCTACAATGTTCACTCCCCTATGAAGTGGTACTCGTTTTATCAACCGTGTAGAGATGATTGGCTGAGTCGACTCACAACCCATGATATGAACTTACGACCTGAGTGCGTGACACAGACGCTCTTAACCGAAGTGCCACCTGGCCAGATTTGGCTCCAATATCCCAGATAATGTGAACTTTTATTTTTTTACACACGAACAGGTGGCCAGCATCGTTACTTGAAATTAATTTGCGTAATTTACTCAAAAAAAAGCCTCACTGGGTCTCTTTCAACTCAGCCTCTTATTCAGAAGTGTCCTGTTTTTGATGATCGATCAAATCTACCTGGAGAGTAGATTATATTCTAGATTTGAAGTTTTCGTACCTGCCAGTATACATACTTTTTGGTTCTTTCGGTAAAGTCACGTAGATGAAAAAGAAAAAGAATTTCGTTATATCCATTATTTATTTATTTTTAAATTATTCATATTTTTAATCTACGTGACTTTACTGAAAGAACCAAAGAGTAGTTTTTATTTTATTGCGTTCACATGTGGCGTGGAGCTGGAGTTCCCGGTGAAGATACACGTTGTACAAATAAGTCAACTGCCTCAAATGGGCACAGCTCTTTAGAAATAATTTTCATCGAAACGTATAGATACGTGCAGATGGATAGGTTACGATATGTATGGGTACAGAGTATATTGAGGTATAGAGACACGGATATTGACGAATATCAATGCATCTATATATACACCTGAAAATCATTACACCTTACAGCTGCTTTGCCAATCTACTGCTGGATGAAGGCCTCTTCACACTGCGTTTGTCATTGAGGTTGTTTAACCATACTTCACCACATTGGTCAGTGCATGTTGGTGAAGGGCAGGTGTTAGCCATGGCTGGCAGTAGAACTCAGGTTGCTGTGATATTTCTAAAAAATTATGTCTATATATGTCACGGGACCTCCTTTGCCAGTACCAAAATATGAGAATAGGGTTTCCCCTTTATTATTTGGCAACAAAACAGCTGTGTTAAGTTGTTAAAACACCAAACTGAAACCTTTTGCAAGGAATCATGTCTGCTTTAACCACAATACTTGTGGTCAGAATGCAAACAAAAAAACACACTGATAATATATGCATTGTCCTCGAAACTGATTGGTCCACACTAGAGACAGCTTTCTTTTGAGCCTAGTCTCAAAACGGTGTCAAAAGGCGTCCTCTGGTCTAACACCTGTTTTGTTGCCAGAAAAAGGGGAGAACCTCTTCTCATGTCTATATATATTTAATTCCAACACCATCAGGGATGGCGATGGTGTTGGAATATCACCGTTCATCAGTGGCTAGACAACGTACTCTTAGTTTTTTCGGTAAAGTCACGTAGGAAAAAGAATGAAATAAAAATTAATAAAAATAAAATAATAAAAATCACGACGTTTCGGAGGCAACACAAGTCTCCGTCATCAGGTGGGACCGTCACAGCCAGATTTGCTGTATCACTTGATACCGTCACAGCCAGATTTGCTGTATCACTTGATACAGCAAATCTGGCTGTGACGGTCCCACCTGATGACGGAGACTTGTGTTGCCTCCGAAACGTCGTGATTTTTATTATTTTATTTTTTATTAATTTTAATTTCAATTTTTTACCTACGTGACTTTACCGAAAAACTAAGAGTATGAATCCTTGCAGTCACGAAACCTTCAAATCTAGGACAGACAACGGCTGATGGTAACCATGTGGAAGCAGTCTCAATGCCATCTTCAGTATCAGTTAATTTTTTTGTGCAAAAATTAAACGAGAAAACACTTTTTTTTTTAATCTATCATTGGTTTTGAACATTTAGTACACTTATGGTAATTCATGTGCCTTCTTCGTGTTAGCATGAGGGGCAAAGCATCCCATTCACCAACGCATAACCCCGCGTGACTTTGTAACGCTGCGCTGATCCGCGTACGGCATTCCGTTCCCTCGCTGCCGCTCTGCAAAAAAAGTTTGGGGCGGGTTGCGTAACGCAATGTTCAGTTCTCTATCCACACGGGCCGCGGTGTTTCTGACAAACAGACTTCACTTTCGATATGTATACACACACGCGCGCGCAAATGTTCTTTCATCGATGCACAGAGGCGCAGGTCCCTCGTCGGCCCCCGTGTCTAGAACAGTCGCGACGCCGCTGTGAAAGTTGCGAGAAACGGCGCTCGCTCTCTCACTCTCGCTCTCTCACTCGCTCTCTCACTCTCTAACTCTCTAGTGTGCACCGATTTTAGGTGCCACGTGGCATCTCGTCTCGCGAGTCGGGAGGTCGCGACGAGTTCACACCCCGGTCGGCGGGTAACAGCCGGACGCTGTCGTCGTCGTCCTGGTCGTCGACGAAAACGAGCACCGCTTTACGGAATGCGAGCACACGGTTTGCGGCGGTTGAGAATGATCCTGGTCGTTGGCACTGCGGGGCGTTCAACGTTGGCTTCGTTTCATGCTCGTTGATCAAATTGAGCATGAATATATCTATACACAATTACATTTCGATTTAAAGCTTTCGTGACTGCAGGGATTCATCTTCTTGGTTCTTTCGGTAAAGTCACATTCAGACGCTCTCTCCCCGACAGACCTGGTCTTCACCTGAGGACGGCTGCTTGCGTTGTGGCCGAAACGTCGTGAGAATTATTTTATAAAGATTTATTTTATTATTTAATTACTTCCATTCGACGTGACTTTACCGAAAGAACCAAGAAGATATACACAATTACATCTAAAGTCACTTGTGTGGTAAAGGTGCACCGCTGAGGTTGCCTGCTCGTGCCACCGCTGGTGGGTCAGGCCTCTTAGGAGAGGGCCTCAACAGAGACGGTGTTTGGCCGACTTCGCTGGCCAGGCGTCTTGGAAGAGCCGGGGTGACCCACAGTTCACCCCACCCACACGCGCGCGACCTCCTGATTGAGCCTCTGTGGTGGATGGACAGAACGTTCTCTGGACGTTCTATGTTCACAGTATGCTTAATATATTACTGGTAGGAACCAACTGGTTCCACCAGCCCACAGGGGATTATTGTGTCCGTCCGTCGTGCATCCAAAAATGGGAGGGGTGGGGCTGGGTGGAGAGGGGAGGGTGGGGAGGGGCTGGGTGGGGAGGGTGGGGAGGGGCTGGGTGGGGAGGGGAGGGTGGGGAGGGGCTGGGTGGGGAGGATGGGGCTGGGTGCGGGGTGGGAGGGGTGGGACTGGGTGGGGAGGGGCTGGTCACCCCGTGGTGCCCTTATAAAACTCAACGTTTAACCTACTCACGCCGGCTTGTGCCCGCGCTCACAGTGGGCCATATTTGCGGAATACACCACGCCGCCGTTGACCCTGGCCATTGACCAAGCAACCCAACGTTCCTACCAGCTCCCTCCGCAGGAATGTGTTTATTTTCACGAGGAGACTGCCAATGTATCATTCGTGCCACGTGCGAGTATGGGAGGAGTACTGGATAGAGTGACTGCCAAAATGCTCGCACCTACAGTGGGATAGTTGAGCAAAAAATCCGCAAAGATAGGCGCGCAAACGACTTTTGTCATGCATTCAAAAGGGGGTCCGACCTGCCCTGCTTGAAGTCGTACGTCTCATAGCTTTGATACAATCCACCAACCTCGACCTCCGAGTTCCCGGTGTGAAACGTGCTCACGGCCGTTCCGTTGTCTGAACAAAGCACGACGAAGATCCACGCCATAACAACACGAGGAGTCGTACAAACAGAAAACAACTGAATCGGAATATGTATTTGGACTGGAGGAATCCGATGAGCTATGAAGCTCTTTTTCATAGATGTCCAGTGGAGGTGCATCAGCAAGTTACAAAATAATTATGCAAAAACCGATCGGAGTGCAAAGTATAGGTAAGGTAACACAAATAATAAAAATAAAACAATAAAATTATCACGACGTTTCGATTGCAACACAAGCAATCATCATCAGGTGTGAAAACCACAGCAATAATTTTTTTTATTAAAAAATTTTCCCTTCTACGTGACTTTACCGAAAGAACCAATAATCTGAATCCCTGCAGTCACGAAAGCTTTAAAACGAAAGTCACACAAAGTAAATACTGACAGTCGTCATGACAGCACTTCAACTTGCCAGACCTCGGGAAGACATTTAGTTTCGTGTTGGCGTGATGAGAGAGTACCTTTTACGTGGTAGCAAGTGCATGATTTGACATGTTTATTGCGTTTCGGCTCAAAACAATCGGCGTCTACCGATCCAATTATTACGAACGTCGTTGATTAACGCATCTCGCGAAGAAACGCCGTGAAAAAACGAAGTGAAAACAATTAAAAATGTGACACTGCGCCATAGACTCTGGGATCTTGAAATAAAGTGACGTGTTTTTACGGTAAAATATTAAAATGTTGACATTATTTAATAATTATAATGATAATCGCAATGACAATAAAATCCAGGCGTGCCAGTGTCATGAATTTTAATTGGGTTTAACATGTGGAGATACCTCAATGTATCAATATGTCGTCCAACAGTAACACACAGGATACCCACAAACTATTCATTCTGCAAACGGCATCGTCATCGCAACACGTTCATTCAGACTGCACTCTTTGGAATCACGTCAGGAGGTCATGAAACGTGTCCGTTCCACAATTCGGCCGCAGAGCTTCTGACGAAGAATTTGTTGAGTTTTTTTTTGGCATTCCACAAAGTGCAAGGCCGTCACAAGGGCGCTATGTTCCGGACACGTGGTCTGCAGTAGTTTCACGGTGGAGAGGCGATGATTTCTCGATGTACTCCCAATTGACTACTGAAGCCATTCGGAACTATGCACTTTTTTTTTAAAGTCATCTGGATTAAAAGCTCATTTCTTTAGAACTGCTTTTTGTGTTTTAGTTTTGTTATCCTTACCCGCACTTCCGATTAGCATGGTTGGCTACGTACGGTGCGAAAGAAGTTCTACATACGTGCCAAGCGGTGGCTGCATTTCCGCTGGGTAATTTCACTGCTCCCAAAATATACTTGTCGATTTCCCTCTCTCTGTGTCTCTCACCCTGCGTCACGGGATTCTCCATCTAGAGGAGTAAAACGTCGCTGGCTGCATGTCAGTCAGATAATTATAGATTTACAAATATTTGACGAAAACTTAAAACTATTAAACTCTTTTTTCTATTTGACCAGGTAAGGCCCACTGAGCTACATAGGCTCTAGATTTGAAGCTTTCGTGACTGCAAGGATTCATACTCTTAGTTTTTTCGGTAAAGTCACGTAGGTAAAAAAATGAAATTAATAAAAATAAAATAATAAAAATCACGACGTTTCGGAGGCAACACAAGTCTCCGTCATCAAGTGATGCAGCCAATCTGGCTGTGACGGTCCCACCTGATGACGGAGACTTGTGTTGCCTCCGAAACGTCGTGATTTTTTTTATTTTATTTTTATTAATTTAAATTGCATTTTTTTACCTACGTGACTTTACCGAAAAAACTAAGAGTATACATAGGCTCTTTTTTTAGAAGCGACATGGCCACAAATTATAGCTCATAGAAGTGTCTTATCACGCGGAAATGTATTGCAGCCAAATACTCTAAGCACAAGTTTATAAATGTGGAGGGAAAACCGTAGGATCCGGAGAAATATCACGAGACCACGAGGAGAACACGCAAACTATAAATATACAGCAGGCGTCAGGGTCGGCATCGAACCCACGACGACCTCCTGTACACCAGGCAAGGTAGTTAACATCTCGCCACTGCGATGTGGTGAGAGCTAGCAGAAACGTAATTAAGTGATGATTAAATTAATGTATTTATTACACAATAATTGTCAGCTAGGGATGATACTGTGGTCACCATTTAGATTTGGTCTCCCGGTGTGGAAATTCAAATAACGATGAAAGTTTCGTGAATCTCTTCCCGCCACCTCAGTCCACCCGGTATGATAACTGGGCACAGTATGATTAGTCGATCGCTAGGTCGCAAGTGGTGCGGTGGAGTGTAGGTTACTCCCACCCCTTCCAAGACGTCTGGCCCACGTGGAAGAGCAGGCCAAGTACCCTACCGAGAAGAGGTCCAAGTGCAGTCCCTCGCCAGCAGTTGTGGCAGCAAGCAATCGCAGGTCTGCACCTTTATCTTTGCCGCACACTGTTGTTGTGAGCTTGAATGAAAACGAAACTCGAAACCCAAATATAATCAAATGCAGAGACTTCGATGTGCCAGCCCATTGTTTTGACATGGCCATTATGAGTCATCCCCGGAGACACGCAGCCACCTCCATTAGACCACTGTTGTAATGACTTGGCTTGAAAATTGGAATATGTGCACATGATTTATAATCGAGCGGTCCAAGTCTCTTCATGTAAATGCGATGAAAAGGGAACTCTTGCGACAATAGCAAGCCCAGCATCGACACTTTGACGCCGCGACTGCGGTAAGCGCTTAGTCTGAACTCCAGAATCACTGCCAACAGTAACATCGTCCATTGTTTCACTTCAAGTTGAGAGCCGTGGACTCACACAGACAAATATCATCACAGAGAGACACGTAGACTCACACGGACAAATATCATCACAGAGAGACCCTGAGACTCACACAGACAAATATCATCACAGAGAGACCCTGAGACTCACAAAGACAAATATCATCACAGCGAGACTCTGAGACTCACACAGACAAATATCATCACAGATGTCTCATTCGGGCAAATCGTTTGAGGTGTGGCTGCGCTGTTGAGCATCGCTTTGGACTGAAATACATATCTACAAAGAATAACTCATATGACAATACAAACACACAAGGTCTGTGCACAAAATGTCACTTTGTGCGAATGTTGTCCAAATCAAGGGCTGAGAGGTACAACTTTTCCCGAGCAGAGGCATTGGAAATGTGCGCCAAGTGCACTCTTTGCTAGGATTTCATCATCGGAGTTGAAATGCACACGGAGATGCTGCCGTGCTTCTATGCCACCTCCCGGCGTCGCGTGTGAAACAACGGTGCCGGTCTTCTTGGTTCTTTCGGTAAAGTCACGTAGAAGGGAAATAATAAAATAATAAAAATAAAACATAATAAAATAATTCTCACGACGTTTCGGCCACAACGCAAGCAGCCGTCCTCAGGTGAAGAACAGGTCTGTCGGAAAGACAGTGTCTGAATGAACACCACCAGGCATGGCAGCGTATATTTAAGCTGGGTTGGAGGGGGAAGAGCGCCTTGACACAAGTTGTGGCCGAAACGTCGTGAGAATTATTTTATTATGTTTTATTTTTATTATTTTATTATTTCCCTTCTACGTGACTTTACCGAAAGCTTTAAATCGAAACGGTGCCGGTCTTTGAAACCCCCAAACCCCCGTGCCTGTGCAGCCAGCAGTAGCAATGGGTTCACCAAAAACCCATCGGTGGGTCGAGGTATGGCGAGATAAAGTGTGGGCATTGCTACCTCGTCCACGAGAGTCTGGTCAGTGTGGAAGAGTAGGCCAAAGTACACTCTCTTTGGGGGGGGGGGGGTGATAGGATCTATCTCTAGAGCTTCCATTAGTGGAGACCCTTCTGCCAGGGCTGAACTTTTAGCTTCACCATGGAATGTTAAATTGTGACCTTGACAAAGTGACATTGCTATTTGCATCCAAATAAGATACATTTAAACCTGGCCACGATTCCTATTATCTATTTATTTCTGCGCTCTAATTTTGGTTTAAGTATATCAGTCTGAACGGCGAGTTTATTGGGTTATTATTATTTCATTGCATGCCTTAATTGCTAATGCTGATGATAATTAAGCCTATATTTTATAATTCATCTGAGTTAATGAGAATGTTGTTGTGTTATCCAAATAATAATGACAAATGAATGTAATGTTACGTATATTTGATAGATATAAAATACTACCATCACTCATCTTATCTATGGGACTTTTTTTTGCTAGTATCAAGGTATTGAATGCGTGTCTCTGTGTTGTCTCTCTCTCTGCTTGTGTCTCTGTCTGTGTGTCTCCGTGTCTGTATTTTGTCTCTCTCTCAAATGTAGTTCTACCTGATGATGATTGCTTGTGTTGCAATAGAAGCGTCGTATTCTAATTCATTTATTTTCTTTCTTTCTACGTGACTTTACCGAAAGAACCAAAGAGTAATTCCTGCAGTTACAAAAGCTTAAAATCAAGTTAAAATAAACCAGGCTTTGCCTCTCCTGGTATAGATACAGATGTTATGAACCCACAATTGTAAATGTTGTGGGTTTACTCTCTAACAACACGGGTGTGCTGAAGTAGTAACTAATTGGCAGAAACCTTTATTACGAACTTATGAAGATAAATAAAAAACATTATAACTTAAGAAAAGCATACACAAGCCTAGTGATAAAAAACTCCACCCCACCATATAAAATAAGGAAACCCGGTCGCCTAAAAAATATTAAGGAAGGGAAAAAGGCCTTTAAGAACAGATGGTGTGATAAGGTGAGATTTGAATGATAGTGTGAGATTTGAATTATAGGGTGAGATTTGAATGATAGGTGAGATTTCAATGATAGTGTGAAATTTGAATGATAGGGTGAGATTTGAATGATGAAGTGAGATTTGAATGATAGGGTGAGATTTCAATGATAGTGTGAAATTTGAATGATAGGGTGAGATTTGAATGATGAAGTGAGATTTGAATGATACGGTGAGATTTCAATGATAGTGTGAAATTTGAATGATAGGGTGAGATTTGAATGATGAGGTGAGATTTTAATGATCGGGTGAGATTTGAATGATAGGGTGAAATTGGAATGATAGTGTGAAATTTGAATGATCGGGTGAGATTTGAATGATAGGGCGAGATTTGAATGATAGGGTGAGATTTGAATGATCGGGTGAGATTTGAATGATAGGGTGAGATTTGAATGATAGGGTGAAATCTGAATGATAGTGTGAGATTTGAATGATCGGGTGAGATTTGAATGATAGAGTGAGATTTGAATGATCAGGTGAGATTTGAATGATAGGGTGAAATTTGAATGATAGGGTGAGATTTGAATTATAGGGTGAGATTTGAATGATAGGGTGGAATTTGAATGATAGGGTGAGATTTGAATTATAGGGTGAGATTTGAATGATAGTGTGAGATTTGAATTATAGGGTGACATTTGAATTATAGGGTGAGATTTGAATGATAGGTTGAAGTGAATTCCACAGTCGAATGGGGTCTGTGATTAAAAACGTGCAAGTAGCATAAGAAAACGACTTATGAATGTAATGCGCCACCATTAACAATTAATTTATATATTTTTCAATAGTTTTTTTGGCCAACATTGCTCATATAAATTTCAAAAGAACTCGCAACTTTTCTCAAGACACGACCGAATATTGGCACTGAAAACAAATGTACGACAGTCTGTCGTCGAATGTAAAAGAAAATTTGAATTGAAAAAGTTGGGATGAACACATTGAGACAGCTGCTGACAAATGTGCTTTTGCATTTAGAGTGTTTTGCAATATTTTTTTTTTGCAATTTGTAGTGGTGATGCATTAAGTGGGGTTCTTGAGAGCTCGCTCTGTCTGTGTACTCACTAGGAAAGTCGAGCTGGCAACGCCAGGCAAAGATTTGCAAACAAATGGGGACATTTATTCAGTCCAAAAAACCAACCCCCCCTCCCACCAGAATGTGCATTAAACATAGGTCCGTTTCTAAATATAACTGAATAATGTTACTCTTAGTTTTTTCGGTAAAGTCACGTGGGTAAAAAATAAAATTAAAATTAATAAAAGTAATAATAGAAATAAAATAATAAAAAAACACGACGTTTCGGAGGCAACACAAGTCTCCGTCATCAGGTGGGACCGTCACAGCCAGATTTGCTGCATCAAGTCAATAGCTGTGACGGTCCCACCTGATGACGGAGACTTGTGTTGCCTCCGAAACGTCGTGATTTATTATTATTTTATTTCTATTATTACTTTTATTAATTTTTATTTCATTTCTTACCTACGTGACTTTACCGAAAAAACTAAGAGTATGAATCCTTGCAGTCACGAAAGCTTCAAATCGGAAAAATGTTCCAAATGAACAATGTCTTTATAACCAAGAAAGCTGTCTCTGGTGTGGACCAATCAGTTTCAAAGACAATGCATAAATTATCAGAGTATTGTTTTTTGTTTGCATTTGACCACAAGTATTGTGGTTAATGTAAGCATGATTCCTTGCAAAAGGTGTCAGTTTTGTTGCCAGAAAAAAGGGGAAAAACCCTATTAGTATAACCAGTGGATTGTTAAACACGTGCGTTAAATAATCAAGCAATGCGCTATTTAACTTGCCAAGCAATGTTTCACTGACTCAGGACCTAGTTTCAAAACAATCCCCGACACTTTGGAATTATGCATCCACTTCGTTCAATCGCTTTGCAGGCTTATCGTGGGGGGGGGGGGGGCAGCGATGCAAGGAGAAAACCCATGGCTGGTGGACAAAAAAAAAGAATAACATTTAAACGCTGTGACACAGATAGTCTGTCAACGTGCGGGAAACATGCTTGCTGTACTGCCTTCCACGGGCACCACCACAATGCCCTACAGGTAACTCGCATAACACAATAGCATCATTTGTGTGACCCACCAACCCTCGGTGAAGGTCACTAGAAAACAGGCATCCATTTGCGCTACAATTAAAAAAAATTCTATTTACTTCTAGATTTGAAGCTTTCGTGACTGCAAGGATTCATATTCTTAGGTTTTTTCGGTAAAGTCACGTAGGTAAAAAAAATAAAATTAATAAAAGTAAAATAAAAATAAAATAAAAATCACGACGTTTCGGAGGCAACACTTTACCGAAAAAACCTAAGATTAATTAAATTTACTTCTGAGCTTAGAAAAAAAAGAAGGGAGATAATGACACAGTTGCAGTTTGGCATCACCGTGCGGAATGCCGCAAGGTGCTTGGCAAACCAAACATCACGGGGGAATTGCCGAAGCGAGCGACTCGGCCGTCAGGAATTCAATCGCCGCTGCGCTTCATACCCGACGCGCTGGCAGCCCCCGACTCTCACGTGGCATCTGTGAGGATCTTCGCCGTGGCAACTTCGAGCGGCCAAATGCCCGCCGCCGCCGCCGCCGCCACCGCCGGCTCGGCGAACTCGGCAAAACTAACAGGGCAAGCAGAGCGGGATGGCCCGCCGGTTACCGGAGGCGACGTGAGCCACAGTTTTTTGGTGGCAATCCCCCCCCCCCTACCATCACCGCCACCACCACCACCGCCACCGCCACCACCACCACCGCCGCCGCCACCACCACCGCCGCCGCCACCACCGCCGCCGCCACCACCACCGCCGCCACCACCACCACCGCCACCACCACCACCACCGCCACCACCACCACCGCCGCCACCACCACCACCGCCACCACCACCACCGCCGCCACCACCACCACCGCCACCACCACCACCGCCGCCACCACCGCCACCGCCACCACCACCGCCACCGCCGCCACCACCGCCACCACCACCGCCGCCGCCACCACCACCGCCGCCACCACCACCACCGCCGCCGCCACCACCACCACCGCCGCCACCACCACCACCGCCGCCGCCACCACCGCCGCCGACCCCCGCGTGCGATGTTCCTCACCGTGGGTCGGCGTGATTGCGCGCGCACGCCAGCCTCACGGAGAGGCTCCCTTTGCACGTAATAGAGCGGGGGGGGGGGGACACGGCAATTTCGCCGGAGAGCCGCCGGTCTCGTAATAAACGTTGTTCTGTGCCACAATTTGCATTTGTTAACCTTCAGCCTGCCTTTGCGACGAACCTCGGGGATTACCGAGGGGGCCCTATTGCATACAAGGGAGTTTTGGCTGGCGGAAGTATATCGATAAATAAAACCTTATTTTCAGATCCCTTATCACTGCTCTCCAATTATCAACCGACCAATCTGACGCCGTGTACACAGTGCTCCCAGCCCCCCCCCCCGTCTCAGACTATATAGGACCCTTATTTCCAATTCCGGCGTGCCGGCTAATACCCTCGTTGCGGGGAAACTGCCGCTTGGAATTGCAGAAACGTGACCGGCACCCGATTCCTGGGCCCTGCTGCACTAACGTGGCTCCGTTCCTGCCATTTTGACATTGATATTCACACGAAGGTGATATCTTGCGGAGGATGTGTAATGTGTGCTTATTGCTCCTCTGCGAATGATACAGCCCTGTGGTCTGTGTGTAACTATTGACACAGCTGATGATCGCCAGATCCTCTGCTTAGTCCGAATACAAATTTCTGCACTCCCCCCGCCCCGCCCAGCCCCCACCTCGCCTCCCTACCCTTCCAACACACCGAAAGATGGACCTATTCACCCCAGAGCGCTGGTTTGATCTGAAACATTGGGCAACTGAAACATTGGGGGCATTTTATAAATCCTCCCCACCTCTGTCGGCCCGTGATCCACGCGGCACTTCAATTGGACCGCACCATTGTTAGTAGAGCGGGAGGTCGCGTGTGCTGAGATGAAGCGCGGGTACTCCTAACCCTCTTGCAACACATGTGGCCGGAGTGGAAGAGGAGGCCAATACCCTTCTAGAGTGTCCTTTCAAGGGCTACTACCTCGAGTGGGAGAGGCCTCTTCCGTTGGCAGTGGCGTTTGCGATAGATTGGCTCGAGCCGCGAACCTATGAAAATAAGCGGCAAGCACGTGACTGACCACCTGGTCATGTAGCCACCCCGTGATCCACCAACGCCCACCTCCGAAGAATTGGATGACAAGGTGTGTGCCACCATCACCACCTCGCCCGGCATGTTCATTTAATTAGTGTGAATCGTTAGATGTGCGTTGTTGACAAAAATCCGCACCGTCTATTCCTGCACGTGTGCCTGCTTGTGGCCGTCATGATTTATCTTTTGGCTGCTGGGAAAAAAAGGAAAGGTGATATAGCAGAGCGTGGCTTGAAAGGCGGTGGAACGTCAAATCATAAAGTCAGTTTGTCATTTGAGTCTCATGCAGCAGTAAGCACCGGTGTAAGTCACACCAATCATCGCCGTAAATCATGCCTCGCATCCAGCACTCTTGACAAAACGCCTGGAAATTCCACGGTAACGAGGAACAAAATTATAGAAAGATTTTAGTAGTATGGTATTTTCGTGAATGTGTTTATTCATAGAGGACCCAAAAATCCCCAAAAACGTCTTCATGACCAAGGTAAACATTGGGAATTGCTGAACTTGGTGGCTGTGAGCCAGTGGTGGATTCCACATTTCCATGGCAGGGTCCGATGTCTAGAAAATACTTACCATTGTTGAATTTCCCACAGAGTGGTATTAATCTTGATTTTAAGCTTTCGTGACTGCATGAATTCATACTCTGTGGTTTTTTTTATGTAAAGTCACGTAGGTACAAAAAAAAATCACGACCTGATGAAGATTCCTTGTGTTGCAATCGAAACGTCGTGATTTTTTTGATATTTTTATATTTTTATTTTTAACTACGTGACTTTACCGAAATCACCAAAGAGTACAGAGTGGTATTAATTGTGTCAACCCCCAGAGAAGATGATGGGCTGGGTCAATCCCTGACCGAGAATTGAACTCTCAATATCCCAATTGCATTGGTCTCTTGCACGTAAAGACATTATTATTATTATAGCATGCACACTAATAATAATAAAAGTTCCTTGTTAAAAACCCCCGTGAAGCAATGCAATGATTATGACAAATACACAGGCGATTGAATAAAGGGACAATTATCCGTGTGCATGCGTTGTTGTAGCTCTGTCATAATAACAACAATAACAAGTATAACCCGTAAAAACTAAGTTTTTCACTATAAATCATTTATATGCGTGGCGGCTAGAGTCCTCTCGTCCTCTGGCTTTAGATGGCTGCCACCTATGGGCCAGATGATTGCATGGCAGCATTAAGCAATTGGTAATGAAATATAATATTTTTGTCCTAAAAAGTGTAAAATTTTTGAAAAAAAATTTCACGAACATTAATTGTCACGCGCAACGAGTCTGTGTGGAAAATGTCACCTCGATTGGATCACGGGAAGTGGGTTAAAAAACGACCGAAAGATTTGCACGGTCGTAAGCAAGCAAGCAAGCAAGCAAGCGAACTTAATATAAAGGATTTACAAAAATACAGACATGTTCCCTAAATTTAGATCAAAATGTCAAAGAAGTAGCTTTACTTTGCGTTTTTTTCCCATTGTTTTTGCTCGTGTAGCGCTCGCAAAATAAGTGTGCGTTTCACAACGGCGATGTAAATATTGTTAGCACGCAGCAAGGATGTTTCCCCCCAGCTCACCTCACGCTGGTCACGAGGTTATTTCGCGCATTTTAATTCCTCCGCTCGGCGTTCAATTTCAGATGGCGCAGCATTCTTAAACGTGGAAATCTTTCCATGACCCCGTTCATGTTTATTTTATGATTTTTATATATATGCGGCATGTCACGTGAGAAAAAAAAAACCGCTCTTCCCCCACCTCCCCTCCCTCTACCACCGTTGCATATTCGCTTGAGACATTTCCTATTCACAGAGAGGCTCGATATGAAATCCTGAAAAACGCCACTTAAAATTTGCACGCAGGAACGTAGCCCTTCGCGAACCTCGCAGTGGCGACGTTCTTTGTTTGTCGTTGACGGCTGCCAACGCCGACGCAGAGCGACGAGCTTAAGAAAGAGCGGAGGCGCAAAGCGTCCACCGAGTGGGGACGTGAATCCAGGTCTCTTGTAGCTGCTTGCAGTCTGCGGCAACCTGACCTTTGCCCTCTCATTGCCGTGGCTGAAGCCACACGTGCATGTGTTAAAGACTGCATTATTAGTATTATTAGGGTTGTGTTTGTTTGCCCAGGAAAGCCTTGCTTAGTCTCATGACTTTTTTTGGAGGGTGGGGTGGGGGCAGTGCGATATTTGCTTTGTCTCTTCCAATTAAGCCCCGTCATTTGAGGGTAATTTTTCAAATTTGGCAATTTTTAGATTAACATCGGAGCACAATTGCCTCCTCTTGAGAATGACATCGAGGGGATCTGGAACGTCCACTGCGCGTGAAGCAGAAGGCACGTAATGTTTCTGCATGATTAACGTATCCACCGTAATAACTAGGGCGACCGTTGGAGTTGAACCGTGAATTTCTGCAACAAGCGGAAAATGTCGATTTAAAGCTTTTGTGACTGCAGGGATTCATCTTCTTGGTTCTTTCGGTAAAGTCACGCTGCTTGCGTTGTGGCCGAAACGTCGTGAGAATTGTATTTTATTATGTTTTATTTTTATTATTTTATTATTTCCCTTCCACGTGACTTTACCGAAAGAACCAAGAAGAAGCGGCAAATGCATCACCGACGCTGACTTTCTGTTGCACCACTTCAAACAGCACCTTGGAAATAAAAATCTACATTCAGCTGCAATGGACAACAATTCGTAAGCTGAAATCAATTCGAACGCTTTCTGCAAAAATGATGAGAAACACTCAGTCACTTTATTTGCTGTCACCCTTCGTCAGGGCCAAACTGTCTCCACGGTGATCAGGCGGGTAGAACTGTCCACTTCAAGCCCCTAAGGGCGGAAGGCAATAATGGCTATACTGTAGCGATGATTGCTAACGAGGACGAAGCCAGAAATACGGTTGTTCCATTGTGCTGCTGACGTCTAAAATAATAACATGGTCACAAGTTTAAAAACAATGCCGTGTTGCGGTACGCACACACGTGACTCGCAAAGGCATGATGGGAGGACCGACCTTCTGGTCACAATCACGCCTCGAGCTGTCGACACATCACTTTTGTTCGTGCATTGAGTTTCAGTTGATTTGATTTTTCGACGCATGATCCCGTTGAGCCAGTTTCCCCGCGGTGCTCGCATGAGCACAGCAGCAGCAGCAGCAACAGCAACAGAAACAAAACACACAAAAACATCAACATTGCAGAGAACGGGTACAGCGGTGTCCTTAAGAAACATTGCGCAACAAGTGAGGTATTTGACGGTCGTAAACCAAACACGCGCGAATAAAAAATACAAATAAACTATTTGTCGAATGTTGCCAGGTAAGGCCCACTGAGCCACACATATCTCTTTTTTTTCCGAAGCGACCTGGCCACAAATGATCGCTCAACGAGATGGCTTACCGTGTGGAAATTCGCAGCAGCCAAATATTATCGAAAGAAAATGTGCAAATATAACGAGAGCGAGAGGAATCTACGAAACTTATTGGTGATGCATAAGCACACTCCTGTAATCCAGACGCGGTGAGGTGTGGGTTTTGGTGCATCGTAATAATGTGCAACACACTCCAGTTGGGCAGGGCCTCAATGCAGTGCAGTAAACAAGGCACTTATCCATATGTATATATGCGTGGGGTTTGGGTGTTCTCTCCTTTATAAGTGCATGTTCCTCTGGGTATTGCAGCTCCCTCTTATGGGGAGCGGTGGTGTAGCGGTCAGCGCGCTGCACTACGAACCTGGCGATCCGGGTTCGATTCCTGCTCACGGCGAACACCAGTGACTATTTTCTAAACCGGTTCTGGGCCTCCCCTAGGTCGACTCAGCCTCAAATGAGTACCTGGTGCGGTGCTTAAACATCGCCGCTAGGGAGACAAAGGCGGTCGGGCGTGGTGCTGGCCACCCACCTCCTCGTGTACCGTTCCGGCCTTCATAGGTGCTCGCTAACCGCACTTGCCCCGACAGTCTGTTAAGGCTATTTGGGGGATCTTTGTTTGTATTTTTGCAGCTACCTTTCACATACTCAAAAACATTACTCTGATGGAATTGGCAAAGCACCCATAAAAATACAGGAGTCTTGAGATTCAGTCGCTAAGCCTTTTCTTAGGCAAATGAGGAGTTCAGCACCCCTTTGTTGAATTGCTCCTTACATGCTCCCATCCGTATTTAATATTTCACCGCACGGAATGCTCTTGCGTGTATGGGTCGTGTTGTCACATAAACGCCGTGATTGTGGGAAGGTTATTTTCTTTTACATTTTTCTCAGTCGCGGACAAAAAGTGTACAATTTTGGCGGCACAAACCAAAAAACAAATCAGTGGTCGCGGGCAAAAGCCAAGATTATAAGAATTGTGTACTCTTTATAGATATTTGATTTTAAATGGAACCACCCATTACTGATGTCAGGTCAAGTTGGACCTCTGCAGTGGCGCTCGTTGCCAGGTTCCCATCTCGCACCGTCATCACTGGCTATGCCCTTCATTTGACGCAATCCCACGAAATAAAATGGCACATTAGCTGGGAATGAGAAACGGGGTCCGCTTTAACGCTTTTAAACATCATTCGTTTTTTTTTATGTGGTCATTTTGTGAAAACGCACAGACGGCCGTAATAGCAATGAGCATAAATGCATCTTTTTTTTCGCTTGCATCCATGCGCTATGAGATATTTCTTTTTTTGCATTTAGAGTGTCTGCTGCAAAGCACGCCAGGACGGGAGAGCATTTCTGAAAATGAAGTCTGCGCACTGTAATTTGGCCCGAGTTACGTTCAACCCTTGCCCCATGTTTACCGAAAAACGTTTTCTGGCAGTGAAACAATGTAAGGACCGCCCGGGATGCATCTATTCTTAGAAATCTCCATAGGCCACCGCAAGTTTGGCTGTCGGGGGTGCGAGGTGTTTATTAACTCGTCAGTATAGAGCGAAGAGGTCTTCCCCTACTCTTAATGCGCGAGGGGCAGTGCTTATCCTCATTGGCAGTCCTGAGCCAAATTTCACATTTACAAATTGCGTGCGGGTTGAGTCTCTCCATCGCATGGCCATTGTTTCTAAATCCCAAGGTTGGTAACTATGCCTTGGTTAGCTTAGAGAGCTCAGGGAAACTCATGACTCCCTCCGTACGGACCACAGAATATAAAAGTGTTTTGTTCTCAATGAAGTCAGGGGGCCTCATTCATATACAATTTGGATTCATGCTTTATTCAAGCTTCTACCAATAGGTGGACATTCCGCGATGATAAATCGGCGCGGAATTGTAGCCCGTTTCACCAGGTGGCACGGGTGGAGCCCCATTGCACGCAGAGCCCCACAGCCAATGAGAAGCTGGGTAAACCACTGAATGTTCTGCATCATATTCAATGTTATCATCATCATTGTCAGAAGCAGAAGCAACAGTGCTAAGGGTAGACATCGTCAACATTACTATCATTCAAAATATCAACATCATCAAGATGTTGTCATCACCATCATAATCTGAAACATCATAATCATCACGATGTTCATCTTCAATGTAATTGTCTTCACCGTCATTATCCTCATCATTATCATCATCATAATCGCCACCACCATCACCAAAAAATAATAAATCACGACGTTCCGATCGCAACACGTGACTTTACCGAAAGAACCAAAGAGCATATGTATGCATGTTGAACTTCTTTCACACCGTACGTAGCCAACCGCGCTAATCGGAGGTGCGGGGCGGGGGAAGGACAACAAACTAAATACAAAAAGCAGCTCTAAAGAAATTAGTTTGTTGCAGAGGATAGAGAAGCGGAGAGTGCACGTGGCAAGTGAATAGCCGTAGAGCAGAAGCGCACGGAGAGGGATACATCCAAGCAGGCCTCGCCCGTGCAGTAATTGGGGTTTTTGGCGTAGAAAGAAAGATGATAAGTTTATTTTGATATTGATCAGTTACTATTTTACAAAGGGAGAGATCCGTACCGCCGTGAGCCCAGCAGCAGCAGCAGCCACGCAAGACAACGACGCGATGAACGTCAATATTGCAGAGTAACGAGTGTACAGCGGGGCTCCTTAAGGAAAATTTCACAACGAGCGAGCGAGGTATTTAACGGTCGTAAACGAAACGCACACGGGGGAGTAATACAAAACAACGTTGCAAACATAGTATGAGAGCGAGAGGCACCACAAACACGTAGGTACATGTGCGCAAGTGCGCTCTGGATAAGAAAGCCTCACGGAGTCTCAAAAACACACTATGAGTAGGGTCCTGCATAGCACGATTAACCAATCCTTAAATTAGCAGTTTGTGTGTTGGTAAACAATATTCTGGAGGGAACGCGTGCATATGAAGCAGCAATATGTTCAGGGGCTAAATGCCAATTACCAGCAAGCCACGAGAGGGCTTCAGCAGAGAGTTCGTGTTGTTTTGATACTTCTCCTCCGTGGAAAGAGCGCAGACTGGAGTGGTTTACTTACGTGATCCATGGTTTGGCAAGAGTGGCCACAAAAAAAAGTAAAAGTCAAAGTGATTTTCTGGTCAAATGAACGTTGAGGCGACGTTCCTTCTCCCGTTTACAGCCCTGAGCCAGTGGTCGAAATTTCCCACGTCTACGCATAACGACAGCCACTGTATGACTTCCCCACGAAGTGGTACTCATTGTAGCGACCTTGAAGGGATGATGGGCTGAGTCCAACCCCCGAACAGAATTTGAACCCCGGCAAACCTTCCGATTGCGAGCCGCTCGCTCCACCGCTGAGCAGCCTGGCCGCATGATGATAATAATAATGATAAAAAGGTAAAATATCAAAATGGTAATGGATGATTCATGAACTCCTGCTTGCCGTGCCGGCATTCGGAGAGATAAAGCGTGGCGGTGCGTAATTGAAATCGAGGGGATCGTGTTGATGATGAGGTGACGGTTGGGGAACGGGCGGTGAGTAAGCGCCGTGGCTGTGTGGAGCAGCGACGAAGAGAGCGAGCGAGCGAGCGTGAGGTGCAGACAGGCGCGCGCACACACAGGCACACAGGGAGGTCAAACTCGTCCCCATTCTGTCACATTAATTAGACGAAAATATACTGAGTAATTCGCAGCAGTTGTTGATTGGCTGAGGGTTTACTTTCGCCCATTCCTGTACACGTGATTGCTGTCTTTCTGCAAGCCACACACACAAACACGTGACGCCTTTTTTCCCCCCTCAATTGCCTGCGTTGCGAACTGAGAGCAATTAGCAACGCAGGCCAAATATCACGCGCGTCTAAAAATCTACATCTTATTAAACGTGCACGTCAAAGGCCCGTTCACGCGAAGGGCAAACTGTTCAACAACAACAACCATGTTCAACAGCTATGATCAATTCACTTCAAGATGAAGGCCTCTCCCCACATCGTCACCATCCCTCACGGCCTCGCACACGAGCTCATTATAATGCTCCATCTCTGTGGTGGTCGTAATCTTTCGGACGTCTTTCCCTCTTTGGGCTGCCATTCTGTCACCAGTCTCATCGATTGGCCATCATCCCTCTCAGGGATGTGTCCTTCCCAAGTCCACTTACTTTTTCCTTGCGGTCAATATGAAAGCTCTAAATTTGCTATTGTTCTCTCATCCGTATGTTCCTCAGTCCGCCTTTCCGTGCAATTCCCAACGTGCACGTGTTTCTTCGTGTACGTTTCAGTTTTACTTCCATTTGTTTGGTCAATGTCCATGGACCTGATCCATATGTCACAGCAGATTATAATGCACCGATTGAAATGTTTGTAGGTTGAGCTGCTTTCGCACCGCTCACAGCCAACCGCGCTATTCGGCAAGAAGAACGTTCCAGACGGCTGTATAAGCGCATCTGAAAGCGCGGAATGACAGTCTTTGTTCAATAGCTGGCCAAAAGCCGCTGCGAGGATGACCACCGGGGTTTGCGTGATGGTTTACAGTCCTCGACGAGATCAGTGAGGGATTGTGGTCCATTCGTGGCAAGCCTGTTGTGTGTAATGAGCACGATCTTATTGTACTCTTAGGTTTTTTCGGTAAAGTCACGTAGGTAAAAAATTAAATTTAAATTAATAAAAGTAAAATAAAAATCACCACGTTTCGGAGGCAACACAAGCTTCCGTCTTTAGGTGGAACCGTCACAGCACAATTGCTGTATCAGCAATTTATTAATTTTAATTTTATTTTTTACCTACGTGACTTTACCGAAAAAACCTAAGAGTATGAATCCTTGCAGTCACGAAAGCGTCAAATCTAAAACGATCGTATTACTTTCCTCTGTAGGTTCTTCCGTTTGTTACATTCAAGTTGTCATATTCAGGCCAACTTACTCTTGATTGCGTCTGTATTTTCGTCAGTTTGATCCCAGTATACACTCAATAATTGTCCTTGCTAAAACAATCCTGTTACATTTTCCATTTGTGTCCCTCCACAAAGTATTTCTTTTCGAACAAAATTCATTTTGATAAGATTAGAATTATTTTCATCCCAACTTTTAAGTCGCCTGTTTTAATTTCTCATTAATTTCCTGCAGTTTATTGCCATTGGCTGGTATAATAACGATGTCGTTATCACGCCGTCGATGGTTAATGTAGACTGTCTATGTTCGTGGTCATGTATTTACTTCTGCCAAACCCAATTTTGAAAAATATATTCAAATGACACAATGAATTGTCTTGAGTGAGATGTTTCTCCTTGTCTAACTCTGCATCTGATTTTGGCGACATTCCTGCACGCAATCTCTGCACAGCTGTGCCACCTACATAAGTGGTTTTAAATTTCTCATATTTTGTGTTATTTCCACTCACTCAAATGCAAATCTAAACATTATAATGTAGTAACATGACAAATTAGGCAGCCTCAATTGAATCCAGTTGTCAGCCAGGACCCATTGGATTCAAGGGTGATTCAGGATGGTGGCAATGCAGCCTTCAGCCTGCTACGGTCCAACAGCAGTGGAAACCATCAATAGTCACACCATGTCCGTCCAATACTTCTGCCCATGTCCGTCCAGTGCTCGCTGAGCTGCCTTGGATGATTGTTGCCGAACGAATGCATGATCAGGTCGCACTCATTACGCGCAAAGTGATTGGCACAAATGAACCACACAATACCTTGCCGGTCTCGTCACGGAGCAAAAACCATCCTCGCAAGCAGCGGCTTTTGGCTGGACATCCAACAAAGACGGTCACCGCATGGCGCGCTTTCAGACGCGCTTCTGTGGCCGTCTGGAACGCTCTTCCTTCCGATATCACTGGTCAACACACTTTTTCTGGCATAAGGTATTCCAAAGGTTTTAAGGTAATTTTGGGGTGCTGATTCCAAATCTGGCATCAGTTTTTGTCCATCACATCAGGTTTTTGAAATATCAAATATTGCATTTTCAATAAAAACTGCAGAAGAAAAATATTAAATAAATGTGGATATCTACATAAAATGATATTATAAACACACTATCCTAATAATACAGCACCATATTTTAACACTAAAGCAGTCACTGACTCGCAACAACTTGCAATCATAAGTGACAGAGTTAATTTCGGGTAAAATCAATGAAAATGGGGTATGCCGATAGCATAAAATGAGATGTGATAGAGCAAATCTGAGATCAGATTTTGAATCAGCACCCTGAAATTAGTCTAAAACAGCTGCAAAAGTCCAGGCCAGAAATGTTTTGTTGTTGTTGTTGACCAGTGTATTAGGAAGCCACTGGAACTCTGCACTTTTAGATCATCAAGATTGAAACATAATGGTGAGGATCAGTCCCCCCCCGCCCCTCTCTTGCACAACCACAAGCGTCGATGAAATCCCAAGAACCAGCAACTCGTTTTTTGACTGACGGAGTGGGCCAAGGGCAATCGGTATTTGAATCCATGCATCCCACGCGCTTTGAGAAATATCTTTCATTTTCATCCGTCTTGGTTTTTGAAGTCATTGTCTGCCCCCCTTTTTTTAATGTCAATTGCCTTGCAAGCTCCACTTTCGGGGAGGACCCGTGTGAACTGCAGCTGGTCAGTATTTAATGACCACTACTGATCCTCTTTCATTGTTGCGCTGCTTGTGTGTTGTTCCTGACACCAATCTCATGACCTTACTTCTGAAACTTCTGCCATTGTGCGCGTCAGCGTTTGAGAACGCCGCCCATCGATTCCCGGAGAAAAGAAAATCAATTGCCAAAATGCAGAGGTGCAATACATGCCGTGATGTATCATAATGACTCCCATTGTCCGCTCTGCGTAGAAAATATTTCTCATATCTCACTTCTCCCTGGATATACACGCGCACAGTCCAAGTTCGCATCGCGCAGGCCTGTGATCAAATCGCCCGGAATGCGCTCCGATCTCGGAAGCTAAGCAGGCGTTGGGCCTGGATAGTGCTTGGATGGGTGATCACCGACTCACAAACAGGCAGTCCATAGGATGTAGGGCTATGGTGGAGTGCAGCAGAGTGGGAGTCAAGACAAATGCATTGTTGTACGTGGTGTACTTCTATGCCCATCAGTATAATGTTCATACTAATATAATACCCACTTGGGCCTCACTGATGTTATCTTAACTCTTTGGTTCTTTCGGTAAAGTCACGTAGGTATAACATAAAATTAATTAAATCACGACGTTTCGATTGCAACACAAGCAATCATCATCAGGTGGAAAAACCACAGCAAGATTTGTTTTTTTGCTGCTTGTGTTGCAATAGAAACGTCGTGATTTAATTTAATTTATTTTATACCTACGTGACTTTACCGAAATAACCAAAGAGTATGGATCCATGCAGTCACGAAAACTTCAAATCTAAATTGATATTATCTTATCAGGAGGGTCCTGATTTAATGTTATTAAATGTGATCGTTTTGATTCGTGCAGTCATCGTTGACCATGCTGAGACCACCAGCTCGACCACAACTTGAGGGGCTGGTTTCATTAATGGGCAGCTTCCTTTAGATTCGAACTCAGGACGTCAGCGGTGCCGGCTTATCGCTATTACGGAGCATAAACCGTCATCACGCCAACTCCGGTCATCCTTGCAGAGGCTTGTGGCTAACCGTCGAACAAAGACGGTTACTGCATCGCGCAGCGCTTTCAGATGCGCCTCTGCGGCCATCTGGGAACGGCGCTGTTTCTTCCGATATTAGGAAGCCCACTGGAGCTATGCCACTTTATAAATCATCGAGATTGAAAACTCATTCTGTGTCAGTGCTTTTTGTGTTTAGTTTTTTTTCCATCCTCCCCCACACACACACCGCCGATTAGCACGGTTGGTTACGTACGGTGCGAAGGAAGTTCAACATGCATACATTCACTTTGAACAGATTTTTCGCACGAGTTCCCCATCTATCGATACCTATTTACAGAAGACAATGGAAATTCCGTCCAAAAAAACAAATCAACCGGTAATCAAATGCCTACGCCAGGCAAGCGAGTGACCGAGTGGCCAAGTTTGTTGTTTTCCGGAGCGTGCATTCAGTGCTTCAAGGTGAAAGGGAATTTAAATTTTACTTGCATGGGGAGAAACCACAATAATTCATACATGCATAGCATCACCGAATCGCCCTGGAAAGTGGCATGACTTCCATTGACTCCCGTGGTATCAACGTAGCAGTTGAATGTGTCGCCTCTCTTGGTTGTTGTTGTTTGACTTGCATCTCACTGGGATTTTTGCACACAGTGTTGGTGTACGGTGCTTTTTCTGCAATATTTTGCTGTCTTTTTTTGGATTTTCTGTTTGCACTCAGTCACATATTCACTTTAAGATGTTTTTTGTTCGTGTTTTAGTTTTTTGTTTGTTGCGGTTGCACCCGATTAAAGAGCCGAATGGCTCACAGGGCTATGCCTAATAAATGAACTTGAACTTGAGGCGGTGTGACTGCACCAGGATCGGCAGGCTGGTGAGGCTCTGGCCCCTGGCTACAAAGAGACGGGGCGGTGGGGACGGGAAACTGGACAGAGGCCCCACATCATACCACGCCACGCCACTTTGGACGGCACTACGTGTTGCGACATTAGTCAATGCTCAGAGCTGGAATACATTCCGAATTAAAGTAATGAGGCCGAATTGTGGCTATCAGCGACCACGCTGAGACCATAAACTCGCCTACATTTGCAATCTCCGTTTTATAATCGCGGGCGGCTGTCAAGCGGATTTGAACCGAGGTACTTAGCTGTGTCAAGCTGAGTGATTTAGATGCAAAGTGATACTTTTCAATTGAATGTGCTCACGGTTTAGGGTGAGGGTTAACTCTGACACGAGCCAATGGGAGCCTTCACATATATCACTGGTGATTATTTGAGCACAATTATTATTGAGGCAAATGGTCATTCTGTTATATTTGCCGGCGCTTCTGGTTCATACGAAATTTTCATTTCCTTCCGTGCAAATGAAAGGTGGTTCAAATGCAACGTTGCAATTGGATATCAGCTGCCTGTGAGCCCATCCGTTGAACTCACGTGTAAATCGTGTAATGCACAAACCAAAAAAAAAACCCCGTTCGTTTGTAGCTTAGTAGGTATGGAAACGTGGCCTGGAGCATGGAGACTGTGGGCTGGAGTTTGGTGACCCATTGTCATCAAATATAAGTTCGAGAGCAGTTGCTTCTCGAACTAGACTCGCCACGGTGGCTAGGAGATGTTAACTCCCTCGCCTGGTACGCAGGAGGTCGTGGGCTCGATCCCGACCCTTGACTGTGCCTGCACAATTGGAGGCCACCTAACATCGACGCGCGCTTTATGGACAGGAAAAGCAAATCTGAGTAGAACTCGTTCTATGCCTACCAATACAAATGCAGTGCCATATTTATTCCATCAGCCTATTGGCTTTCCAGGCCAGCATTATCAAACATTATCTCATAGGACGTTGCCATGTGGTTGGAACCATTGGCCCAGTACTCCATATTTTCTCGGATTTCTTTAAGCAAGCAAACCTGTGGGTCCGATCTTGACCTCCTAGCTCTCATCGGCAGAGTTAGGCGCGTGAAACAAAATGCTGCTGGTTTTACCAGATGTTATTGGCAAGAGCACTTCGTGACACAAAGTATGGGACGCTGTTTAACACAAAGAGCAACGGTGAGTTTTGTGCACATTCATTACGAGGTAGATCAGACAAAGCTGCTTCATTGTTTGGGGAGATAAAACAAGGACGACGACGATGACGATGCGGTTGTGGTAAATGTCTGAAGAAAAAAAGAACCGCCTGCTTCTATTGCTTGTTTTTTTGTGGGTTTAATGTCCAACACACCGGTGTTGCTGTACTCGTAACGATGTGGCACGTCCTGTTAACGTGACGAACCTGACTTATTGGCTGTGTCGGGTGGTGGCAGGTTTAACGACACATTTGTATCTACGCGATCTCACCCGTAAAAAAAACACCTCTATTATGTTTCAATGCGTTGTAGAAAATGCCAGAGCACGTGACTGACGTCAAACTTGCATTGACAGTCTGTGCTCAGGTTGCAGCAAAGTTTACCATAAAATGTTTCAAGTTAGGTGTCATTGCGGTTCAATTTCGCAAGACCTGAGCATGCATCGTAAAAAAAACAAGCCCATTCGAACAAATTATTGTTTGGCGTTAGATTCTCTAAACATGAATGTTTGGTCCCCAAAACTCGCACACTGTTGTAGTGAATAACAAAATAAATGCAATATACCGTATGCCCCAGATGACAAGACGCTTCGGATTGTGATGCGCACCCCCCGCTGCCATCGCTGTTATACAAATACAAAGATCCCCCATGTAGCCATCACAGGCTGTTGTAGCAAGTGTAGTTCGTGAGCACCGATCAAGGCTGGCACGGCAGTTGAGGGGGCTTAGTGGCCAGCGTACAATCTTGGTCACGAACGCGCCCAGTAGATTATGAGATGCCCCCTAAGCTTTTCCTTCAAACTACAAGGAGGCAGGGCGGGGGGGGTGAATGAGTGGGTGAGTTAGTGAATGAGTGATTGAGTGTATGAAGTGCGCTGTTGTGACCTGCAGTGAGTAGGTGAGTGGGTTAGCGAATGAGTGGGTGAGTGATTGGCTGTGTTGTGTTTTGACCTGCGTGAGTGAGTGAGTTGGTAAGTGCGTGCGTGCGTGCGTGGGTGGGTGGGTGTGAGTGTGTTGTTGTGACCTGCGGTGAGTGTGTTGGTGAGTGTGTGGGTGAGTGTGTTGGTGAGTGTGCACGAGGTGGGTTGAGTGATTTAGTGGGCGAGTGCGTGAATAGGTGGGCGAGTCATGATCCCGAAAATACGCTGACGCATTTGGCTGTCGGATGGAAACGAAGCGACCGTGTTGGCAGTTGCGTACAAGCCCATAATTAAACTCTCCTCTACGGAGGTTCGGCATAAACACCGTTACAGCAACAAAAACATAGAACGAGCTGGCGTCACGAGTGGCGGGTCTTGTTGGGATATCGTGTGCACCTTTTATTTTATTTTTGTATACGTTTATTAAAAAAAATCACCAGGCAGTCGTGACGATGAACAGGGCGAGAGATTTTGACCGCGTGTGCGTTTCCGCGCTGACAGTTTAAGGTGAGGGGTGGGGGACGGTGTGTGGTTAGCACTCCGTTGCTTCCGTTTACAATTTTTACGATTAGCGGTGACTTTGATGCCGCCAGGTTTCCCTTTGCGGGGGTCGTTGCACTCGGGACAAGGCTTGGCGCTGGTGATACAGCAAAGGTTAGGGAGCTGAGCCTGTGGGTTAATTTATAGATTACGCTTGCTGATATTGTAAAGGCTAAGGCTGCGTGTTAATGAAATGGTTAGGTTGGAAATAATGTAAGGGTTACGGTTGGGGCTAAATATATGGGCTATATTCTAAACGGCTGATAAAATATATATATATCCTTGCTGCTAAGCCACTGCACTAAGAACACACGCGCACACACGTATCGGTGTCTTTCTCAGAGATCTCGTTCGTGTCGCTCGAGATGCTACATATCTGGCTCGGAGGTCTTGTCTCACCGCGTTGTCTGGACCACGTCGGCATTTGGTGGCTTTTCACCGCATTGGGACAGCGGTCGAGGAAGCGTGAGCAGTCGTGTTTGGCGGAGTTTCCAGAGCGTATTTTGTCAGACGCGCGCCCACTGGGACATCAACCCATGAGCTTTGTTGTCTTCAGTTGTTTTCACGGCTAGGTGGGTGTGGGAGTGGGCTTAAATTCTCTAGCCACAGCTCCACCTTAAACACGGCCCACTTTGGACATCTCCCCCGGGCGGACTGTGGCCTGTTGGCAGCAATTGATCAGCAGTTTGAGGAAAGGGCCCACAATTAATACCCCATTTGTGGCTTTAAAGGTAAAGGTGCAGCTCTGCAATTACTCAGTCATGCCACTGCTGGCCGAAGAGACTTCAGTAGAGGCAGCTCTGTTAGAGAGAGGGGCACCATCGTGCCACGGTGGCTAGGGGATGTCCACTACCTCGCCTGGTATGCAGGAGGTTGTGGGTTTGATCCTGACCCTGACGCCTGTATATTTGGAGTTTACACGTTTTCTCCGTGATTAGCGTGGATTTTTCTCCAGGTCCTCCAGTGTTTACCTCCACATTTAGAATCAACATATATTTAGAGTATTTGGCTGCTATACATTTCCAAGTGATACGCCACTTCTTTGAGCTTTTCATTTATCGCCAGGTTGCTTTGGAAAAAGAGCTATATAGCTCAGTGTGCTTCAAATGGTAGAATAAAAAACAGCTTAAATTTTTGTTCAGAGCAACTTTGAGTCTCTAATTTTACGCTGGCCAAACATCTTGGCGAGAGCAGCCCGCACTTTACCCCACCGTATGCGATCTATGCTGATCACCTGACTGTGGAGTTTTCATTTCTACTGCTTGGTGGGCAGAAGCAGGGGGCAACTTTGAGTAAACTTGCACCACTCTTTGGTTCTTTCGGTAAAGTCACGTGGAAAGAAAATAAACTAAATAATAGAGCACGACGTTTCGATTGCAACACAAGCAACCGTCATCAGGTAAAACTACATTTGAGAGAGAGACAAAACACAGACACAGAGACACACAGACATACACACAAGCAGAGAGAGACAACACAGACACACAGAAAGAGACCACACAGAGACACACAGAGAGAGACACACGACATAGACACACAGAGGACCCAATGCCTCTGTGCCGAGGCCTTAAATAGAGAGAGGGGACCATTGCACCAGGGCAGCAATCCACCCCTGCGTGGAATCTCCCGCACCTCCGATTAGCACGGTTGGCTACGTACGGTGCGAAAAAAGTTCAACAACATACATATATACATACGATCAAGATTCCATGTCAACGGCCGTCTTGTTCCGTCAAAACGGGGTGCGATGACGGCCCAACTATGCAATGCGAATCGGGCTCGCTGTGTTTTGTGAGATTTTAGTGGTTGTGCATAACAAAGTGTCTTGTTAAGAATGCTAAGTATTTACACCATTGGAACCTCCTTTGCCAGTAGTAAAATATGAGAATTGTTTTTTTACCCCTTTATCTGGCAACAAAACTGACACCTTTTTAAATGGAGTCATGTTTGCATTGACCACAATACCTGCGGTCGGAATGCAAACAAAAAACACAACTCTGATAATGTATGCACTGTCCTTGAAATTGATTGGTCCACACCCGAAAAAGCTTTTTTTAGAGCCTAGTCTCACATGGTGTTGGACCAGATGACGCCAAAAGGCGCACAACTCAAAGACAATGCACCATCAGGGTGTGGGAGCTCGGGGTAAGCATTTACACCATTGGAACCTCCTTTGCAAGATATTGTTAAAAAAGGTGTCAGTTTTGTTGCCAGATAAAAGGGTAAAAAACCAATTATCAATGCTAAGTGTATTAGGGTGAAATGTAATCATGGCAGGCTTGATTATTCAAGGAAAATTACTTTGCAGTTCCGTTTTTTTTTGTGTGCCATCGACCATTCTCCTCTTGTGCGATTTGTCACCCCCGGAACGTGCTGGAATTCCCTGTGTGGTGCGTTCCAACCGCGAAATTGAAATTCGTTCTGTTGTGCGTGCTTTGCGCCAAACCCAGCCATCTGCAAGGCCCCACTGTTCCATAATTATAATCCTCGCTCTTTGTGTTGACAAGTAACATTTAACGGGTGGGTTGAGTGGTTGAAATTATTGCGTTTTATTTCAAACATTGATTTTTCTTATTTTTTCTTGTTGCGAAATTGCCTTAAGCAGACAGGGAAGAAATGTGGCAATTTAACAAAGGTTAATTCGTTGTAAAACAATCCCGCTGTGATGTACTTACACAGGACTTTTATTCAATATGTATTAAAGTGTTAAGAGATTTTTTTTTCCTTCACATTTTACTGATGACCAGTTAAGGGAAAAATGTATTTTCACTCCTCCAAGAATACCAATAGCTTGAGTAGAAATGGTCAAAATATCGACGGCATTTACTATGAATGTTGTTGAAACACGTGCTACATGCGGTTCACTGTAGCAGCTGACAGATGATGGAAAGGTTTGAATCAGAGCTGGGACGATTCATCGATTAAATCAACAACTTTTTGTCGTGGTCGCTTGGTCGGGCCCCTTTAAAAATGGCGGTCGCCCCCTACACCCTGCCTACCGAAGGCAGGAAACCCCCTACACAAGCCACGCCCAGTGTGAAACGGCTGATGATGCTGATGACGTCACCGAGCCCTGGTCATCGTGGCTATCGCCACCTGTCGTCCAGCGGCACACGTGGGAGATTCCGCCCCCCCCCCCACCAACTACTTTACCATATCATCCGATTAGCCAGGAAATCGGGCCATAATCAGTAGAGTAATCGATGACTTAAATGACTGAACAGAGCACATGGCTCTGGTTAAAACACTACACCAGTGAACCCAAGTCCTGTTTCTCTCTCGTCAAATGGGAATCGTGCAGTGAATTGTCTTGCATTGGTGGCTCCTAAATCGCTGGTACACAAATTCCACTTTATTTCTAAACAACAGCTGCTGTTGACAAAGCAGTGCCCAATTAACTATCCGGTCGTGATTTATGGGAGTTATTCCGCGCATTGTGTCCGGCGTGATGTTCGAAGAAGCTCCCGGGGCTCAGAGCGAAACATCGAACATCGCAGCCGATCGACACGCGGTACAAACTGAACGCGCATCGGAAAAAGCTGCACGGAAGCGCAACCGCGAAAAAAACCCACACGGTAGCAGTGTTCGATTTACTGAGTGTGGAGGGATGATGGGCTGAGATGACCGCTGAATGGGACCCGAACTCGCACTCACCCGATTGCAGGCCCTGTACTCTTTTTCACGTAGACACTGTGGGTCTTATTTTGGGGATTTTAAACACATTTCGTTGTCAGTTTAATTATTTGGCAATGGCTTTCGAAGGACAAATTTTCCTGCGCTATTTGAAGCCGGTTTCAGATTGTTAATATTTCATGACGTTTCTCGGAATTATGATTTCGGCGTCGTTTTAAACCGGTCTGCATTTTGCAAAAATAAAAATCTCAAATTATATAATGCCCAGTTTTATTTTAATAATTTTGCTGTTAAAATGTATCAGAAGGGTGGAATTAGTTGCTAAAAAAACAATATTATGGTAATAACACGTAGATAATAAAATAACATACGGCATATGATTTGAAATTAAACTTTAAACAAGCCGGGTACAGTTAAGAACAGGATATTGTATCAGAAATGTTAAAGTAAAAATCATTTCAGGTTCATGCCTTCAAAAGGGACAATTTAATTAAAATGCCAAGACTGATGACACAATCCAACCAACAAATGCCATTATTCTTCTCAGCCTTCTGATATTAAAGCATAAAACCACAGCCGTGCCACGTATGTAGGAAAGTAAAACTGTAATTCAGCGAGGTGTGATTAACAATACATATTCTTAGGTTTTTTCGGTAAAGTCAAGTAGGTAAAAAAATTAAAATTAATAAAAGTAAAATAAAAATAAAATACGTTTACTTTTATTAATTTAATTTTTTTTACCTACGTGACTTTACCGAAAAAACCTAAGAATATGAATCCTTGCAGTCACGAAAGCTTCAAATCTAGAATTAACAATACAGGCTGTGTGGCACTGTGGTTAGGCCCTTCTCATAAAGAACCATCACTCTCATAATCATCATCAGCCATGGTCAATCCACTGCTGGATCAAGGCCTCCCCAACGCGGCCGCCGCCATGTCACCTGCTCCCGCGATGTATGACGAACCACCCAGCGCCTTCACGCGACCTGATTTCATTGCTCCATCTCCCCGGTTTGCTTTTGACCACTTGTGTTGTGGTTATTGCAAACATGATGCCTTGAATAAAGGTGTCAGTTTTGTACCAGTTTAAAAGGGTAAAAACCTACTACTATATTTTGCCACTGGTAAAAGAGATACCATAGTGTAAATGCTTACCCCGAGCTCTCAAGACTCTGACATTGCACTGTTTGAGTTGTACGCCTTTTGGTGTCATCTGGTCCAACACCAATGGGGACTAGGCTCTAAAGAAAGCCGTCTCGGGTGTGGACCAATCAACTTCAAGGACAGTGCATATTATTATCATTATCAGAGTTGCTTCTTTTTGTTTGCTTTTTTAACTACCCGTGTTGTGGTTATTGCAAACATGATGCCTTGAATAAAGGTGTCAGTTTTGTACCAGTTTTAAAGGGTAAAAACCTACTACTATACCCAATGCTCGTTTGACAATTTTTTTTTATATTAGTGACTGGGCTGAGAAATTGAGCTCTCAACACGATATGATCTTTTTTTTTTATCACAGATGGCTGGCTGCCTTGGTCACAATCCAGAATCTCAGCTATTGCTAGTTCCCGTGCTTTTGAAATTACCATCGTTAAGTCCCCCAATCATGCTCCTAGCGGGTATTGTGCTGCTCGAGGTACAGTTTTATGGATCAGACACCCATCAATACGGCTCTCTCCTAACTACGGACATTAGGGTCCTTGTGGCTGCCTGCTACGAGACTTAGGAGGTGTTAATCCTGGTGCCTCCAGAAAATATCCCACTACGGCTCAATAACAAAATCTCTCGGACTGGACAAATATCTCCAGGACGATTAATTCTCAAGTAAATCCTCTGTTGGGAGTGAGGCTTTTATTTATGTATTTGCCTGACGGTGCTCCTGACTGTTTAACTTGTGGAATTTATATTCGGTTCACCTTGAGACAATACGAAGCATGTTATTGGTACTGTATGTACAGTTGTGGTGGTGTTGATATATAATTAACGCATTGATAATAGTTGGATGATGATAATGATGATGATTATTGGAATGATGATTTGATGAGTTGGTTATTATGGTTCAACTTATTATCGCATGCTGATGAATGTTGTGAATTAAATTATGATTATGGTGATGATTGAGTGATGCCTAGATATTGACGTTAATTTGTATTTGCTGATTATGTTTACGATGATGTTATTTTTGATGATTAGGATTTCTATAATTGGCCACCGGATGATGATGATGATGATGCATGTTTCGTATTGATTTGTCATGAAATCATCATGACTTCATTGTTATTTATTAATGATGATTCACTGAATGGGGAGTTAATATGCATCTCCCTTCGCTTAATAAAGTCACAGGAGAGACATAATCAGTCTTGTCGGTTCAACAGCCAAACCTTGATGCCTTTCACAAATGTTAATTCCTTTGATGGAGTGTCCTCGTATTAACTGATGAATGATTAAATGCAAACCATTCATGTCCTATAGCAGCCAAACGTGTCTGAAGCTTGCTGATAATTTAACGTCGTTTTTTCATATTAACAAATGTAGCATAAGCACTCGGCCACCACACTGTTACGTAATTGTGCACTTGAATTGTTTGCTGATTACACAATATTCAAATACGACCCATTTGGTATTATTTTAAGGTTGATGAACTGGCATATCAATTGCCGCTGCAGAACATGCAAGACACATTTATTTATCTTTTGTACTCTATGCGCACTTAAACACCAAAACAGATATAATGCTTCTTGATGCACACTCTCCCACTTTATAGAAAACAATTGAACATTCTCTTCAGCCAGACACAAATAATTGGTTTATGATTTGCGACCCTGAATACATTTTACGTTGTTTTATTCCTGTTCTATATCGAGTTCTTGAGCCAGGCTGGGCCAGGATTGGGTAAAGGACATAGCCCCACTTTTTTACGCAGGCAAGCGAACGCCACAGGCTCTTATATTTCTTGACTAATTTTCTCGACAAACAATTGCCTCTACTTAAGGATGCACAATTGAAAAATACATTAACAAAATACCTGCAATACATTCGAAATCATAATTAAAATGGGAGTACTGTATCATCATAATCATCATTACCACCATCTTAATAAAATGAAAGGACAGCTTGCTTTTAGCAGAGGTTGACATAGTCAGAGACATTCTTTAAACCGCCAGAGTCGGATGACGTGGGAAGCGCTTATTCACAGATATCCAGGACAAGCTGGGGTCGGTATTGGCTGAACATTACAGATGAAGTTACATAGATATATAAATTAACCAATCCGCACGTAAAATTGAACAAAACAACAGAATGGAAAAGAAAATAATCATAATGATAGCTAAAAATGAAACAAACAAAGGAATAATAGAATTCAACTTTGACATTTCCAAGTTGTGAAATCAGTTGCCAATTCATACTCGCAAGTCGCAAGTTGCGAATGTGCCTGTAGTTTACATTACGTCACAGCAGTGGTTGTTGTGTTAAAGAAAAAAACTGGCTCCCGTCATAGTAAGGTGGAACTTCCAACCCTGGTTCAGGACTACACAGAGTGGACCGGAGATAACAAATGGAAATTACAGCAGCTGCCTTGTGGCTGAGGTAAGCAAGCTCCTTGAAGGGCGCCGGCGAAATAGCCAATGAGATATGCAAGTTAAGAGAAAACCCATGATCAGTGCCAGCCAGAAAACCATTAGTTTCAAGCAACACACAGAGACGTGGACATTAACCACCCAGCCTTGTGCATTATGCAAAATCCATCAATAGTTTCTCAAGTACTCATTAGTTGGTCACATTTACATTTGGAAGCACCAGAATGCAGTGCTTCAGGAACTGTTGATGGTTTTTGTATAATGCACAAGGCCGAGTGCTCTTAATAAGCGATTAAGCTGCCATGTGACTGAGAGATGACTTCTTAAAGTGCTGCGTGGCCCTCTAGTTAGAATATGGATTTGATTAACCGTGCTTTTGTCTGCGAGAAAGTTTCCACCCAAATAGAAATAATGGAATATTGGCAAATGTGGGTTCTTTTGTCAATATGCACCAGAGCCGTTTGCATTGTGCAGTGTCGTAATGTCACGTGACATGCAAGGCAAGATGGGAGGATGGATTATTTGGTTCTAATTTGACCGTTTATGGACTGAAAATGTAAATATTTTGCGCATATTACCGCTCTTATTTGTTTCCAGCCAGCACTCCGGTTATTTCTCCGAGTTTTTAAACATTCATAGAGTTACGATTTGGTTCAATGTTTCTGTTTGTGACGCCAGTGTCTGCCCAAGCAGAAATTAAAGCATTGTGACAAATATGGTCTCACTGTAATCGGAAAGTTATAGCACAATGACACTTACTGCCCTTAAAACTTCAAGTCATGAAAATATTTCTGCAAAAATTCGAACAGAGCAATGACCCATAATAGAGGGTTTTTTTGGGTGAGATCGCGTAACCCAAAACCCCAAACACCTCTTATGAATATAGGTCGCGAAAGCCTACATTTTTAACATAAAACATAGCCATTACCGCTACCTAGCCTCACATATTTAACCCAAGCAGCAAAACACGTTCCTTCGGAGTGGGCAGGTAGGAACTTGGTTGGACAGCGCATTCGTGCACGACAGACAAATAATCCCTGGTGGGCAGTGTGGAACCTGTTGTTCCTACCTGTGTAAGTGTAGTGTATCGTGTCGTGTATAGTGTAGTGTGTAGGTTAAACGTTTAGTTTTATAAGGGCACCACGGGGTGACCAGCCCCTCCCCACCCAGCCCCACCCCTCCCACCCCCACCCTCCCCTATCCACCCAGCCCCTCCCCACGCAGCCCCGCCCTTCACACCCAGCCCCTCCCTCCCCACCCAGCCCCTCCCCATCCTCCCTTCTCCACCCAGCCCCATCGCTCCCACCCCCCACCCTCCCCTCCCCATATGCACGACAGACAAATAATCCCTGGTGGGCAGTGTGGATCCTGTTGTTCCTACCTGTGTTAATACACAGTTTGTAAATGTCTGAGCTTACGCGACAGATAATATTCCCCATACTGGAACAAACTTCCTGCTCGTAGCGATACGATCGGTGAAGGTAAAGGTGCAGCCCTGCAATTACTTGCTCTCTCCACTGCTGGTGCAAGGTGCCTCTTTAGGCCTACTCTTCCATGCTGGGCAAACGTCGTGGTTGGAAGTTACCCACACTTTAGCCCAGTGTATGCACGACCCGCCGAGAGCCCCATTGCTTCAGCTGCCACGCACGGAGATCGAGCCAGTCCAGCTGGCCTATCGTTGCACCGAGGAAGCATCGAGATGTGATTAATGGGTCTTAATTTGTCCACGGTGAGAAGAAAACAACCCACCCCCTCCTCCCCTTACAAATAATAATAATATTAAATTTCGATTTAAAGCTTTCGTGACTGCAGGGATTCATCTTCTTGGTTCTTTCGGTAAAGTCACGTAGAAGGGAAGTAATACAAAAATGGTTTATTTTTATTATTTTATTACTTCCCTTCTACGTGACTTTACTGAAAGAACCAAGAAGAAAAATTGTTGTAATATTGTTGATGGCTAACATGCAGAGGTTGCAGTTGATAGGGTAGAGTGCAGTGCATTGTTTTTGTCTCCGCGCTTAAAACTGCAACATAAAATTAGAACGCAACCAGATTGCCTTAATCAATAGGCCGTCGAGTATAAATTTGGCATGAGCTCATAACGTCGACAACGGACCTCGCGGTATAAAAAGAAAAGCCTACTTAGAGGGACGGTGCCTCGATTGTCTCCCGACTAACAGACGGCCGTGATGTATTGCCGTGCAACACATTAAGTCGACGGGCCCAAGCCAATGCGTCATTTTGTTGTTGTTGTTGTTGCCGGAGAGCTTTGAGTTTATAGCTCCGATTTCTTTACCGGCAGCCCTCTCGTACCACCACCACCGCAACCCCTTGACTCTCTTGTTGTTGTTGTTGTTCGTGAATGAGTGGAGATCAACAGTAATTGCACATGTTTTGCAAATTTAATGCGCTTTTGATGCCGCAGTGTCTGGGCCCCTTTATCAACGGCGTGCGTTTGTCGTTTATAAACGGCCGCTTCCTGCACGGCTCTGGCTCGTGGGGTACATTACGCGGAGTGCGATTAATTTTTTTAAAAGCATTACCCCCTCCCACCCATCTCTCTCTCTCTCCCTGCCCCCCCCCCCCGTGATGTGTTGATTTATCGTCCGCTGCGGCGTCGCACTCTTCGCGAGTGCAACTTCGAAACGAAAATGGTGAATTTTTTTTACAAAAGCGACAAGCCAGCAACGGCGGCGGAATGCAGCGAGGGAGTTTTCTAAGGGCCCCGCTTCAGCTCAAGTTCAACGGGGAGATGTCGCTGCCCAATGTTACAAAGTCGTCGTCGTCGTCATCGCCACCGGGCAATGTTCAATCGAGCGCTGGATGAAGGCCTCTCCAAGTCACTGCGAAACTCTCACGATCCTGAAAAGTATTGATCCACCGTCCATGTGCACACGAATTAATTCAATCGTTCCATCTCCCCTATGGACGAGGTCCCATCTCCTCTATCGACGCACTCTGTCTCGGATGCATCCTTTGCTTGGCTGCCTCTCTGTATCTGTACCATGGGTCGTGATCACTTCTGCCTTGACGTGTCTCCACACCCCCCCCCCCCTCGATCACCCCACAAGTCGACTAACTGTTTTCAATAGCTAGAAATTAAGTCTTGTGTCTGCGTATGTTCTCTAACATTACCCTATGGCGAAACCATAGGGAATGATAATACTGGTAGGAACCACCTGGTTCCACCAGCCCACAGGGGATTATTGTGTCCGTCCGTCCCTCGTGCATCCAAAAATGGGAGGGGTGGGGATGGGTGGAGAGGGGAGGGTGGGGAGGGGCTGGGTGGGGAGGGTGGGGAGGGGCTGGGTGGGGAGGGGAGGAGAGGGTGGGGGAGGGGCTGGGTTTGGAGGGTGGGGCTGGGTGGGGGGTGGGAGGGGTTGGGCTGGGTGGGGAGGGGCTGGTCACCCCGTGGTGCCCTTATAAAACTCAACGTTTAACCTACTCACGCCGGGCTTGTGCCCGCCCTCACAGTCGGGCATATTTGCGGAATACACCACGCCGCCGTTGACCCTGGCCATTGACCGAGCAACCCAACGTTCCTACCAGCTTCCTCCGCAGGAATGTGTTTTTAGATTTGAGGAAACTTGGGCCGGCTTTGCGAACAGCATACACGATGCGAGTGTAAGCGTTTATATACGGCGAATACCGCTCTTAAATATGGAATTCTATTGATGCTGGGGGTGGGGGGGCATCTGAGTTTGATGGTCTAACCGCAGAATCCTGTGCTCTGGAGGAATGGCTTAAATGCAAAGCCTAACATTAAAGCGCATTTCCCAGCAATAACCCAGCGAGCATCGGGGATTAATCTGAAGCAAATGCCCCTGTCTGAAAAATCTCCCCCTCCCGGTTATTAACCCTCTCCCACAGGTGCCCCTTGTGTGTAAAATACGGGAAGGCTGGGACAGTGACGTGGCCCAGCAGGTAACACCCAAAGAAAACCCACGCACGTGAGAGGGGAGTGGGGAGAGGGGGGGGAGCAACGCTCGATCCCGTACTGGTGGAACAGATTAGTTCACCCGTTGCTGTACCGCCTTCACATGGCAAGCCAAGGTATGGAAACCTCCATGATGCCCGCGGGAAGGGAGCTTCGCAACATCCGTGCGATTCGCCGCTGGGTTACAGGTGCGTGCATGAAGGCTCCGCCGTGTACGAGAGAATTCGTAATTAACGGTAGAGTTGACGGAGTAAGGTGGGGCGAACACGCGAGGTCGGGATACAGTGGTGTGTGTAACGAGAGAAATACATCTATCGGTGACACGTTACGCAGGGAAAGGAAGTGGACGGATGAAGAGTGATTAAATCAGGGGAGTGTTTTGATTTGTGAACGTCCACGAGTCGGTTGTGAGTCGTGCCATGCCAGGGGTGCTTTCAAATTAAACGCGTGCGTTGTGGAGAGCGGCAAGAGTGGGAGTGCGTGCGCTGCATAGAGGAGACGTGACGTCGTGACTGCGAGTCGAGGTTTGGGTGTTCTGTTTCCGCCCGATTTGATCGGCCGTTTGCAATCATCTGAAAAGGGCCCCTGGTGAGGTTCGATGGTGCCGCAGTGGCGAGATGTTAAATACCTCGCCTGGTATGCAGTAGGGCGTGGGTTCAATCCTGACCCTGACGCCTGCTGCTGTATATTTTGAGTTTGCGTGTCTCTCTCTCCCCGTGGTCGCGTGGATTTTTCTTGGGGTTCTCTGGTTTTTCCCTCCACATTTAGAATCGACATCACGCGTTTAGAGTATTTGGCTGCTACAAATGTCCACGTGATAAGCCACTTCGTTGATTTGTGGCCAGGTTGCTTCTGAAAAAAACATATACTTAGCTCATTGGGTCTTACCTGGTAAAATAAAAAGAGTAGCTGTAAAAGTCGGTGGGCAGAGAACTGTGAGTGAGCGTGCATGGGGAAAGCTGTTGGCTGTACAGATGTGGTGTGCTATCGGAAGACGGGGAAAGACGTGGCATGCTATCAGAACACCGGGGAAGATAGGGGCACACGAGGATAGAGGCTGTGATGGGAGTCGAGTAGATGGCTTTCTGACTCCACGAAGTTGCACGAGATGGCTATCGTTCATTTCATACAATCGGTGTTTCTCCGTTACTTGTCGGCATTGGCGGAGGGGATCGCCAAGGCTTTATACCAGTGGCGCGGAGCTTGTTGGCATTGGGCCCTGGTGCGAGGAATTCACCGTGGGCCCCTTATCTAATTCCAGAATTATAATCAGAATATGTATTTAGACTGGAGGAATGCGCTGAGCTCTGAAGCTTTTTGTCACAGATATCCAGTCGGGGTGGGGGAAAACGTTCCAGCAACGAGCAATAAAAAAACCACGATAGGAGTGCACAGTATGATAAAGCTAAACATATCACTTGAAAAATATACAAACAAAACCGAACCATATTTTTGAATATTTCCAAGTAAAGCCCACTGAGCTATTAGCTCATTTTTTTCAGAAGCGAACTGGCGCCCAGCCCCTGGGGCACCTCTGGTCCCTGCCCCCCGGTGCAGTTGCAGCGCCTGCGCACTCAATCGCTCCGTCCACGCCTCGAATACCCACAACCGCACGAGCGGACCACCGAACTACTTGTCGTGCTGTCCTGTGCAGGCCACCCTGGCGTCCTTTTCCCCACCGGAGTCATCTTCACGGCGATCTCGGTGCGATTCACCAACTGCGAATCCAAAGGCACTGAACTCGTCGCACGCGCGTCGCCACCCTTGGCGTGCACGCGGCACGAGCGGGTTCAAACGAGGGAAGGATTTCGGCGCTTTGACAATCGTGTTGGGGTGATGGGGGAATGATTGGGTAAACGTATTAGTGGGAGGTTTACTTTTTAAATTAAGGCCTGTGATGTGGCATGCTGCGTTAATTCGTATCTTCGATGCAGGCATTAGGAACCTACCAGCAGCCAGTTACGTTTAAGCCCTTACTCACAAAGCTTCCAATTTTCATATTTTATCTTCATTATTTGCATGCGTAGACCACCTCCCGCCACACTCCCCCCCCTAAAGACAAAGATCCCCCGTATAGGCCTTAGCAGACCGTAAGGGCAAGTGCTGTTAGCGGATACCTATGAAGTGCCGGCACAGTACGCGAGGGGGTGAGTGGCCATCCTTGTCACCCCAGGTGGTGATGGTTTACGCACCGCGCCGGGTACTCATTTGAGGACGGGTCGACATCGGGGAGGCGCAGGAGCGGTTCAGATAATCGTGAACAAATTCACGTTGGGGGTTGTCTTTAATCATCATCCCTCCGGGGTGGCTAAAATATCAATGGAAATTTTTTTGGCAGTTGTGAAAAACGAAGAAAAATAAGAATCGATTTTGTATCCTTTCTGGCAACGAAACAGGTGTTAAGATGTTTACACACCAATGCAGACTTGATGCCTTTTCAAAGGTATCTATATATTTTTTTTACGTTTCGTTGCCAGAAAGGGACAAAACATCTTCCTGTTTTTCATCAGAAACGAACGTAACTTTAACAGGACGATCACCCACGGTTGTCATCGTGGAGAGGCTCGCTCCTAGCCTCAGGGCGCAAACAGGAACATCAGCATCACCTCCTCCATGCTCATTTGAGCAGGAAATCCACGCTGATTTCTTTTTGAAAAACCGATGAGTCCACACACATGCTCCTTTTCGCGAAATGACAAGTCCACGCATTTCTTTTCTAAACCAACAAGTTCACACGTGTTTCCGTTGTAAACCGACAAGTCCACGCACGTTTCTTTTGTAAACCGAAATGTCCACACGTGTTCATAGCAACGGCCAGAGAACATATGTTTGGGGCTGCCAAAATAAAAAGGTGTGGGAGTGTTTCGCGAGTACACTCTGTACGTCTCTTCAGCAAAACCGAGATCTGAGTAGAATCAAAACGGATGTCTCTTCTCGAGATCACACAACGCTTCAACATACGAGTGGGATTTTTCCATGACCTCATTATAATGTGCCCCTGTGTGTCCTACGGTGCAGTGTCGTGGAAGAGGATTGGCAGCCCTTTGCATTGCAAGTGTTGAAAAACTCTGCGTGATCCCGATGTCGAACCAAGGGGACCGATTTATGCCGCACGGTGGAGCCGATTTTCGTTTCCCCCTTGAGCTCGACGTGTAAGCAGGGCGACACGGTGGCGAGATGTTAACTACCTCGCCTGGTATGCGGGAGGTCGTGGGGTTCCATCGCGACCCTGACTATGCCTGTGTATTTGGAGTTTGCATGTTTCTCTCCCTGTGGTCGTGTGGATTTTTCTCAGGCTCCTCGGGTTTACCCTCCACATTTAGAATCGACATGCGTTTCGAGTATTTGTCTGCTATATATTTCCATGCGATAAGCGACTGCGTTGAGCTGTCATTTGTGGCCAGGCCGCTTCTGACAAAGAGCCAGAGGTGGGACAAAGTCATTGTTATGCAAGTCCAAGTCGAGTCGCAAGTCATCAAATTCATGACTCGAGTCTGACTCGAGTCCAAGTCACATGACTCGAGTCCACATCTCATAGGTGGGACAAAGTCATTGTTATGCAAGTCCAAGTCGAGTCGCAAGTCATCAAATTCATGACTCGAGTCTGACTCGAGTCCAAGTCACATGACTCGAGTCCACATCTCATAGGTGGGACAAAGTCATTGTTATGCAAGTCCAAGTCGAGTCGCAAGTCATCAAATTCATGACTCGAGTCTGACTCGAGTCCAAGTCACATGACTCGAGTCCACATCTCATAGGTGGGACAAAGTCATTGTTATGCAAGTCCAAGTCGAGTCGCAAGTCATCAAATTCATGACTCGAGTCTGACTCGAGTCCAAGTCACATGACTCGAGTCCACATCTCATAGGTGGGACAAAGTCATTGTTATGCAAGTCCAAGTCGAGTCGCAAGTCATCAAATTCATGACTCGAGTCTGACTCGAGTCCAAGTCACATGACTCGAGTCCACATCTCATAGGTGGGACAAAGTCATTGTTATGCAAGTCCAAGTCGAGTCGCAAGTCATCAAATTCATGACTCGAGTCTGACTCGAGTCCAAGTCACATGATTCGAGTCCACATCTCATAGGTGGGACAAAGTCATTGTTATGCAAGTCCAAGTCGAGTCGCAAGTCATCAAATTCATGACTCGAGTCTGACTCGAGTCCAAGTCACATGACTCGAGTCCACATCTCATAGGTGGGACAAAGTCATTGTTATGCAAGTCCAAGTCGAGTCGCAAGTCATCAAATTCATGACTCGAGTCTGACTCGAGTCCAAGTCACATGACTCGAGTCCACATCAGAAAGAGCTATATAGCTCCGTGGACCTTTCCTGGTAAAATAAAAAGCATAGTTTAGTTTGTAGTAGTTTCGTAGGTCACGTGCTTTTCTTTCGTATCTTAAAACTTCGAACCGATGTAGTTAAAAACAAGATTTTTTGTAATGAGCCTTTCAAAAGTGAGTGTCTAATTATAACGATGAGTGGTAGATAAATGTTACAGTGATTACTGAGATGTGTGATATTCCACATAAATATGTATTGGCCTTGCACGAAAATTGTTGGGATCCCTTCATTTGGCTCCTAATTAGTGCCTCGATCCCTTTCTGCGTAACTAGTAGGAAGACAAGCTGATAAAATCCCATTTCTAACCCTCCGTCTCCCACTCGCTCTCCTCCACAACACTAATTGCATCACCGGGACGAGTCTCTCATGGACTTATGCAAAGCACTTTGGTAGAGTATGGTGTTCAACGTCCACGTTGGGCACAGCTGACAGGATCAAGAGGGGAGAGGCAGGAGTGATATCGATGTGACTAACATATAAACGACGGGACGCTGCTGCGGTGTAACGGTTAGCGCGCTGTATGGACGGTGTGTTGAACTTCTTTCGCACCGCACGTAGCCAGACCGTGCTCATCGGAGATGCGGCGGGGGAAGGCCAACAAACTGAACGCAAGCACCGGGCTTGTCATAATCCCATCGTCGCCGCTTCGATTTGACATCGCCACATTTGAAGCGAAGGTTTCAAGTTTCCTAGATCCCCGACAACTCCTCCTGCCGTGACCCACCACCCCACGCACCTCTCCACCCTACGGCATATCGATGCACACATCGCAATGGGCCGATTGGCAGGTCGCGCGTAGGTGGGGGGGCTAAAGTGTGGCTGCTTCTGGCCGGTGTAGAAGAGTAGGCCAAGTAACCCCCCGAGAGCTCCTTCACAATGAAGTTACGCAGACATCAAACGGATATAAACATAGGGAGCGACGATTGAACTCGTGTGTATGCAGACGGTGGCGGCGATGGGAATGCGAGTGAGAGAGAGAGAGGGGTCGTTGCGGGAGACGGTCTGGTGCTGTGACAACGCAATTGCCACGTGGAACTTAGCAGGAGGAAGGAGGCAATGATAGGGTGGCATCAGCAACATTGGGCCACGGTCACCTCTCGAACGTATCCGCTATGTGATGCCGTCTCGTCGCCCACAGTTGATTCCGTCTGTGGCTCTCTCGCTCCCTGCCTCCGTGTTTTTTCTGCTCGTGTATATATCTCTACCCGTCGAGGGTTAAAAAAAAAAATGTCTTCCTCCACGTATTTTTTGTTTTCTCTCTCTCTCTCTCACTTCACCCCGCTGCGAAACTGACCGGTAAACTCAATAAATCCAAAATGATCTGAAGAAAGTCAACAACAGAGGGGGGCGAGGGGAGGGGGTAGTGGAAGGGGTAGTGATGGCAGCGGGGGGTGGAGGGGGGGGCTCTGAGCACCGTCGATCGATGCGGGGTTTGCCCTCAAGTCACAGCCGGCGGGCTATACCGCTAATGTCTCTGGTAGGATACAAAGAGTTTATGTTTATTTGTGTGTATATATATTGTTGTTGTTTTATTTGTAAAAAAAAAAATTAAGTGATTGGTTTACCGTTCCTATACTGCGCACTCCTCTCGTGATTTTTGTACGGTTGTTGAAACGTTCTGACCCGCCCCAAATTAGACATCTGTGAAAAAGAGCTTTACAGCTCATCGGATTCCTCCACTGCTAATACAGATTCTGATTCTGTGTCGGCACCTGGCGTTCGCCGCTGAACCCTTCGCGCTGGAAAGGGGCTCGTAGGGCATTCATTCATTGATTACCACCTTCATAATGAGCGAGGCTTCATTCCATGGGCACCCAATCTGCAGTCCATGTCATCAAGGGGCTTGTTGACCATCATCACGCAAACTCCGGTCGTCCTCACAGCCTCAGCGGCTTTTGGCTGGCCATCGAGCAGAGACGATCGCCGCATCGCGCGCTTTCAGATTGCGCTTATGCGGCCGTCTGGAACGCTCTTGCTCCTTTCGATATTAGGAAACCGCTGGAGCTGCGCACTCTTAAATCCTAGATTTGAAGCATTCGTGACTGCAAGGATTCAATCTCTTAGGTTGTTTCGGTAAAGTCACGCAGGTAAAAAATAATAAAAAATAAAATAATAATAAATGAAAAGAAATCAATTAACTCACGACACCTGATGAAGGAAGCTTGTGTTGTCTCTGGAACGTCGTGATTTAATTGATTTATTTTCATTTATTATTACTTAATTTTTACTATTTTTTTACCTACGTGACTTTACCGAAAAAAACCAAGAGTACACTCTTAAATCATCTGGATTTAAAACTAATTTCTTTGGAGCTGATTTTTGTGTGTAGCTTGCTGTCCTCCCTTCGGACCCTCCAATTAGCACGGTTGGATACACGCGGTGCGAAAGAAGTTCTACGTACGTACATTCATTTCACGTGTTTTTCATTTGACCATTTTGCGTTATTGCGATCACATAGATGGGCTCAATTCAAGTGTGTTAGCCTCCAGCGCCTTAACCCGTCGTTCAATAGTTGAGAAGAACGGATTTTTTACAAAACCCTGGGGAGGAGGGAAGGGGGGGGGTGTGCAGGATTGCAGCCTGCAAATGTGCGGCCTGTGTCTATCCTAATCGGCCATGGTGGAGTTGCAGAGGCCTCGCGAATAGTCACCCAAATTGTCTCGGCATTCTGAAAGCGATTTGAGCTGTGCCCGCAGATGGTGTGGAAGCCCCGGTTTGGGCCCGTTTTGGACTCCCAGATAAATCGCTGTGTTCGTTCATACCTTGAGTTCACTTGCAACGGAAAGCCACCGCATTTACTTTCTCGTCGATTTTAACGCCGCTCCCCCCCCCCCAATTCTGATCGATTGGCCATGAGACGGACTCCTTTGTGAATTCAAACCTTGGTCAGTGCTCAGTTCAGCCCATCATTCCTAATGGATAGACTTCATCTGCCACAAGAAATGTGGCTTTTTCTGTCATGGCTCCGAACTACTCACAACATCCCACGCTCGCTTGGGCATCCCTACCACCCGTTCTCGGAGCCTTGTCACAAGACCAACAAACACATGCCACTCATGGACTCCCACAGTCAGCAGAGCTTCATGCAGCCCCGTGAGCGAATTACGAGGAAGATGACACCATAGAACTAGTGTGTGGAAGCCAGACTTGGTGGCACACACACCTGCAATCCAGCGCTCTCCATTGCAGTGGAGGGTGGATCATGCCAAATGCATGACCACTGGCACTTATTAGTCTCATCAGCGGTGACTGGTCTTCTGTGGCAAAATGTAAATTCATTTTTTTGTCAGAATTTTGTGCGAACATGTGCCAATTTCGCCATAAAAGTTGGGGTGGGAAGTTACCCAGACAATTAGTTTTGGGTTTTTTCCATCAAGAAATGGATGTTAACCTTTTGGCTTTGCCTTGGAGAGCCTCGCGTCGATGCAAGACTCAGGTGGAGGGTCCTGGTTCGAGATGTTTGGCAACAGGTTTGCTTGTTGAAAACCAATGCGAACAAACAAGGTGTTATACCGTACAGATAGGTCAGTGACCTACTTTCTGTACTGCTTCCTTCAGATGCCACCCTTTTGGCACGCATGGTGTCGCACACGCACACTATGGTGCCATCCATGCACCTCCGATTATCACGGTTTGCCTACGTACGGTGCGAAAGAAGTTCAACATAAATATATATCTCCATAAACCACTAATCGCCATCTACGAAAGTCACCGGATTAAAGTCATACATCCCCACCACCAGAGTAAATTGTAAGCGTGTAATGGAACTGCTGTGAAATATAACAATAATAATTGTACAATGTAATACAAGTTGGATTTATAAAGCATTTAAATGGCACAATTATTACTTTTCTCATTCATCTTGAAAATTGCTGAACATTTCATTCAGTTTATTTCCCCCCCTTGCTATTGCATGTGCTGTTAGTTTTAAATTTCAGCTCTCATGCTTAAGTAGACCCATATGATTGCATTAGTGCTCAAGATGTATGGCTTATCCATAATGGTCATCGATATCGATCGCTTTTGAATACACACGCAAAAAACCACGAAGAAAAATAATAATTAAGTCTTCAAACAAAATCGCCCGTGCTTACAATAAGCAAGAGTTGCCGCCATGATCTAATGGTCATCATGCTGCAGTTGCAATCCCGGGGTCAATGATTCTATTCGATTTCCCGGTGCAGGAGTTGAAACAATCGTGTGAGCTTCTTAAATGCCCTCGCCTCTGCAGCAGTCTAAACGACAACAGCACGTTTCGATTTAAAGCTTACGTGACTGCAGGGATTCATCAAAATAATTCTCACTATTATTTTATTATGTTTTATTTTTTATTATTTTTTTATTACTTCCCTTCTACGTGACTTTACCGAAAGAACCAAGAAGACAACAGCACGGTTAGTGGATCGGCAGATCACACATGGTGGGGTAAAGTGTGGCTACTCCCATCTCTATCAAGACGCCTGCCCAGCATGGAAGAGTAGGCCAAAATAGCCTCTAGAGTGCCTCTCTGGGTCTCCAGTGGAGGCCCTTCCACCAGCAGTGGAGAGAGCAAGTCATTGCAGGGCTGCATCTTTACCTTCACCAATCAAATCGCTGCAAGCAAGAAGATTGTTTCAGTATGGGAAAGATTAGCTGCAATGTAAACTCGTTTTTTTTGGAATGCTGTTAATTTACTGCTTGGGTTAAAATTGTGAAGCTGGGTTGCATTTTGCCGAAACAGATTTATTTCTTGAAGGTCTGAGGCCAGTGAGTGTCATTGTCCGATAACTTTCCATTCATTCTGATTTATGAGACCACATTCTGTCAATATGCCATTATTCCTGTCCGGGCGGACACTTGCACACAAACAAAATCATTGCGCCGCCTCGAACCCTTTCCGTAAAATGTTGAAAACCTCATCAGACAAAAAAGAAAGAGTGTGGCCACTGTCACCTCTCCCAAGACGTCTGGCCTTCGTTGATGAGAGCAAACTACAAATACCGTTCCGAGCAGGGGTGGCCAACCTATTACAGACCAAGAACCCCAAAAAGTACCCGAAAGTTCTGCAATGAGCCGAGTGTTTTCATATATATATATGTTCAAGTTCATTTATTAGGTATAGCCTTGTGAGCCATTCGGCTCTTGAATCGGGTGCAACCGCAACAAACAAAAAACAAAAACATGAACAAAAAAACATCTTAAGGTGAATATGTGACTGAGTGCAAACAGAAAATCCAAGAAAAGACAGCAAAATATTGCAGACAAAGCACCGTACACCAACGCTGTGTGCAAAAATCCGAGTGGGATGCAAGTCAAACAACAACAACAACAACCACAAGACAACTTAGAATAAGGCCATCAGTCTAACTATGTACTACAACAAACAAACATGCATATATTGACAGTGTTTCAGCGCAGCACGGGAAACATTCATTCTTGTTTGCTACTACTGCGAGAGCGCGTTCTACGTGATGCCCCTTCTCTATGGTCTCATGTGGTGGATCAAATAGCCGCGTGCGGCTCTGGGAGACGTCAGTGGGTCACCTCTGGTCTGGAGTGACTGTCTTGGTCTCCCACGAGTGGAGGCCCTGCCACTAACAGTGACGTGACCAAGCAATTTGGACAGCTGCAGCATTAACTTTATTTTTACTTTGAAGTTCATCCGTTGTAAGCACACGAAAACCCGGCCTTATACCTTATACCCATCACGCGTGTTATATTATCTCTAATTTACTTGATACAGCTATCGTGCTGTGACGGTTCCACCTGAAGACGGAAGCTTGTGTTGCCTCCGAAACGTCGTGATTTTTATTATTTTTATTTTACTTTATTAATTTTAATTTAATTTTTTTACCTACGTGACTTTACCGAAAAAACCTAAGAATATGAATCCTTGCAGTCACGAAAGCTTCAAATCTAGAATTATATTATCAGCCCAAATAATTGTTTCAAATCGCAGTCGCTAAGCAGGAGCCCTCGGCGTATAATGTCAAGAGGCTGCAACGCAGAGTGTACTGGTGTTAGGAGGATCGTCGAGGTGAGAGGAGACAACAGGCTTAGATTAAGTTGGGTCTCATGATATTGCAAACGCGTAAGGAAGCAAGTTCCAACGCCGCCGTGAGAGCACAGGGTGGCTATGGCAATGTGATGGACAGTAGCTGTAGCAGAGAGACAGGGAGGAGACAGACTGATGGTGAGAAAGTGGCTGTCGTCACACTCGTGATAGTAGCTGCAGCAGGGAGACTGAGCAGACAGATTGATGTTGAGAGAGTGATTGGAGTCACGATCGTGATCGTAGCTGTAGCAGAGAGACAGGGAGGAGATCGTCTGATGCAGAGAAGGTATCCCTCCGTCAGTCTGGCTGTCCGTTTCTCTCTCTCTATAACAATGGTTCATAATAACCCTCGTAAAGATAGAGACAATGAAAATGTAATCTCAGTATGTAGTTGGATTGCTATTACGGACCTGCCCGAGAGAAAATAAAGGCAAATCGATGTCAGGGTTGCCGACAGCTTGGTGATATAAACCAAAAACAACGGTGAATAATGCGTGAGCCTTGTCGGCCAACGTGATGACGTGACGATGACATCATTGCCGCGTGGCATCATGATCGTCGCCGCCGCCGATGAAAAACTCGCGTGGACGCACGAAACGTCGGGACACGGCTCCAGGATCGCGTGCCTGATTCTTCTCCCCCCCCTCCCCCCCGTTCAATCGCGAAGTACGGGCGCTGAGTCAGCCTCGCGAGCGTCGAAACGGTCGCAATTTGTACAAAAGTGCGGCCGTAACTGCCACTTTAATGGGAAGGCTGCTCTAGGAAGTGACCCCCTCCTCCCCCTCCCCACCAATTCCGCCGCTCTCCGACTGCGTATTGCCCCCTTGCTGAGCGCCCGACGGTGCAGCGTCCCCGGTTCCTATCGGGAGAGCACGCGTCGTGAGCCGGCGATGAACCCCACCCCACGTGGTGCCTGAGCAATCTCCGCTCTGCCACGGATGCCCGTAAGAGGCGGTTTACATTTAGAAAGCACATGCATAGCAATGCGTGGAGATGAAAGTCGCCGAGCTTGTCGTTTCGCGTGTCCTCTTGGACCCCCCCCACCTCCCTTTCTGTCGATGAGTAAAGGGATGCTGTGGTGAGGCCCCCCCCACTCCACCGCCTCCTAAAACCCGCGTTGTTTTTTTGTAATTCAATTGTTTTGTTGCGATCGAAACGTCGTGATCTATTTTATTTTTATCTTCTATCTACTTGACTTTACCGAAAGAAACAAAGTGTATGAATTCCTGCAGTCACGAAAGCCTCGAATCAAGATGCAATTGTTTTGTTGATTTTTTTTGCGGCATGCGCGCGCACGCCTGCGTGTTACCTATCGAATACACGATATATTTTGAACAGATTATTCGGTAATATTTTGACGGTTGAGTCGAGGTGTGGTTTTTATTTTTGGTGTCGTTCCTGGGGATCAGTGTATTCCATCAGGGTGGCCTTTGACTGACCAGGTGGCTCAGCGGTTGGCAATTGGAAAGTTGAGAGGAAAGTTGTGAGTTCAAATTTTTGGTTGGGGATTAACTCGGCCCATCATCCCTTCGGGGTCATAAATTAAGTACAACTTCGTGGGGAAATCAACCGTGGTTGGTACGGAGAGACTCATCCCCACCATAGGAATGTAGAATTTCCACCACTGGCTTAAGGCTGTAAACAGGACATGAATGAGCACTGCGTCAACGCGCATTTGAGCAGCAAATCACTCTGAGTTTGTACTTTTACCAAATGGAGTGCTTTGTTTAAAATACCTCGCCTGGTATACAGGAGGTCATAGGTTCGATCCCGACCCTGAGGATGCCTGCATATTTGGAAAACCCATGTTCTCCCCGTGGTCGCATGGATTTTTTCTCCGGCTCGTCCGGTTTTTCCATCCACATTTATAATAATCAACATGCGTTCAAAGTATCCGGCTGCAATGCATTTCCACGTGATAAGCCATTTCGTTGAGCTATCTTTTGTGGCCAGGTCGCTTCTGAAAAAGAGCTATAGAGCTCAGTGGGCCTTAACTGGTAAAATTTAAATAGTTTCGTTTATACAGACTTGGCAAGATCAAACTGCTGCAATACGACACTGGGCGATGAGTGGGTCTCTTTGCCGCATAAGTGGGTGCGGTGACAAGATACTGCATTGCATGATTTCTTTTGATGATCCACACATGGTGACTGTTTCCATGAACTTCACTCATCGATTGCTCCACCCGTGCTGAGGACGATGCCTGTTCCATCTCATCCACCAACGCGTTCAATCACCACGATGAATATCACAACACACCACCCACTCGCCCTCTCACCCACCCACCCGTCCACCCACTCACTCACCACACTGCCAGTCACATCACTTCTCTTTCCGCTTCTTCCCTCGCACTGCTCCTCTTTGGAATGTTTTCCTCCCAAAGCTCGTACGTGGAATTCGATGACCACAGTAGAAGAAAAAAACAATGGCAGAAGTTACAGCAAGCGATTGGAAAAAAAATAAATTCGGCGATTGGCGCATCGCGAATAGTGGGCCCTGAATTGTCAAACAAGTTGGGGAATTCTATTCTTAGCAAAACAATTACAATTTACCCTGGGAAAAAGTAACATTTTCAGGTGAGATGGAGTTTAAGCGGTAATCACTGTCCTTCGTAGTGTTACATGGATTGTGTGGACCTGATCGGAGGATCAGTTGTTGCATCGAAATTAGTGGACCTATCTCTTAAATGTGTACCCAGAACAGAAGAACCTGAATTGTTGGACGATGGCCTGAATCATTGTTCTATCTAATAAGGCAACACACTTTTTACTTAATGAATTACAAGACCCATTATCCTCAAGAAGCTTATTTTAGAGATTTTTTTTAGCAGTGGATACATACCTACATACATGCTATCAATACAACTCTACAAAATCTAAACTAACGTCAATGACCAATTTGCCTGCTTTTGTAGGCTATGGAAAATGCATTTTATTGTGGTTAGTTCATCTAAGATCTCGCAAACCAAGGCCGTAAAAAGTAGCTCAAAACGATAAAATCCACGATTGAACAGTAACGCTGAGAGTGCATGAAGAGGTGCAGCGGAAACGCATGGGCCTCATAGCACGAAGGACCTGGTTCGACTTCAGAGTCGGGCACCTTTCTGTGTGGAGTTTGTATGTTCTCTCCCTGCTCTGTGTGAATTTTGAAGAGAAAAAAAACTCAAGCCGATATTGAAAACAAGTGTGATGATGATTGCTTGTGTTGCAGTCGAAACGTCGTGAGAATTGTTATTCTTTTATGTTTTTACTATTTTATTATTTCCCTTCTACGTGACTTTACCGAAATAACCCAGCACATGAATCCCTGCAGCCGCGAAAGCTTTAAGTCAAAATTTAACTGTGGCAATGTTCTTTAAGAAGAAAGTACTACACTGTTTGGCAGTATCACCCTCGATGACAATTGCTTGTAAAATGTGGGAATCTGAAAAAAAACGTGGCATGAAAGCTGATTCGTGCATAAAGCAGCATGGGGAGATCCATGCTGGTAATTACAGAGAGAGAGAAAACGGAAGGAATGGATGAGCAACGACTCATAAACTAACAGGCGTCTTCTTCTTGGTTCTTTCGGTAAAATCACGTAGAAGGAAAATAATAATATAATAAAAATAAAACATAATAAAATACAATTCTCACGACGTTTCGGCCACAACGCAAGCAGCCGTCCTCAAGTGAAGAACAGGTCTGTCGGAAAGACAGCGTCTGAATAAACACCACCAAGCTTGGCAGCGTATATTTAAGCTGGGTTAGAGGAGGAAGGGCGCCTTGACAAAGGAATTTGCATATCAACAGAGGAATTTAGCATATCCTCCTCTAACCCAGCTTAAATATACGCTGCCAAGCTTGGTGGTGTTCATTCAGACGCTGTCTTTCCGACAGACCTGTTCTTCACCTGAGGACGGCTGCTTGCGTTGTGGCCGAAACGTCTTGAGAATTGTATTTTATTATGTTTTATTTTTATTATTGTATTATTTCCCTTTTACGTGAATTTACCGAAATAACCAAGAAGATGAATCCCTGCAGTCACGAAAGCTTTAAATCGTAATCTTGCAAACGTCTTGTTGACCGTTGCGAAACTAAGTTGGCTCCAGTAGGACACATCGCTCGGCAAGGCATCATGATAACTCAGTGAAATCCCAGACGGGTGCCTGGATTGAAACCCGGGACGTCATCCATGCTGGCTCAGAGCTTGGACCCAACATTAATCCTCGGAAGCCACGCAGCCAAATGTGATTTGTAACTTTCATCTTCACCCATGTAGTATCGATAGTTAATTTTTAATGTGAAATTTTATTGAGGGACTGTGTGTTGTCTTGGTGTGGTCTGGGACTCTGCTTGCTGTTGTTTTTCTGCCTTGCCCAATCTTGGGAATTGGTATATCTATGCAATTTGAACTTATATACTTTAATTATACTCTTTGGTTCTTTCGGTAAAGTCACGTAGTTAGAAATATAATAAAACAAATTACGACGTTTCGATCGCAACACAAGCGGTCGTCATCAGGCAATGATGACGATCGCTTGTGTTGCGATCGAAACGTTGTGATTTGTTTTATTTTATTTCTACCTACGTGACTTTACCGAAAGAACCAAAGAGTATGAATTATTGTAGTCACGAATGCTTCAAATCATACTTTAACTATTTTACTTATTTTTAGTGGTTTGCTTACATTTCCTCTACTTTGCACGCCTCTCGTTTTTGTTTTTTATTGTTGTAACTTTCTGGCCTGCCCCTAACTGGAAATCAGTGAAAAAGAGCTTCATAGCTCATCGGATTTCTCCAGGATACATGTTCACATTCTTATTCTGAGCCACATCTCCGATGCCAGGCGTTGTGTTCTAATGACCACTGCCGTTGTGCATCGTGGCCACCAGTTGACCCATGTCCACTGCGTAGTCTTTCCACGCTTGTGCTGGTACAAACCCTCCGATGCCTCCTTTTCCGAGGTGCCACCGTGCTGCTGGGTATCGGCCGCGACGTCTGACATTCCGCTCCACATGCCGCCCAGATAATTCGCTGCTCAAAGAAGCTCCCCCGGCCACGTTGAACGAACGTCACGCGATGGGGGTGGTGGGGAGGAGGAGGAGGAGGGTGGGGCGAGGGGGGGTGGTGCAGGCACGTCTTGTCTCCTCTCCAAAGTTACGCTTCGATTTAAATCGGAGTGACGCCGATCCCCCACTTGAACAGCGGCGGCAGCGAGCGAGCGAGCGAGCCTGCCGTATCACATTGTGCTCTGGCGAGACCTACGCAGCTGGAACGTAACCCCCGGGTTCGCGCGCGCGCGCGTGCGCGAGCACATTTATACCCCCGGAGGCCGGGAGTGCGTGAGCGCGGTTGTGGAAGTGGGGGGGGGCAGCCGTGGGAAGTGGGTGGAGGGCACTTGAGCAACAGAACGCAGCTGGCGCGTAAAAGGGGGGGCATCTCTTAAACCCTCGGGGCGCTCGTGTGAATGAGCCGCTTAATGCCCACTTAATATCACGCTGGTGAAGGTCTCGCGTTGAGGGCTCCAATGGTGACCGGTGTTGACGAGCGACCAGGGTGAGCGTAGGCCTGGACTCTGGTCGTTTGTGACAGCGGCCAGAGGCGCCGGACGGCAATCTGCGTGGCTTTCGATGGAGCCGCGTGTATTTTGCTTGGCATTGGAGTTGGTGTGCCCGCCGGGAGCGGCTGTAAATTCGGGTAGAGCGCAAGTTCTGGGAAGGGCAGAAGCTTGGAAGGTCTACATGATTGTGTGCCCTTGTATATGCTATGCATATGTTACAAAAATATATATCCCAACATTTCTCAAGTTATAGAAAGCGTGCACGCACACGTGCGCATTGTGCGCACGTGTGCGTGCATGCTTTTCCAGCCATGCAATGTGCTAATGCCTGCGCGTGTGCCCATGTGTTTCCTTGCATCTCGTCTTTGGCTCTGTGCGTGCGGAGTGCACGCGCGTGTGGTGTGTTGTGCTCACGCGGGAAGCGGTAGCGTAGTGGTCCGAGCACTGCGCTACGTATCCCGGCGTGCCAGAGTTCGATTGCCGCTCACGGCCAACATCAGAGACCTCTTTCCCTGAGTTGACCCGGGGCCGTTAAATGAGTGGCCGGTGTGCCGTTTGTAAACATGCAGCGCTGGGAAGACAAAGGCGGCCAGCCTGGCGGGGTGTTTGCCGCACCACCCCTTCGCGCGCAGTTCCGGCCTTCATAGGTGCCCTCTCCCCAACGGGCCCTTGTGGCTATCCGGGAGTTGTTTTTGTCATTGTTGTGCGTGCATGTACAGCGCTGTACTTGGCATGCGTGCATGTACAGGCCCGTCGAGAGACATTTGGAACCCTCGCACAAACTCACGTTGGCTGGGTGTCCCGATCTCTTCGCGTCCGCACTCGCCGCTGCTAAAAAGGAACAAATTTGCCCAGGCCAATATTGTGTCGGGGTGTCAGGGGAAGGATTCCCACCAATCGGAGGGGGAGTGAGACGGTGACAGGAGAAGGGGGAGGAGCAGGCGAGGAGATATAAGGGGGAGAGAACGGGCGGGAAGAGGGGTTCGTTGGCGGGGAACGAGATTGGGGCGGCTGGGGGCGGGTGTGGATGGGAGGAAAGGAATAAAAGACGAACCCCCTGCCACCTCGTGTCGGCTCTCACTGACAATTGCACTCGATGACGAGAGATTTAATCGGCGGCGCGAATTCCGCAAATGTTGTACCTGGGACAGAGGTCCGACTGGAATATTCCTTCTTCTTCGTCTTCTCGTAAATCAAAGAGGTTGCTGAGAATATGAACCGCTGAAGTACATCGCCATGGCAACCTACATGCAGCATCCATCACAGGAGCCGGACAATTTTTTCTCCCGGTTTTATTGCTGATTTGTTATCGCCTCCATTTAATTGGTGTCACGTGGAGTGCTTTGTGTGTACATAAATGTGAGATAAGTACGAGATTTAGACAAATTAATACCGGCTTGGTATATCTTGGGGTCCCCCCACCCAACCGCCACCCCACAATAGTTTAGGGGGCCCTGGTAAAGTTACACACAACTTTAGTACACACACACACATAACGTGAAGAGAAAAGCGCGAGTGGGCTTGGACAAGGGGAATCTCACAAGAAGGGATATGATGGCAGATGGTCGAGAATAATCAAGTTAAGTTGTATTTGCTTTAACCCGGCTGAGAACGGAGGAGATCAAGATGAAACCCGTTCGAGAGGACGCATAATCAGGAGATGGAGCGGAAAATTGTAGCTCGGGTGCTGTTGATGCTTTGCTAGATTACTTACAGAGATGGCAGCGGCTTGGAAAGGCCTTCACCCAACAAAGGGTTCTCGATCCTATATCATTCTTTACAGTTTCTGGGATGATGTACCTTGATGCTTACTTTATATACAGATGTATCTATATAGTATTTCGAGTCCTATTGTGAATACATGTAATATGATTTAGTGTTGGTTAATCTATCCTGTAGATGTTTCTTATTCGTCCAAACTGAAGCAGGCAAGTGGATCGGAAATGGAATTGTATAACCCTTGGGGGCCGTCCATAAATGACGTCACGCACCTAGGGGGGGGGGGGGGTCAGACATTTGTGACGATGTGTGACGAGGGGGGGGGGGTTGAGAAATGTGACGTCACATCAAAATGCGCAACTTTAAATAAATATAGACAACACGTTCTACTTAATTAAATAGACTTTTTAATAAATGTTGTATCCTACAACATCAGAGAGCAGCGCCACATTAATTACGCACTACAATAAAAATTGTTTAAAGCGATTTGAAGCATGTTTTATTTTTTTTTCGGGGGGGGGGGGCAGAGCTTTGTGACGTCATATTTGAGGCGGGGGGGGTCTGACTTTTTGTGACGCCGTGTGACGATGGGGGGGGGGGGGTCAAAAATCGTCCAAAATCGCGTGACGTCATTTATGGACGGCCCCTTGGCGCAATCGTACCGCGATATCTTTTCCCAACAAAAGGCACTTTCGGTAGCAACAATATTTTTACCAAGGTCGTTTTTATGCAGGATGCTCCTGAAAGGAAGCCAACCCCCACCGGGAATGTTCCATTTCATCGGCGGCGGAAATCTCTTCTTGAATTGATTGGCAAAGTTTGCACGCCGCGCTGAACGCACGCCATCGTAGGTGATATAATTGACTCACCACGGGGCCGCATTTTCTTTGCGTGCACTCACGGTTTTGTCATACCTCTGCCAAGGCAGCCACAATTAATCTTGCCCGTGCAAAAAGTGAACTACAGTGTGAAGTTAAGTGTACTACCAGTTGCGCTCTGTTGCTCGGAGACCTGGAGTCTAACTCGCGTCTGACACCAAGGAGTCGTCTCAAGGTTTTCCCGTGATATTTTTTAATTGACCCTGCCATGCAATAATAATTAATTACACTGGTCAACACACTTTTTCTGGCATAAGGTATTCCAACGGTTTTACGGTGATTTTGGGGTGCTGATTCCAAATCTGGCATCAGTTTTTGTCTATCACATCAGGTTTTTGAGATATCAAATATTGCATTTTCAATAAAAACTGCAGAAGAAAAATATTAAATAAAATGATATTATAAACACACTATCCTAAAAATACCGCACCATATTTTAACACTAAAGCAGTCACTGACTCGCAACAACTTGCAATCATAAGTGACAGAGTTAATTTCGGGTAAAATCAATGAAAATGGGGTATGCCGATAGCATAAAATGAGATGCGATAGAGCAAATCTGAGATCAGATTTGGAATCAGCACCTTGAAATTAGTCTAAAACAGCTGCAAAAGTCCAGGCCAGAAAAAAATGTTTTTTTTTTGTTGACCAGTGTTATTGTTGCATCGCAGGGTAATGAGAGATGGCAGTGGCTTGGGGAGACTTTCATCCAGCAGTGGATTGACCATGGCGGATGATGATGTGGTCAGGGTGTCCCAGAGACCAGGCTTCACGGCCTACTACTGTGCGGCTTTCCACGAACAAAAAATTAGTCGTTACATGTTTCGTATGCCTGATGATTGCTAAATATTCAAATTAACATCGAGGTCTCATGTATGTGTGAACGCATGTGTTTCGCATGCCACCCGAGTTCGATTCCCGCTCACGGCCAAAACCGTTGACGATTATCTGAACCGGTCCTGGGCCTCCTCTAGGTCGACTCAGCCTCAAATGAGTACCTGGTGTGGGGCCGGGCGTGGTGTTGGCAACTCATCACCTCGTGTGCCGTGCCGGCCTCCATAATATCTCGCTCGCAGCACTTGCCCTAACAGTTTGTTAAAGGCTATATGGGGAACCTTTGTCTTTGTTTCACGTGCGGGTCGAACGCTGGTGCGTTGGTGAACGCACTGCTCTACAAAACCCGAGTTCAACTCCCAGCCACGGCTAACATTAATAGTGGGTGACATGCGAACCAGCCATGGGCCTCCCCTAGGTCAACTCGGGCTAAAACGAGTACCCGGTGCCATGTGTAAGTAACAACACCGGGGAGACAAAGGTGGCCAGGCGTGGTGCGAACCAACCTGCCCTCTCACGTACCGTTCAGGCCATAACGGGTGCTCGCAAACAGCACTTTCCCCCAGAGTCTGTAGTGCAATGCGGGTGTGTGTGTGTGGGGGGGGGGGTTCATCGTCTTTGCTCGTGTGAGCGCCGTGTTAATTTGAATCGGCACTCTCTCTCTCTGCGTCACATGGGACGTGATTTCCAATCAATGGGTGCATGCAGTGTGTAAGGAATTAAGTTGTAATTTGAATGGAGAAGATTGGTGATGTGGGAGAAGGAAGAGGGCAAAGGGAGCGGATCTCACGCGGACTGGAGTGTGGTCAAGACCGGATTACGGCAGCAATCTCGTCGTCTTTGCTGTGCTTACAGCCCTTCGGATCGCAGTCGCAAGGCTGTGAAGTTAGAGCTGACCGTATTGGATGAGTCAAGTCGCATTAATCGACTAAAAATTATGATGAGACTTCTTCCCGCCCTGATATTCCTAAACTCCCGAAGGCAGAAAACCCCACAGTTCGTGCGCAGTGCCGGATTAAGCTCGCGTGGGGGCCTGTAGCATGTGTTATAAATGGGCCCTGAATAAAACACGTAGATATTAAAACACATTTTTAACTTGCATAGTAAAGTAATTGCATTTTTTAATTCGCTATACAGCCAGATAATACGACAAATCGCTAAACCTTAAAAACCCAGTCGTTCAGAAAAGTTGAAGGTGGTATAGTACTATAGTAATAGAGCAAGTGCAGAATCACTGAATCGGAGTTGATAGCTTGAAAGCATTTAGCGCGGGGCCCTTGAAAGTGCGGGACCCGTAGCTACTACACGTGTACACGTGTAGTAGCTACTACACGTGTAGTAGCCGCTACACGTGTAGTAGCTACTTCTGCTACTAGGATCATCCGTCACAGTTCGTGTGACGCAGTTGATGATTCATTGACAAGATTAAACAACCCCTCGGCCGTAACCTCCCGGTCGAGCGGCAACACGTGGGACGAGGCAAGACTCAAAAGAATACATTTTTTTACTGCGTTATAAAAATCACGAAAATCGTAAGAGTAAGCGATTCCTTAAGTACTGCGATTGGATTACAGCTCAGCTCTAGTTGCGAGTTTTAATCCCAGTTGATGCGTTCACTCGGCTCATTACACTACCGGCCCATATACAATGAGCACCACTTTTTTTTGAGAAATAAAAAAGAGTGTTTGTCTCATGGACAGACCGATCCACACCATGAAGAATATTGAAATTACACAATTGGACTACGGTTGCCAAATATAGTTGAGCACTGCCCATTGCAGTCACCCGAGACGCTTTTAACGATTTCACAAATGCGCACATTTAAATTCTTCCATTTACAAATGGCGCAGGGCTGATGGTCAGGAATATACTTTCAAAGTTTCGTCGTTAAACAATATAACGCAGATTTATTACCGGTAATGTTTTTTTAGTTTCCTTTTTTTATCGCACCGCTCTTCTTCGCGTTCATTGCGAAACGTACATTCGGAGTGGTGAAATCATTCGCCAAAGTTTTTTGTTGTTTGTTGTTGCGAGATGCGCGTTGATATACTCGGCCGGATCGCGCGCGCACCTAATTGTGTCGTGAGCCAATTTCACGTGTCGTTAGGCCGCCGTTCACGCGCACGCAACGCACGCGCGTGACGTGGCACACGTGCATAATGACCGCATTTGCCATCGAGTGCAAACAAACGCACGTTCGTTCACATCACTGAAGCCCGCCGCTGAAATAACTTTTAAGCTCCCCCTCCACCCCACCACTTTCTGTGAACGCCCGCTGCATTCCATTGCTGTTGTAATAATTGTTGTGTTTAGTTCGGTTATTGGCACTGCCCCATTAACATTTTAAGCCACCGCCTCGCTTTGATTCCAATGATTGGGCTTCACATTCGCGCAACGCTGTTCTCAGGAGGAGGGGTGCCTGGGGCGGGTGCCTCACCCCACCCGCCCCGCCCTGCCAGCCCAACCCCAACCGCCCCGCCCCACCACACCCCGCCCACCCGACCCGCCAGCCCAACCCCATCCGCCCTGCCCTCCCGCCCAACCCCACCCGCCCCACTACACCCCGCCCACCCGCCCTGCCCACCCGCCCAACCCCACCCCGCCCAACCCCACCCGCCCCACCACGCCCCGCCCGCCCACCCACCCGCCCAACCCCACCCCGCCCACGCTTCACCCCATCCCACACGTGTCCGGCTGAGCAACTCATTTGTTTTGTAACCATTTATACTGCTGGGGTGGAGAAATAGGAAAAAAAATGGCCATGCTTTGAACTGGTGAAATGTTGATCAAGTTAGAGTAGATGAATAATGAATTAATGGTATTCGCACAAACTTCATTCGCGCTTTATAAACAAATTTAATTAATTGTACGTTGAGACGTAATACCCTGCAGTCGTGTCCGTATCACTCAATAGACGCCACAACTGCCAACTGCTTCCTTGCCGATCCTCGCTTCCATAAATGATGGATCAAAAACTCTCTCCACTCTCGAACTCTTCGCCGGCACGGAATGAATTTCAACTTTCAAAAAAAAAAGAACCTCGTGCTGAACGTTCTCGCTTCTTTATTGCTTTTTATCTTCGTGCTGTTTTCGGTCTGTAGGCGGAGAGTGCACGAGTTCCGTGCACCCGGGGAGCTCTTCGTGACTTGAAAATGACTTTTCTGCTTTAAATCCCAATCCCACTGGTATGCAGAAGCCAGCTTGATAGTGCACGAGTCCTCTGCATATATAAATTATATATATATACACACACAAACCTTTATCTCTCTCCAGAGGTAATGCAACGCGTCTGAGATGGGATTCATGGTGCCTTGTAGAGACCGGTCTGTGCAGTCGTGTACCATACCCAGGGTTTAATTCCATCCGGAGAACTATGGCTGAGCTTCAGAAAATAATCCCTCCTCTGCTGAAGGTGGTGGGGGGTTGTGGTAGCGGTCAGATCCAGTGGAATGGTGGTAAGGGGGTTGTGGGGGCGAAAAAAATATCCCTGGTGACCCCCCAACTGGGACGATGGCAGTGCAGCAAGTTGGTTTGCTGGCCTATCCGTCGGGATTGTTGAGTTTTAATATTTTTATTTGACCAGGTATATACAGCTCTTTTTCAGAAGTGACCTCACCACAAATGATAGCTCAACGAAGTGGCTTATCACGTGGACATTTATAGCCGCCAAATACTCTAAACGCGTGTTTCTAAATGTGGAGGGAAAAACCAGAGGCACCGGAGAAAAATCCACGCGACCACGGGCAGAGAGACACGCAAACTCCAAATATACGGCAGGCGACGTAGTAAACATCTCGCCAATGTGGCGTCAGATGCGAGCGTTGATTTTCCCTGCTTATTCCAGGATCATAGCGCCACGTTTTGCACACCGCTCCAGTCCCACATCCTCCGCTAGCATATTCGGTACACACGCACATGCATAAATTAAATGTATATATAGTCTTTAAAATTACGGTCGTTAATATAAATGTAGTGTAATTGTCATGCCTGTCAGCATTATTATCCCTTATTACACAAATTAGTCTACCTATTTGTAATTTATCCCAGCAGGTATCATCACGACCCGGCAAAGTGTAGAAATGGCTTTCCTGCATAATAGAGTAGCATTGTATATTGCACTGACTTTGCTACCAAAATTACGTCAGCTGTGCCTATTGCAAAAACAAATGCCGGGACAACCATAACGTTTATACTGGTAGGAACCTCCTGGTTACACCAGCCCACAGGGGATTATTGTGTCCGTCGTGCAGGGAGGGGCTGGGTGGGGAGGGGAGGGTGGGGAAGGGCTGGGTGGGGAGGGTGGGCAGGGGCTGGGTGGGGAGGTGCTGGGTGGGGAGGGTGGGAGGGGTGGGGCTGGGTGGGAACGGGCTGGTCACCCCGTGGTGCCCTTATAAAACTCAACGTTTAACCTACTCACGCCGGCTTGTGCCCGCCCTCACAGTCGGGCATATTTGCGGAATACACCACGCCGCCGTTGACCCTGGCCATTGACCGAGCAACCCAACGTTCCTACCAGCTTTCTCCGCAGGAATGTGTTTTTATGTTCCATTAATAATGTCCTTTTTCGAAGTAAAGTTTAACCGAGTCTTAAGACTTTTTTATCATGAGGGTCCTGCATTGAACTATTTCGCTATTTACATCAATTCTCTTGTGAGAGGTAACCTGAGTACCCAGAATGCAATGTGGATGTCTTGAAACGGCCACAATCGCAATGAGAGGACCAGAGGCGTTTTGCCAATGCTCAGCCTCAGCTCAGGTATGTCACAGCCAACATATATCTCAGCCAGGATTGATAAGATATCATGATAATATTGCCTGTGAAAACACACTTGTTAAACATACCATAGATTGGTTTAACACGTAGGCTTTCGCGACCAATATGATTCATAATCGACGTTTTTGGGTTAGATCGCGTTATTTATAAATGTGTCGTAACCTTCCACCAACCGAACACGGCCAATCAGCAAAAAAAGTGTCACGTTGACAAAAGACAAAAAGTTCACTGCTTCAGCCCACCCGGTGTGTTGAAGCGTGAAACCACAACATTTACAATTTTTTTTTCTACCATAGATTATTCACAACCCTATCAAGCCACGCCCCCGCCCGTCCAGTTGCCAGAACATTGCTCCCCGGACAGAAGCTCCCTTGACTCTGCTGTCTGGATATGGAACTGCCTCCCCGATGAACACATTGTCGGAGAGATCACTGATGCTGGTCTGCAGGCCTTCAAATGCCGGGCACGTGGACATCTAACTACACCACACGCCTTGTAGGACTGAGTCTTTGAGCTGCAGTGAACCAATGATTATGCCGATTAGACGCACTAATGTCTGATATGGCTGTTAGTTCACGATTGCACCCAATAAAAACAAAAATTGATTTCCATTCTATTGCATAAGTGTTCTATGGGCAGAAGACCCATTCAATTGAATGGAGTTTTTAACGTGGGAATTGCCCATAGAAGAATCACGATTCCCCTGCAGGAATTATTCGGGGTGGAATTGTTAAGAATCAAATGTTTCCAGCAAGAATTGCCCTACTGGAATACCAATTATATCTGCGCATTCCGTGTTGAGTCATTAAATAAGCATACTTCTTAAAACACGAGCCCTTTCAATTGTAAAGTGTTGTACTTTGTCCACCGCCTTTTGAATGACCTTCAAACCGATAAAAAAAAAACCTTTCAACTTACGCGACGCGAACCCGTTGGACTCTCAGTTTTAATTTCCGACTGTCACTATGGAGTCACGAAATGTTGCATAAACCACCGGGGAATTGTCCGCTTCCGTATTGCTACACGGTTAGAGCAAGCGATAAAAGCCCTTGATGAAATACGCCGGTGCTAAGCGCAAAATAATTTAGAATGTGGTTGGTGTCAATGTTGCGTCTCACGTGCTTCTGTTCTAAGCCCTTCGCAAGCAGTAAATATTAGTTACGGCCAGAGATGTTTTTATGAAGCCTATGTTTACCATTTAGTGCTGTGATTGTAAAGATTGCTACCACGTGTGCGCCCACCCGGCCAATGCCGTATTTCTCTTTCCACTCCCCGTAGCAGGAAGGTCTTGGAGGTCATGTGTGCCTGTACCTGCCCAATAGAGATCCAGGTTGAGATGCAGAGTGAGTATCAATCTTATTGTGCGTTTTAGTATCTGCTTTGAGTGCCACTTTGTTTTGCAGAGAAGAGTGGTGCTGTGCGTCGGAAGTTCGACTCAGTGGGAAGGTCCCCTGTGTTGGACTGTTGGTTGAAGGTCAACCTGGGCCAATAATTACCTCTGGGGGTCATTTATATGTTGAAAATGTCAAAGGTTTTGTTCTTTTTTTAAAAACTAGGTATGAGCTCCTTAGAACCGGAATGAGTCGGTCTCATTTTCAAGAGCGACCCTTGGTCCCCAGAATGACAAAAGCCAAAACGAATACAAATCGGAACAAAAGACACAACTGTTGTATTACACGTGGAGTTTGGAAATATTGCTAAATGTAATTCCCCACAGCACAAATCGGTTGAGGAAGATTAGCTCCAGATTGAAGCCACCGAAACATTAACATTATGAAACAGATATAGGGTGACTAATGATACTAATATGTAAACAAACAAGGATATATTGCGAATTAAACTGCAAGTGAGGTTATTGTAGAGAATCGACAGTTTAGTATTTTATTGTGATTTAGGTGGGACAGTAATGGAGGACAATTTTGAAGAGATGGAATTCCAGGTGTTTAGGGGATTTACACAGAAACATGCCCAGTGTGTGTGCATTGGGTTCATTGGTCTATGGCTATCTGTGTGAGTATATGGGTCTCTGTGTGAGTTTATGGGTCTCTATTTGAGTATATTGTCCTTAGCGTAAGTCTATGGGGGTCTGTAAGTTTATGGATTTCTGTGCAAGCCTATGGGTCTCTGCATAAGCGTTTGGGTCTCTGCAAGTTTTTGGTTTCTCTGTAAGTCTATAGGTCTCTGTTTGAGTCTATGGATCTCTATGCGAGTCTCTGGGTCTCTGTGTGAGTCTCTGGATCTATGTGTGAGTCCGCTTGAAGTAATGGGATTCCAGGCGGACCACATTGTTGAGGCAACAATAATCACGCTCGAACAACAACAACAACAAAAGAAAATAGTGTGACATTAAATCCAAAATTGGCCGCAGGTAAACCGTGTAACTAGTATAGCCATATCGACCGTTGGGTCAAATGCTGTTAGCAGGCACCTATTGTAGCCGGCATGGCACATGAGGAGTTTGATCTTTGCTAGCACCACCTGCTCGACCTCATCCTGGCACCGTGTAGTTTTGCCAATTGAAATGATGGTGGCAAGTTTCCTAAACCCCACCACTTCTGTCCACCCAGGAGTATAAATGGCTAACACCACCACAGTTAGTCGATCGGATAAGTAAAGTGTCGTGGGGGTAAGGCGTGGGTACATCCCACGTCTTCCAGAAAAATGTCTGGCTGCCATGGAAGAGTAGGCCAAAGGCCTTCGAGACGGGCTCTCTAAAGCTCCCTCTATTGGAGGCCCTTTGGCCAGCAGTGGCATTAACGTGCAATTGCAGGGCCGCGCCTTAACAGCCGAATGGATCGTAACACACCGCACACACACACACAAATGTAGCCCACATTTAAAGAGAGGCAGAAGATTGTGTTGAGGGAGAGAGTTTTCAAAGGTCGCCCTCGCGTATCACAAGTAGCCAGCAGAAGACGATCTGAACATAATTATTTTTCGCCGTGGGCGGTGTGCATTTTGACGAGTAGCAAAATACATTTGTAGTAACAACAACAACAAAGAAGGAAAACGAAAGCACTTACAATTTGTATTTGTATTTCTCACTTTTAGGTCTCGGGATTTGATCCAGAAAAACTGTTCCTTTCTTTCATGCCTGCCCATGTGTCACGGACACTCGTTGTTTAGCCAAAAAAAAAAAACGCTTTCACATCATTTTCAATTGCCACCCCACCCCTGCGCATTGGCGCTAGTGAAGACGAGTACCTTCCAATTCAGATCCAGTTGAGCCTTCTTGTCTGGGTCCATTAATTAAACGTCTCTGCCAGTCTTCGACACTTTTTTTTTGCATTCTGAAGGCTCATCGAACGTACGGCAAGCTCGCCAAATTCATAGCGAGAGCGCTGTAAGTGTCCCCGCATGGGTCCATCAAGTCGGTCATATTTGTCCAGTGCCAGAACACCGGGCCAGGTTGAAAAAAAATAATTGCGAGCTATATTAAAACCAGATTTTTTTTTGGGGTGTAGAGATTTGATGTTTCAGCCCAGTGACTGATTTGCTACCAAAAAAAATCATTACGCACATTTGAAATGTATATAACATCGCGATCTGATGTAGCATATACAAACAACACATTTGCATTTACACCCTGACCAATGCTACGACATTGTACAATTTAACACGTGTGCTTTCGCGAACGCTTGTGTTCTAATAATAGGGGTTTCCCCTTTATTCTGGCAACAAAACTGAAACCTTTTTACAAGGATTCATGTCTGCATTAACCACAATACTTGCAGTCAAAACGCAAACAAAAACACACACTATGATCGTATATGCATTGTCTTTGAAACTGATTGGTCCACACCAAGGGACGGCTTTCTTTTGAGCCTCGACCCAATTGGTGCTCGACCAGAGGACGCCAAAAGGCGTACAGCTCAAAGACAATGCACTATCAAAGTAATGAGGGCTCGGGGTGAGCATCTACATCATTAGACCGCCTTATTATATTTTGGTACTGGTAAAGGAGGTCTAATGACTTAGTTTTCTGTTATTTTTTGTTATTTTTTATTTGAACCTATCTACGTGACTTTACCGAAAGACCCAAATAATATGAATTCCTGCAGTCACGAAAGCTTAAAGTCAAGATTGCACTCTTAAAGTTCCCACATTTCTTGGAGGCTTCCGGCAGCCCTCCCCTAGTCCGGCCCCACCCACTTTTACATAGCCACACCTACTCAACAACAAGCACAAACCAACCCCGCGAGTGACCTGATTCATCCCTTGATGCTGGCTCTGCCTTCTTCTCATTGGCCCCGCCTTCTTCTCACACGCCCCGTCCACTCCGCTGCTAACCCCGCCCACTGCTCATTTAACCCCGCCCACTACCCAGGTAACCACGCCCACTACACAGCGTTTGTGCAAGGTACACGTTACAAAACTGCACGTGTAGAATATAATTTACTGTGCTTCAGTATAATCTTGCGCATTTCTATACCGGTTTGGCACGTAGGCTTTCGCGACGAATATTATTCATCATTACGTTTTTTTGGGGGTTAGATTGTCTAAGTATAAATGTGTCCTTAAACGGTGTCGATGCAATGCTGCCTATTTCTGTGGCAAGCGATATTCATGGTTTGATCGTTTACGCAAGTGCGATTTTACAGCACACTTCGGATAAATGCCATTACCTTCTCCTGCTGTCAGAAACAGCGTGGACCTATCCTCCGCGTTTACGAGTGTGCATATGCTTGCTATGCAGAGACTTGAATAAATAGGTTGCATGGAACACGTTTGGATATGTTTATGTGTGTGTATACGTACACCGCATTGGCAGTGGCGCATGAGCACGACAAAGTAAAGATTCAACACGGTGGTCAACAACACTGCCATAAGGTAACAACAGGTGATGTTCCAGGTGATGGCCTTTCTTTACGGTGCACATATGACACTGTTTGGTGATATTGTAACGACTCTGATGACAAAGATTTCCACAATACGAAGCCCAAGTTTAGACGTCCACAATGAGGCAGAGGTGGGACAAAGTCATTGTTATGCAAGTCCAAGTCGAGTCGCAAGTCATCAAATTCATGACTCGAGTCTGACTCGAGTCCAAGTCACATGACTCGAGTCCACATCTCATAGGTGGGACAAAGTCATTGTTATGCAAGTCCAAGTCGAGTCGCAAGTCATCAAATTCATGACTCGAGTCTGACTCGAGTCCAAGTCACATGACTCGAGTCCACACCTCTGCAATGAGGAACCCGAGGCGTCGTTCTCGTCATCTTGCTTGTATCATCCTCCGAGCGTCCCCACTCCTCGTGCTCTCCCCTTATAGTAGATCTCCCGCAGCCCCCTTTCTCGAACCTTCTTGCCCTTGTTTTACCTCTCGCCAATCCCCGTCCATTTCCTTCAGCGGATCCTTTCTGTTTTCCCGTTCAACCCTTATCCTCCAATCCCCGTGGAGGCCTCTGTCATCCAATCGGAGACTTTTGTATATTGTTAAATAGCCGTTAGGCTGCATATGGCTCGGGGTCATTTGTCGGCCATTACAATATTAAGAATATGGGACTAACAACAGCAATATTATGCGTATACAGGTAGTCCCCGACTTACGACTTACGATATTTCGATCTTACGATGGCGATAGCGATATGACAAAATTGTAAAATATTTTACATTTCGCGCGGCAGCATACGAGGTACGATACTGTACGTTGGGACGCTGCCGGGATGTACTGTACGCATATAGTTTATACAGTACGGTACAGTAAATTGCTCTGTATTGCTAAATTATCACCATTCTTTAAGACTCCTGGGTAGGCGAGGCCATCTTCGACTTACGATATTTTCGACTTACGATGGGGTCGTCGTAACGCATCTCCATCGTAAGTCGGGGACTACCTGTAGTGGGCAATGCAGTGATGCAGCGTGCACTTAGGCAAAGCGAAAAGAATGCATTTTTTGTTCAATATTAGAAGTGAAGTTTATCACCCGATACATGCAAATATCTTGTTACAAGGATGTGGGGGGAGGGGGGCGGTGGGGAAAGATAAATTAATTTGTCAGCAATGTTGTCAATTTAGCCATTGTGCTGCGTTTTTGGAGTCAATTTTCCCCCCGCAGTTGTTTAGTGTTGACACGAGTGCAGATCAGATGTCAGAACAAGTTGTTAGCATTAATATCAGGTGAAAATTACGCGCTGGTTTTTACCAGAGAGGAAAATAATACATAGCCCTGAGATGCCCAGGAAAAGGGGTGGGGGGGGGGCGAAGGGTGATTGATAAAATTGGACTTCCGCCTATCATTACAAACCAGCGGTACCCGATGGAATAATATAAGCCCATATAGAAATTGCTTTTGTGGTTGGCTGGATAATTTAAGGGGTATATAATAATGGTCCTTGCCAGAACACTGGGGCAGCTTCGACCCGTGAGTGATATTAAAGCAGTTTTTTTTAGAAAAACGGGTGACTTGATGGTGTCAGCTTCGTCATCAATAAACTGCAAAACAATCTCAGTTCTAAATTAACATGTAGGACTTCTACGCTAGTGTTATGATTCACTTTTAACATTTTTTTGGGCGAGGCCACGTGATGATGTGGCCCGAGTAAAAGCGTTTAACGTGCCGATGTACTTTGGTTGTGAGCAGTGCCGGATTAAGCTAGTGCGGGGCCTGTAGCATGTGTTATAAGGGGACCCTAATAAAAAAACATTAAAACGCACATTTTTTACTTGCATACGAATACAAGTAATTGTATTTTTTCATTTACGAAACAGCCAGATAATACGAAAGATCGCTAACCTTAAACACCGAGTCGTTCGTAAAAGTTGAAGGCGGTGTAGTACTATAGTAATAGAGCAAGTGCAGAATCACTGAACCCGAATTGATAGCTTGAAAGCATTTAGCGCGGGCCCTTGAAAGTGCGGGGCCTGTAGCATACGCTACTTGTGCTACTAGGATAATCTGGCACTGGTTTGTAAGAATTGTTTTTCGACGCGGCAGTGAGCGTGAATCAATAGCAAGCTGTTCGCCAAACGCTTGTACACGTGACGGTTAGATTTGTTTGTAAGCAGTTGGAGGGTCCTTGACGACACAGAATTTTGGCCAGCAAATTGCCTGGGACAAAAATCTATTACGCATCAAAATCATGGACACTGTGAATGGATGTATGTACACAGTACGTCACATATTCGACCGTCAAATATCTCTCCTTGCCCTATTGACCTTCCACATATAGTGTGTGGGCAGATGTGTACAAGTTGAAGCTGTCAATTTCTGCATTATGCTCACGTACTAATGTATCCTTTACCTCACGAACATTCAGCTCTTAAGCACAGTCAAGCATTACCGCACGCCAAACTCGGCTTGCACTCTATTCTTGTCCAGTAACCTATTTGTGGACGGTGGTGTAACTGTAATTTTCCGTCGACGTTAGCACACCCGGACCCATTCACGTATCCGCCTACACCTCCACTCCCACTGCGGCGAGTCAGCGACGCGCCTTCCATTCGCGGGGCGTCCCGACATTTGAGTTTGGCGGTGGCGGTGGCAGCAGTTGCCTTGAACCCATTATCTCGCGTCGGTGCCAGTAGCATTTGCGCGACCCGATCGCGGAGCCATGCGTCCATCAGCCGAGCAGAGGGAGGGCGGCAATGGCTGATATTCCTGGCGGGTCGGCGCGCGTAGGGAGGGTTTTAGAGTCCGATGTTGCTGCTTTCGTTCGTGGGAAATGGGGTCAAGGGTGAAGGTGATCAAATCAGCCAGCCTCGGCAGAGAGCGCATGCATTTATTTTCACCAAACTTGACAAACAGCAGGCCAAAAATATGCTTTTCGTGGCGTATTTGTTGTTGTTGTTATTGTTGCCGTTGCCGTTTTCCCCCCATACATCTGCGGGAAATTGCCTTTCTGCCATCGCGTGAATCGGGCCCCCGTGAATTGAAATCCTAGGGCGGAGTTGACTCGTCTTCATCACCGCGATCGTGATCATGAGCAGCAGCATTGGCATCGTCGTGATCATCGTCGTCGGGAACAGCGCGATCGGCATCAATGTTTGCATGACCGTCATCAGCATTGTCAAAATTATTATCGGCATCATCAGGATTTTTTGGTTCCTTAAGCACCATGAATCATCATCATGATCAGCAGCAGTATCATCATCATCATCATCAGCTACAATATCTGCATCAATATCAGCATTATGAACATCCTCATTAAATTGCAGCAGTAGCCATTGTGTCCATTGCTTTGTGCAAGCAAGGCTACAGTGGTGGTTGATGCATTCAGTGTTGCATTGGTCCTGCCATCGAAATGTGGAGTTTCCCTCCCACTGGACCACAGTTGCTGATGAAGATGAGCACCACCCACTGAGCGTGGGTGACACATTTTCAATAGAAACCTTGGGGCTGTGACCTTATCCCGACACATCATGCAGTGAAGTGCCTTGTGAATGGCTATACCGATAAGTCAAACCACCAAGACATGAAAAGATTAGCATCCTCAATCCAAGCAATAGCTGCACACACACACGTGCACACAAAGAAACATGATTCCACCTTTATCCATTTAGACCGGCAGTTCTCAACCTTTTTGGAATGATGCCCCCCCCCCAATCACGACCACCGTTTCCTGCTCCCTCCAATACCCCCCCCGTCACTCCCACCAGGTTACTAAGGCGACAGTACACGGAGAGAGATCGCAAGTACATGCCTCTGGGCAATGCTGTGCGAGCGACGGGAATAGTTTTCACGTTGTGCTTTGGTGTGTTGTGTCACCGCAACGTGGCACTGATATCCCTCTGTCTTCTCCTGCACAGTATCCATGCCGCAAGCTGTGAGCACCGCCCCCCCCCCTGAAAGGCTTCTGCGTCCCTCATCCCAGGAGACCGTCCGTGACCCATGCGTTAGAACTTCTGATGGCGACTATTGGGGTTCTTGCTGTTCACGAGCACCTATTAAGGCGACCCACGTAAGTTGGTGGGGGGGAGTTGCCACCACATGCCGAATTGCCTCCTCTCTCCCCAATGCTGGCATTCGCGAGGTACTGATTTTAGGCCGAGTCAACCTGGTGGAGAATCAGCCCTGGGTCTACCACACAATTCGCTGTCGGCAGGAATCAAACATGTGTCAGTTTGATAGAAAAACATTGCAACAACAACCAACCCACCCACCCCCGCCACTCCCAAACACAAATATACGTCAACACCATGCAGTTTACGTTTGGGCGGGGGGGGCGGTGTGACTGGGGGGGGGGGAACATATCTATCTAAATTTTGCGATGTCATATTTTCCCCCCATCTCTCTCATTGCCATATCAATGTTACGTTTCGGTAACTCGAACGGCACCATTGTCGAATGCAAATGGCATTTCTCCATGGCAAGGATTTATTTAAATTTATGTACAAGATGCTTTCTGCAGAACGAAACTCTGTATGCATTAACAGTCCATATGGTGGGGATAGGCTGGTAATCTTCGCATCCTCGGAGATAAATATTCAGTACGCAACGCCACACTATTAAAATATCATGGGAATCAGTAAAAAAAAACATTTTGTGGGAATGTAAGTGTACTTTTGTTGATGTATTATCATCCAAATCGCAGGTATATATATATAAAACAAAAGATATTGCAATCAGTTAATTTGACTCCCGAGAAAGCCCCATCAGTAAACGGTTTTGCATTTGAGATCTGGGTATACAAACACAAACTGCACAATTACAGTTTGAATTGTCCAATTTGCGCACACAATGTACGTAAGTTCAGTTTATGAGGAAACAATGTATACCTTGTCAAGCACAAGTTGATCTTGTTTGGTTAATATTTGATATGTAAGTTGCTATTATGAGTTTTTTTATCCAACTATTTTTCTCTAAAAACAATCGAACTTCGATTGTTTCGCAAACTTTTCGTATGTTACTTTTGTTTTTGTAATTTTTTCTCTCTCTCGAGTCCAACTATCTTTGCAATCTTATTTATTAAGTTCCTAAATACATTTATTTCGTTAATTTCCAATGGTTGTTATCATGCCTGGCATCAGCAAATCTGATATGGCTAGCATTTTCTACATTTATGTGTCTTCCTTTGATAGACCAATCCAACTTTAAAAAAAAACATCTAAAAAAAAAACCCGCCAATTTGAATCCCAACCAATTGTGCTATTGACGTCACGGCATTTGATGAAGTATCGAATTAGATATACTGCAGAGCAACGCAGCCGTTCAGAAGCAGATATCAGATGGTGATATCTTGCGAATAGCTACCAATTTGTGGATTGCCAGTTGTCGGCGTCCGTTTATGCTGCTTTCATGGTCTCACCGCTTGTTATGATAACGCTTAATGTTTGTCTGTTGTCTTCAAAATTAGACTAATTATTGGGCGATGCTGCGTTGGGAGTGGTGCACAAATAACGACTGCAAAATAAACACATTCGTGAATAACATTGCGTGGACCTAAAAAGAGCAAACATATATAATAGGTGACCTTTCGGGCAATGGCTCTTCTTGACAGATACATAGAGAGGCCAGAGATGTCCCCAGGAGAGGCCAACGAGATTCCTACTGCTCTAGTCTCCATGTGCTGTAAAGAATGGGCAATTGGCTGAAACGTCACCTATTCCATACTTTTTATTTGAAGGCAGTGTTATTGACGATTTTTTTTTGCATTGTGGTATCTGATTTGTTATTTTTACTCATTATTTGAATTTAGAAATTTGACAATTTTTCGATTTAAAGCTTTCGTGACTGCAGGGATTCATATTCGTGGTTCTTTCGGTAAAGTCACGTAGAAGGGAAAGAACCAAGAATATGAATTTGAAAATTGTTACCACTGCCACTCTTGGGGGTCAAATCTCACTACTGACTTCTGTAAGTCGAGTATGCTAACCATTACACCATGGCAGCATATATATGTAAATATGTGTTATATATGTAAACATGTTTTTATTTTAAATTAAAAACTATGTTTTACATAATTCAATGTCTTACGTCATTAAATATGGATCTTACTCTGGCTTTGATTAAACCAGCAATGAACAACTCAAGATGAATACACTGTATCGTGATTGTATATATGTGCATGACAGACATTACAAGCTCCAAAATTGTATAAGTATTTACACCATTGGAACCTCATTTGCCAGTAAAAAATATGATAATTGGTTTTTTACCCTTCAATCTGGCAACAAAACTGACACCTTTTTTACAAGCAGTCATGTTTGCATAGACCACAATACCTGCAGTCATAATGCAAACAAAAACATAACTCTGATAATGTATGCACTGTCCTTGAAGTTGATCGGTCCACACCCGAGACAGCTTTCCTTAGAGCCTAGTCTCACATGGGTTGGACCAGATGACGCCAAAAGGCGCACAACTCAAAGACAATGCACCATTAGAGTATGAGAGCTCGGGGACAGCAATGAACAACTCAAGATGAATACACTGTATCGTGATTGTATATATGTGCATGACAGACATTACAAGCTCCAAAATTGTATAAATATTATTACTACTACTATGCTTGTCTATCCAGGAGGCTGAAGACTCTTTTTCAGGAGGCTCCTGCTAATCTTTCACAGTCCGGGGTGATGTGGCTTTGCGTAATCCCAGTCGAGTAATTTGCAGTTTGGGATATTTGGCCAATAGCGGAGAAATTGTACGATTTTGTTTTCTTGCTATGGGACAAAACCAGAGAACACAGAGCAAAACCCGTGCAGAATAGGGGGAGGACAAACATCCTCCACGCAGAAAGGTGCCCGAGTCAGGAATCAAACCCAAGCATCCTCATGCTGTGAGACATGAATGTTTACCACTGTGCTACCCTGTTGCCTAATACTTAAACACATTCCTGCGGAGGGAGCTGGTAGGAACGTTGGGTTGCTCGGTCAATGGCCAGGGTCAACGGCGGCGTGGTGTATTTCGCAAATAGGGCCGACTGTCAGGGCGGGCACAAGCCGGCGTGAGTAGGTTAAACGTTGAGTTTTATAAGGGCACCACGGAGTGACCAGCCCCTCCCCACCCAGCCCCACCCCTCCCTCCCACCCCCCACCCAAGCCCCACCCTCCCCACCCAGCCCCTCCCCTCCCAGCCCCTCCCCTCCCTCTCTCCCCACCCAGCCCCTCCCCACCCTCCCTCCCCACCCAGCCCGACCCATCCCATGTTTGGATTCACGATGGACGGACGGACACAATAATCCCCTGTGGGCTGGTGGAACCAGGTGGTGCCTACCAGCAATACAGCCACAGTCCTCGTTATGATGAGCATCAAAACAGTTTATCATCTAACACTTCGACAATCACGAGGTCAGAATTGTCTTTGTGTTGTCTTACACGTGCTTGTGAGTAACATTGTTATGACTTGCTCAGCTAAGATGAATGCGTGCTGTACACGATTCAACTCGTTTGTTTTATTTGCACTCTTTAGCACAGGTTTGCCTCTTTAAAAACTTCTGCACCCCAACACACAAAAAAAACGCCACTTATTTTCGAACTTTGTTCTTAATGAAACACCTTGGTAGTAGATAATGACACAAAATTAGTTGTTGTTCTGTGGAAACTTGAGGAAACTCGTGCACAACAACATTAATAGGGCTTCATGTGTTAGCACTAACAAGTCACTATTACAAGTTTTTAGTTTTTGTCAAGTTTTATGGTATTGATAATAATTATAAAACCCGTTATCCGTTAATTACGACCACGCTTTCACATTTTGCCGTACTTAAAAATGAAAACGTGAAACAAAACGTAAAAACCTCTCCGTTAGGAGCGGTAGCTATCACGGCGCTGTCTCTATGTTATCCTTTCAAACTCGGTTGTGAGTTTAAATTTCGCGTTCGTCGCAGTGATAATGCAGTTAGCGTTTGTTTCATATAAAATGTTGCTGTTCTACATCCTCCCTGACATCATACATTGGCGGGTACAGATCAACACATCTGTCGTTCCGTGCGGTAGTTCCAGGGGCACGGTTGGCTACGTAGGGTGCGAAAGAAGTTCAACATACATACACACAAAAGACAAAGATCCCCCGTATAGCCTGTATTCACTGTTGGGGCAAGTGCTGTTAGCGAGCACCTATGAAGACCGGCACGGCACACGAGGCGGCGGGTGGCCAGCACCACGCCCGGCCGCCTTTTTCTCACCACCAGTGGCGATGATTTTACACACTGCACCAGGCACTCATTTGCGGCTGAGTCGACCTCGGGGAGGCCCAGGACAGGTTCAGATAATTGTTCACTGGTGTTAGGCGTAAGCGGGAATCGATCTCGGGTCCGCCGGATTTTCGTAGCGCTAACCGTTACACTACATACATAGACACATGCACAGCTGGCCATATATCCCACATTAGGAGCCACTGCCTCATGCGCTCCGCCTAATTTACACACGGATGGATACTTGGTGAGCGTAGCAATTGGAAAGGTGGGCTGCCACAAGAAAGCAAGCTGCCGGGTGGCCCACGAGGTCCTCAAGTTGCTCACCCCTGTCATTGCTCGCGGTTAATCTCGCTGTCACAATGGACAGCCGGGCCCCCCCCACTCCTCCTACGAGTGTTTTGGCAGCATTCCCGGTGGCATTGCGGTTAAACCCAGCCCAGGAAAGTGGCAGCCTCTTTCCATGTTCTTCACCTCAACTGCCAAAGCTATCCTGATAGGGTGGTGGCTTTGAAGCCTTTTCACAGTCGAGTAGCGCAATTGTGACCTCAATTATTGGTCTTTGGCCGGCTTCTTGCGGCGATGCTACTCCGGCCACTTGGACTCTGAGCGTCGTGCTTTAACAATGAATGCTGAGAATTATAACGTTGCCCTTATACCTGCTTTGTATGACTCGTGGTAACTGTGCTGGCTGCTCAAAAACATGTTGGACGTGAGATGAAGCGTTCAAATGCCTGGATTTGGCCAGGTCGTCGTTCCTGTTTTCAGAAAGGCTGTCGTGGTGGTCGAAAAAGCATTTTTTTTAAAAATCACGATTTTTGTCCCGGTGTAACATAATCTGGCTTCCCGCTCATTCTCGCAGCACAGAGCAGGCATCGGCGGAGGAATGGAAGTAGGCAAAGCCCCTCTAATAAGCAGGGCGGACGTGAGGAAGAGCGAGCGAGGGCATCCACTCGCTCTGCGGCTGGCGGGGATGGTAGGTTGAGTGAGCGCGGCTGACAAGCCAGAGGGGGCGAACAGAGGGAGGGGGCTGCCAGTTCGCTCCGCGTGCCAATTGAGCCACCCAGAAATGCAGTTTAGCTTTAAGCCAGCGGGTCTTAACCTAGGATTCACGCAACCCTCATGTGGGGGTGCGTGATGCCCTTTTCTGGTGGTGCGAACACGTGGGGAGAGATATTTATTTTGGAAGGTAAATCATCGAAACACTAAATTAAGCACGGCCACGTGAGCTCAATTTACTTTGCTTAATCAAACCCGAGATGTTTGTTAACATTATACATTTTTGTGAACGGTTGAGGGGCCGTCCATAAATGACGTCATTCACCGAGGGGGGGGGGAGGTCAGACATTTTTAACGATGTGTGACGAGGGGGGGGGTGATATTGATTAAATAGAATTGTTATAACAACACTAATTTTGATTAATTTTAATTATTAACTATTTGATTATTTAAATTTACTAAGGTCATTTTGCTTCTCCATGGAACAATGGAGAAGAATAAATTTAGTAATTTTTAAAAATGATTGTTATTAAACATTTTGATTCTAATGATTCTACCAGGGCTTTTCATTCTGTGGAATGAATATGTGATTGTTATAATTGTACCATTTTGCTTCGTTCTACTGCAAAGTTTCAAGTATTTTTTATAGTTACAATTACTTTTAATATTTTATGATTAGAAGAGAATTTCAATATAATATTCTGAACATCTGCAGTTTTAGTTAGACGTTCAATATTTTCAAGTGAATTTTATGCCAAATTTCAGCTTTCCAACGCCTCCTTTTTATATATTCTTGGTTATTTCGGTAAAGTCACGTAGAAGGGAAATAATATTGTTTTATATTTATATTCTTTTATTATTTCCCTTCTACGTGACTTTACCGAAATAACCAATAATATGAATCCCTGCAGTCATGAAAGCTTTAAATCTAAATTTTGCCTCCTTTTTAATAAATGTTTTCTCCTTCAACATCAGAGTGCAGCGCCACATTAAATTCGCACTACAATAACAATAGTTCAAAGCGATTTGAAGCATGTTTTATTTTCAAAATGGAAATATCTTTTTTTTGGGGGGGGGGGGCAGAGCTTTGTAACGTCATATTTGAGGAGGGGTCTGACTTTTTGTGACGCCGTGTGACGAGGGGGGGAGGGGGAGGGGGGTCAAACATGGGCCAAAATCGCCTGACGTCATTAATTGACGGCCCTCGAGAGCGAAAGGGGAGCAAGGCTGGGCTAAAGGTTAAGAACCACTTTCCTTCAGGCTAAAGAGGCTGCTGAGCCGAGCTTGGCGCTTTGAACCTCGCCACACACTCCCACCGCGATGTGGTAGCGGGGACAGGCATGGCATGACGTCAGCGACTTTGGTGAAGAAAAAAGGTGGACAAAAATTAATATAGTAGTAGGTTTTTTACCCTTTCAACTGGTACAAAAACTGACACCTTTATACAAGGCATCATGTTTGCAATAACCACAACACAAGCAGTCAAAATGCAAACAAAAAGAAACAACTCTGATGATGATGATAATAATAGGCTCTAAGAAAAGCTGTCTCGGGTGTGGACCAATCAACTTCAAGGACAGTGCATATCATTATCATCAAGAGAGTTGTTTCTTTTTGTTTGCATTTTGACTGCTTGTGTTGTGGTTATTGCAAACATGATGCCTTGAATAAATGTGTCAGTTTTTGTACCAGTTTAAAGGGTAAAAAACCTACTACTACATTTTGCCACTGGTAAAGGAGGTATCATAGTGTAAACATGAATATACTTAGCTAAAGTTAAGCACAACTTAGTCCATAGACTTTTTAATCATTTCCTGACCGCCACCAGAGACGGAGGAGTGAACTCCAAAAGGGCACGATTGAACACACTTGATTTATGTGCGTCAAAGCTGTGTTGCCATGCAACGGGGTGATATTGAGTCATATTTTTATATGTGTGGTGACTGCACACACATACTGCATAATTATTCGTTTCCTATTCGTCTAGTACCATTTGTGGGTTCTGTCTCGTAATGTGGTCAGTATTTGTGTCTAACTGGATTTGTGCAATGATTAACAATGGGGTGGATCTAACATACGATGTTGCCTTGTAATAATTCAGACAATATGGTATGTTTTTGAATGACTGACATCTTATTTAGCCTGTCGGCAGTATATCACTGATGTGAATTCTAATTACGGTCTAAAGCAGCATGAAAGCTTATATATACTCGTAACCAGACAAATGTGGCAGATTTATTTAATATTTTGAACCCCCAAAATTGGGGGCACATTTTGAACTTTTGTTGTTGTTGTTGAGCCGAGGCCTACTACCGTTCGTTGCTGTAGGTTCTGATGCATTGTCAGATATAAACATGAATTTTAAGATTTTTTAAATATTAAAAGTGAAATGTGGCAAATTTGTGCCTTCAAACATGACAGAAATGGCTAGAAAAGCTGCAATTTGACAAAATTATGGGGGATCACAGAAGAACGCTCTCACCCTAGCAACATCCATGAACCATTTTTTTACATTTTACTCTGTAAATTTCAGAGGTGACAATTTAGAATGTTTAAATCTTTAAAACTGAGCCTAAAAATATTAAAGCCTTCCCGCTACTTTTGAGAAAAGTGATGCCAAATCCGATAGAGCGTGGGTGAAGCCCATTATAGGTTATAGGTGCAGTATACAAAAGGTGCAGTATATGATATATACTTTCTGTGTATTGCCGGGCTCATCTCCCACACTTCCTGTCTTCAAACGACTTTCAAAACCGCTCCAAACCACACAAGCTGTTCATTTTTCAAGCAGATGCCTTTGATATTGAGCTGTAATCCCCCGTGAAAAATGCGACTATTGTTAGCGGCAGTTACTCTCAATCAGGGAAGTATCGGGTGCATTTATTTATCGTTTGTATACCATTACAACGATGACTAGTGGGGGTGCAATTTGCAGGTGCTGAGTTGGTCTCGATACATCTGATCTGGACAGACACGCTTCCAAGCCAATAATATCATCCCCAATTCGTTTGTTGCCTTAACCACATGGATTATTGAATGTAATCCTTATGAGCTACCGTATTTAGAATCATGCGTTTAGATAATTTGGCTGCTATAAATGACCAAATTACCATGTAATTTATAGCAGTTATCATTTGTGGCCAAGCTGCTTCTGAAAAATAACGACTAACTCATTGGGATTTATCTGGTAAAATGAAAAATAATCTAGTTAATATTTATTTTCAGTGATTTGTTTACATTTTCTACACTTTGCACTCCTATCGTTGTTTTGTATTGTTTGTTGTTATTTTCTGACCCGCCCCTACGTGACATGTGAAAGAGATTCATAGCTCATCGGATTTCTCTCGGATAAAAAAAAAACACATTCCTGCGGAGGGAGCTGGTAGGAACGCTGGGTTGCTCGGTCAATGGCCAGGGTCAACGGGCGGCGTGGTGTATTCTGCAAATATGGCCGACTGTGAGGGCGGGGACAACCCGGTGTGAGTAGGTTAAACGTTCAGTTTTATAAGGGCACCCAGCCCCACCCCTCCCACCCCCCACCCAGCCCCACCCTCCCCACCCAGCCCCTCCCCACCCTCCCCTCCCCACCCAGCCCTTCCCCACCCTCCTCTCTCCACCGAGCCCCACCCTTCCCATTTTTGGATGCACGACGGACGGACGGACACAATAATCCCCTGTGGGCTGGTGGAACCAGGTGGATCCTACCAGTAAAATCTGATTCTATACAAAAGCATTTTAATTACCAATCTCATTCGTCAGATTTTCTTAAATCCACTGCTGGTTGAGGGCCCATGCCATGCAGATTGTGGGGGGTTATTTGACCATTCTTCAACCCGCTGACCAGTGAGACTTGGTTAAACACGATGTGTGGGGCAGAGAAGCAGTGTCACACGCTGCACCGCCTTCTGCAGCTCACCCCGCAGCTCTACAGCAGCCTGTAATGCTTGTTATGCATGGTTGTCGCCCAACATCCAAGCGTTGGCTGTGCTCAGCCCTCCTTGGCTTCCGAGATACCATGAGATTGGGTGCATTTCAGGTGGTGTTCTTATTGTAATGTAAAGTATTCCTCTCTGTAATTGACTGTTTTGGAAGGTCATTCGAGCGCCATTGGCTAGGATGTGGCTAATTATTGGCCGCATTGTCTTTGATTGCCGAAGGCTTAGGGCCCACATCAGTATTTATGAGCAATGTTTACATGTGTTATGCTTAGTGTGGCTCAATAAGTCAATAGGTCATCAATAGCGTGCAACGGTTTGTCGGCAGTCGCCAATACTGTCAGCTGTCTGGGGTTTTACAGCATCACTGGCAGTTTTAGAGCTCTTGAAATTAGCTGCAAACTTTTCCAAAAGGCGAGGGAGTCTGTATCTTTTGGTTTGCCTTTGTTGCATTGAATTACAAGCGATGCAATTATCGACTCAACGTTGCAACATCCGTTGTTGGTTCACAATTAGATTGAAACGTTTCTGAGTGCAACTATCTCCTTTGTTGACGAACACAAGCTGCAAGTAACACATTACCGATACCCGACCACAGGCAATGCAAATCTGTGTTGTTAATAGTTTACTTGTGCGTGATCGAATTACTGTGATATCATTTGGGGTGTATTCCCGATATTAGGATTAATAAAAAAAAGAGATCAATCCCCAAACAGGGGGCCTAAGGTGTGAAATTTCAGATTAAACTACCCGCATTCTTGTTTATGGATTAATTCGGAAGTATGACACGACACGAAATGACATCAATTATATTTATGCCACTATGCCGGCCAAAAGTGGTGTCGAGTGGGTGATGCCACTTTTGTGAGCACGAAAAAACGTTAAACATCACGGAATGTAAATGATCATAAACTCCAGAAAAAGGTTCCAAAAGTGTCTTAAAAAATCATAACATTTTAAATCTGATACTCAACCCTTATTTATCATGTACCGTGTGATTACATTTTCATGAACATAATTTTTTAAAGGTACAAGATTATTTAGAAGGCAAAATCAATAAAATAAAGATGTGTGTGTGAGTGGTTCAAGAGTCCGAGCACGAGCCAGTACCGCTGAGTTACAAAATTATTTGAATTTGGGTTCAACCACCCGTAAATAAACCAGGTCCTCATCCCAGTCATAAACGACCAACACAAATTCTGTAAGAAAGAAAATTAAATGGAGGAAATTATAAAGTTATTGGTTTGCAAAGATAATAGCGACCCAATGCATTCTTAAAGGTTAAGAGTAAAGGTGCATCCCTGCAATTTCTAGCTCATGCCACTGCTGGCAGGAGGGCCTCCTCCTTAAACACGGACCAAACAATCTCAGATGGGGCTATATGTACATAGGATACTACAAAGCCTTGAGTAACAGTATGCTATGCGTTAGTTGTGATGTCGCATCCAGAACTAAATTACACCCGGGTCTGTCCGGGTCAATGACCCCAGAAAATGTTTACACATCCAGTAGACGCCATCCAGCATTCCGATTGCTCTGCAGCTGTGGCTTATAATTACACGCCCGCACCCTCTCCCGTGTCGAACAGCATCCTGGGAAATAATTATGAGAAATTCAACCCTTGTCACTTCCACTAACTACATATTCTTGGTTCTTTTTTAAATTTTTTTAATTGTATTGTTTCCCTTCTACGTGACTTTACCGAAAGAACCAAGAATATGAATCCCTGCAGTCACGAAAGCTTTAAATAAATAAAAACTAACTAGATGTTATTTTGAAGACTTAATACGGAATCAGGTTACGTTGCTTGAACAACAAATACACAAAAAAATGTGATTACATTGCTTTTAAATCCATCAGTAATCAGTAACAGACGAGTTTTCAAATTGGAATACCTCCAACCACTGGGCAGTGAAAGCTATGCAAATCATAATTCCCGATGATTGTAATCATCGCGGCAGACGATGGGTGGAATGTCAGAGTTGGCGGGCGGGCAAGGGAAGTGGGTTGCGCGCGTGTGTATTTTTGGTTACTTCACGCCAATATCTTCGTGGCTGATATGCAGCGTTTGCAATTGCAAGGCAAATCGGTGTGGTGGAGAAGGGAGGGGAAAAAAAAACTACAAATGTTCATCCATCACTTTGCGAAAGGTGCTCTCTGAAATATTCATTAGATCTAATTATCATGCTGAGCATCCATTAGCGGATGAAATGCATCAGTGCAACACATGGCTGATGCGCGTTTCTGCTGTGGGTATTGCGCAGAAATGTAGCCCTTATTTTCGAAATGTTGATCGTAAAATTGCTTTCATTACATTTCATAATTTGGAGGTAATTTTTTGCGTGATTGTGCATATGCTTTGTACGAGTCAAAGTAAATACTGCAAAAACTGGGGGGAAAAAATATCCCACCTCATGGTTAGATATCGTATCGCCAGCCAGGTGAATAAGCGGGTCGAACGAGCAGCCGGCAATTGGTTGGGGGTTCACTCGGCCCATCACCCTCTCCGGGGGATGATAAAGTGAGTACCGCGTTGTGGGGAAGTCAACAGTGGTTGTCCTATGGATAAACTCGCCCTCTTCCATGTTAATGTGGAATTTCCATCACCGGTTGGGGGGGCTCTGAACAGGAGATGGGCACCGCCTGAATGCTCGCTTGAGCAGGACGTTACTTTTGCTATATTCAAGTTCTTGGTACCAGAAACCCGTGCTACGCTGTTGTGGAGAAGGCAAAGCGGCATCTTCTGATACAAGCACACTTTAAATATTAGCTCCATCTGGCATTGATCCCCAAGGGGCCGTCCATAAATGACGTCACGCACCTAGGGGGGGGGGTGGTCAGGTATTTGTGACGATGTGTGACGAGAGGGAGGGGGGGTTTGAGAAATGTGACGTCACATCAAAATGCGCAACTTTAAATAAATATAGACAACACGTTATACTTCATTAAATAGACTTTTTAATAACTGTTTTCTCCTACAACATCAGAGTGCAGCGCCACATTAAATACGCACTACGATCACAATAGTTTAAAGCGATTTGAAGCATGGTTTTTTTTTGGGGGGGGGGCAGAGCTTTGTGACGTCATATTTAAGGGGGGGGTCTGACTTTTTGTGACGCCGTGTGACGAAGGGGGGGGGGGGGTCAAAAATCGTCCAAAATCGCGTGACGTCATTTATGGACGGATCCCCCAAGGCGTGTGCGCATATCCAGCCACTACTGTTGAAATCATTACCAATGTATTACCATCCAGTCGTGTGGCGACATGGCACACCGCACTTGGCTCGCAGTTGGAAAGTTGCGAGTTGAAATCCCAGTGGAGGATAGACGAAGCCTTTCACGAGTACCAATTTATAGGAAGGACAACATTGGCTACTGCCCAATGGATAAACTGGGCCCTTGCCATGGAATTGTGGAATACCCATACTGGCTCAGGATTGTGAACAGGGCATGAACACTGCTGCAGGAATGCAATAGTGTCTTCTTGGTTCTTTCGGTAAAGTCACGTAGAAGGGAAGTAATAAAATAATAAAAATAAAACATAATAAAATTATTCTCACGACGTTTCGGCCACAACGCAAGCAGCCGTCCTCCAAGAAGATGAATCCCTGCAGTCACGAAAGCTTTAAATCAAAATGTAATGCAATAGCGGTTGTCCTATTAGACTGACTGCTGTCCATAGCACCATGGAATTTCAACCCCTCGCTAAAGACTTCAATTTTTTTTTATCTCTGTGAACATGAAAACTCTGACATTTTATTATTACGCATGACAACATGAAACTAATAGTTGTGCAATGGTTTGCAGGGCTTACATATGTCTATATTTTTGTTTATTTATTTGTGTGTGATTTTTTAAAACATTTAGTTCTTGTCACAACCGTTGTTTATTTACTATGAACGCTTCCCCAACTGAGGCTGAACAGTTCCACGCATTAGCCTCTGTCCATCCACCGGTTCAACGCGAACAAAATGTGGGGAGAAAGTCGTGTTGTTGTGAGGTACTAACGCCAGTACAACACTGGGCATGTTGGTTAAAGGGCCGCTCAAAACTTAGGGGCATGAACCAGCGCTAAAAGGACCAGCCTTGGTGTGCCAAACCTACCAGCCGAGGCGTCCCCTCCCTGGCGGAGCCGCTATGCAAGTCCGTGGTCTCATTGGGGCCTAGAGTCGCCACTGCTTCCTGCGCGCTAGCCACAAGCGCTTAACCCCTTATCGCTAAACACTTTGAATACTTCTAAGGGACAAAGGCGTGTTGGACAGCGTTACTGAATCCATGGTGTGCATGACATATGTTTAATATATCATTACAACGTTTTTGGACAACACTAAATAGGTGAGCGATGCGCTTTATCTTATTCAAGGACGCAAAATAACGTGCAGTACATAATTTATTTTGGATTCGGTCATTGATTTTTTTTTTAAGTGACCAATCTCGTAACCTCAATTGTATCGCGTTTTAACAAACCTCGAAGAGTCAACATTTTTCTTGTTGTTGACTGAGCTGTGTGCAACGATTCTTAAAAAAAAAACGCCTTCAAATCATATTGTGTATCTTGTCAAAATGAAGGGGAAAAAGTTCACGTAATGAGAAATGAAAAAAATACATGAATAGACACATTTAAACGAACGCATGAAAGTGGATATGTAGAGGATAAAATGGAACATGTTTAATTTGTTGGACGGTCGGAAATGTGTTCCGCTGGCTTATTTGCAAGTGCCCAGGGCTGTGTTCTTTCCTAGTTAGTTTTTGCCCTTCAAATTGAATCCGCGTGACTAATTCTTACGGTTGCCGTTAGCCGATAGTGATTTAATGGTATGTTAACGGAAATGTAGCAAACAGCAAAGTCAAAGCGATGTACCCTTTCCCCCCCCTTTTATCAAAGCGGCAAATAGCACCACGCAGACGCCAACAAATTCACATGCGACCCCGCATGAGCAGTGTCCATAACGTTCGTTAAATTCGAGTAAAAATGTTTTATTCCGTATATGGTATATTTTATTTTTCATGATGTAAGATGATACGTTCATTTAATTCAAATAGGTTTAAAAAAAATTAACCCGTAAAAACAAAGTTTTCACTATAAATCCTTTATATGCGTGGCGGCTAGAGTCCTCTCGTCCTCTGGCTTGAGATGGCTGCCACCTATGGGTAAGATGATTGCATGCCACCATTAAGCAATTGGTAATTAAATATAAAAATTTTTTCCTAAAAAGTGTTAAATTTTGGAAAAAAATTTTCACGAAAATTAATTGTCAAGCACAACGAGTCTGTGTGGAAAATGTCAGCTCGATTGGATCACAGGAAGTGGGTTAAAAAACGACCGAAAGATTTGCACGGTCGTAAGCGCGCAAGCAAGCAAGCAAGTGAACTTAATATAAAGGATTTAAAAAACTACGGTACGATCTGATCATTATGAAGCACCATTGCAGATAATGAAAAAAGTAAAACTCTTCTCTGATTTATTGTGTTGGTGCTCTGAGGAGCCTCTATAATCCGTGTCTAACTGCGCAAATTCCTCATTGTGTACCCGTGATGAGGCTCTGATAAACATGTATAACAGTGAATGAATTTGCGAGCAACTGCAGATCACTCCTGTTATCCATGAAGAGCGCTCCGCTGTGGTGAGATGTTAACTCCCTCGCCTGGTATGAAGGAGCTCGTGGGTTCGATTCTGACCCTGAACGCCTGTGTATTTGGAGTTTGCGTGTCGCTCTCTCTCCCCCTCTCTGTGGCCGCGTGGATGTTTCCCAGGGTCCTAAGGTTTTTCCCTTCGGATTTAGAAACATGCGCTTGGAGTATTTGACTGCTATAAATGATAAGCCACTTCGTTGAGCTATCATTTGTGGCCAGGTCGCTTTTGAAAAAGAGCAATATATGTCAGTGGGCCTTAACTGGTAAAAAATATATATATATATTGGTTTAGGTTCAAGACTCACAGGGAATAGGGTGAAGTGGCCATCATTTCGAGTCACTCTTCTTATCCATGCAGTGGCATCAGCAATTTCTTGCTGATGCCACTGCCAGAGAAAGGGCCTCTATGAGAGGGAGCTCTGGAGAGCTTCTCAATCGGGCATTTGACCTACAATTACACGCTGGCCAGACACCTGGGATGAGGTCGGAGTATCCACACGTTGCCCCATCACCACCACCACCACCACACGTGACCTGCAAATCAACTGACTGTGTGTGGGTGGACCGATTAACACCGCCGGATTGGCCACAGATGGTGGGAGGGAGATTGAAGGAACTTTGCACCATCGTTGCCGCGCCCGGAGATCAAACAGGGCGCATATGCGACAGTTACAGATCCGTTGATGTGCCGTGTCTTTATTTTGTAACGTCCTGAAAAGGTCACGCACATTTGGCGGCGAGGGAATCTGAGTGAATATTTAATGAGAGCAACACAACTTGACAAATATTGTTCTCGGCAATGAAGCCATTCTGATCGTCCAATGTGAAGCAGTGACGAGGAAAGCAAGTTCTATTATTTATTAGTGCCACTGATTTATTATTATTGTTAGAAACTTCGCAACATGTAGGAGCGTCGCAAATTGGAGGAATGTATCAAATCGTAGGGTAGAGGGGAAGACGAGGCAAGGAAGCAGCCAGATGAGAAATAAGCAAGGGAAATAAATATATTAATACGACGGCAAGTAACTAAGGCGGGAAGGCAGTTAAATCAAACTTAATTGAGATTTATCGAGCGGGAGCCAGGGTCGCAAGCAAATGGGGAATTCTCTGAGCCTTGAAGTGACCGATGGGAGTAAGACCCTGAGTTTCTGTTTTATCTGCATCACCCTTCTGTGTTAACGCGCCGCAAATGTGGCCCAATGTGGCACGCTGTGATTTTTTTGTTTTGTTGTAAAAGGTCACTTGTGTTATTTACCCGTTAGCCGGTCGCGTTTCGGTCTGAACAGATCTCGCAGCCTTTAATATAGGCGAGCGCATGAATAAGGAATACAAGGACGGATGTAAATTAATAAGTGGGTCTCGAAGATAATTACATGAGGCGCGAAAGGGTACCGAATCGGATTTCTATTCCGCTTTGATCAAGAGCGGTGCCCTAGATAGACAAAGAAGCAGAGTTCTCTCTTTCCTCCGCTTGCATCCCCAGAAAATAGCCTCCTTAATTTCCCCATCAACTGTCAGATGTGAAGAATTTACCTGCCGTTTCAGCCGTCTCGAATTCAGAAGGTTGTAAAGTTCAAGCCTCAGACCATTACCTCTCTCGGAGTTGATTAAATCAGTGGTGCCACTTTGTGTGAGATGCCAATAGTGGTCGGCCTATGCAGAGACAGGGCTCAGCCAGAAAAATGTGGAATATTCATCACTGGCTCAATGGAGGAGAGCACTGTACAATACATAATTTGAGCAGCGCGATGCGCATGGAAATTATGGTTCTTTGCCAAACGTGTCCAATAAAGGGTTCGACAAGTCTGTTCATTACACGAAGTACAATTACTTCTCTGTGTTGGCGGCCTTGAGCCATTGTTGGACATTCGACATTCCTATGGCAGAACGGGAGGAGATGGAAGTTTGTAAAAAAAAAGTAAAATATTTGTTTTTTACCAGGTAAGGCCCACTGAGCTATAGAGCTATTTTTCAGAAGCGACCTGGCCGCAGATAATAGCTCTACGAAGTGGCTTATCGTGTAGAAATGTCTCGCAGCCAAATCCTCTTAAACGCACGAGTCCAAACGTGGAGGGAAAAACCTGCAGGACCCGGAGAAAAACCGCACGCGACCACGTGAAGAGAGAACATACAAACTCCAAATATACAGACGTCAGCGTCGGGATCGAATCCATGACCTCCTGCGTACCAGGCAAGGCAGTTAACATCTCGCCACCGTGGTGCCCCTTGTGAGGGGTGCGGGGTGCCATTCCATAGGACAAGCAGTGTTGACTTAACGCAAAGTGATATACATTTCATGAGCACGGCTTAGGAAAGTCCATTTATACATGAGTAGATTACTTTCCAGTGTCCGTCGCACCAGCAGTTCCCAGCAGACGTGAGCGGGGGCAGCCGTGGGAATTGCCCTGTCGACCTCTGCCTTTCCCTCCCCGTGCAAACTTGCTCAGTGGCGAGCGCGCTGACCGCTCTGCTGCCCGGCCGCCAATCGACCGACGTTTGTGCGGTTGGTTATTTGCCTAGGGGAAGGGAAGGGCATCTCCTAGGTAAGCACAGGTTGACGGGGGGACCGCGTGGGAGGGGGAGGTGTGAATGGTCTCATGGGTCCGAGCCGTACTCGGACTGGGCGGAGGAGATTGGTGTTGGTTCCGTCTGCCTGGTTTAGCACGGACGGCTGCGGCCAAGTGATTAAGCAGGCAGACAGTTTTAAAAGCGCAGATAATAAAACATTGCAATGAGCATCGCCTTGCCCTATTTTTTAAATTCATTCTTTACAGTTGTAGCTTTCTTACATATATTATATGTGTGTATATACACACATATAATATATATTTTTGCATACGCCCCTTGTGTGTGGAGTGCTTCCCCTTTGGCATTGTTAGTTAGCGAGCAAGTGGACTTCGATTCCTACCCGCACCGGTTGGATACGTACGGTGCAAAAGAATTTGAACACGCATACAATACGTGCATGACCAGCGTGAAAGGGGTAGGATTAAATAAATGCCTTTTTTTCATTTCAGGCTCTCCAGAGCTTCGTCGAGTGGAGGAGGCCGTAGCCCCAGCAATGGCACGAGTTGGTAAATGTTTTGTATTTTTTTCTAGATTTGAAGCTTTCGTGACTGCAAGGAATCATATTCTTAGGTTTTTTCGGTAAAGTCACGTAGGTAAAACATCAAAATTATTATTTTATAATTTCCCTTCTCCGTCACTTTACCGAAATATCCAAGAATATGAGAAATGTGGGGCTGTACCCTTGCGTGTCCCCTTCTGCTCGGGGCGCGAGGGCAGTCGCCACGTAATGATTCACCCGCCCAGCGATCGACGAATCATCACCAATGGGGTGGGGGGGACGGGGGGGGTCATGATTTTATTTCAGAAATGTTTTCCTTATTGATTTGGACACGAACCGCTGTGCTTGCCACATCACGCACACACCCACACGCATTTTCATACACAGACACGGAGACAAAGATTCGCCGTATAGCCTCAACAGACTGTTGGGGCAAGTGCTGTTAGCGAGCAACCTATGAAGGCCGGCACGGCACACGAGGGGGTGGGTGCCCAATACCACGCCCGACCACCTTTGTCTCCCGAGTGGCGATGTTTACACACGGCACGCTAGGTACCCATTTTAGGCTGAGTCGACATAGGCGAGGCCCAGGATCGGTTCAGATAATCGTCACTGGTGGTGGCCGTGGGCAGGAATCGAACCCGGCTTGCCTGATTCACAGATACACAGATGCACACGCGCACACATATACAAAGGTACCCCGTATAGCATTAATAGACCATTGGGGCAAGTCCTTTAATCGATACCTATGGAGGCCGGCGTGGCACACGATGGGGTGGTGTGACCAGTACCGTCCTAGGCCACTTTTGTCTCCCCAGTGTTGTTCTATACACACTGCACCAGATACTCATTTAAGGCTAAGTCGACCTCGGCGAGGCCCAGAAGCGGTTCATTCATCCCTGATGTTGGCCATGAATGGGAATCGAACTTGGGGAACCGGGTACGTAGTACCGTGCACTAACGTTTGCGCCACAGCTCCCCACAAACACACACACACACATTTTCACGTAATGATAATAATTAACACTTTTATGCACCATTCACCTGGAGACTGTAAAGGGTTCACACACATACAGAAGCAAATGCCCCTTGTATGGGCTTCTAAGCTATTGAGTCACAGGTGGTTGAGGCGGCACGCTGTACTGTGAACCTGGATGGGGTGTAATAGGTTGAGGGATGGTGTGGTGGACAGCCCGTAGTCTAGAGATGCCCACCACACCACTGATTTGCGAATGGGGTACTCCATCATCAGCTGCAGAAGCAGCCTCACCATTGCCATGTGTCTTTGTCTTTCTAAGAATTATCATCGTTGTTATCATCACTGCGATCGTCATCTTCAACATCGTCATTAGGGGCCGTCCATAAATGACGTCACGCACCTGGGGGGGGGGGTCAGACATTTGTGACGATGTGTGACGAGGGGGGGGAGTTTGAGAAATGTGACGTCACATCAAAATGCGCAACTTTAAATAAATGTAGGCAACACGTTCTACTTAATTAAATATACTTTTTAATAAATGTTTTCTCCTACACCATCAGTGTGCAGCGGCACATTAAATACGCACTATAATGACAATAGTTTAAAGCGATTTGAAGCATGTTTTATAATTTTTTTGGGGGGGGGGCGGGGCAGAGTTTTGTGACGTCATATTTGAGGGGGGGGGGTCTGACTCTTTGTGACGCCGTGTGACGAAGGGGGGGGGGTAAAAATCGTCCAAAATCGCGTGACGTCATTTATGGACGGCCCCTAAGTGACCACGCACGTGGTCTGCAATCCGGCACTGTGCAGGCAGCGACGGTTGCTGGATGACGCCGATGTTGTGAAACTCCCTTCCCCCGTTGGCGTCCAGGAGGTGCCATGCCTCACCAGTAGAAAGCAGCACAGCGAAAATGTGGACTCCACGTGTTCTGTCTGTATGGGATCGAGTGTTTCCCCCTCGCACACGTGGGGTTTCTCTGGGTGCTGCCGTTTCCTCCCTTGTGTCAATGTGGCACATGGTGTCAGAGTCTGGAAAAAAGCCCCCCCGCCCGCCTATTAAAATACTCGCCAGGATGCTATAAACTGCACCCCCAGCCAAGATGGCTGCTGAGAGCTCAATACTTACCTGATTTTGGCGGGAAATCAATATCAGATTTCAGTTTCAGTTTAATTTATTAGGATTTACTCTGTGAGCCATTCGACTCTTGATTTGGGTTCAACCGCAACAAACAATAAAATTACAAGATACACCTAAAATTCATTGTACACAAATCTGAACATCACATACGTAAACAATAACATCCTACAGAAATATCAGATTCCCGTGAGGACAGGGAGAAACGGGCTTAAGGAGCTGAGGTTCGAGCTGGAGTCCCGGATGAAAAGAAGCCCACCTGCAAGAAGTCTCCACGTCCATTGTTGTGCGCCCGTTGACATCCGAATTGAGTGATTTTCTTCATTTTAAAACGATTCATGTGCAGCTACCGAACTGGACATACGCTCTACATTTCGATGTAAAGCTTTCGTGACTGCAGAGATTCATTTTCTTGGTTCTTTCGGTAAAGTCACGTAGAAGGGAGATATTTGTTTTATTTTATTATCTCCCTTCAACGTGACTTTACCGAAATAACCAAGAAGATATGCTCTACAGTCCAGAAGTGCTACGTAAACGCTCATTACTCGGCCGATAACACCTTAACATATAGAGGACCGCAAAGCTTGGGTAATTTTTGCTGCCGGAACACCATGTGGCTGCCTGCCTCGCTTGCCTTCGGTTCCTCCTCGTCGCTCCTCTGCGCCATCGTTTTATCTCCCGGAGAGTGAGCGAACGCCGAACGTAACACGTTGACGTTACGATGAGTTCTCTTGTTAGCACGGCCACAAGTCCCAGATGCTCATTGGCCTGCGAGGTTCTTGTTTTTGTTTGGCGGCCGAATTTGAGGTCCCCACCCATTGCGCACGGGGCGAAATCGGTCGGAAGCTCCTGCGATGTGAATTTTGGCAGAATCCGTGTTGGTGGAATTTCCGTTTCGACGTCAGATTCCCAACAAGAGCGTGGACACGGACATCCACGCTCATCTCATTTTGGCGTCTCTCTCTCTCTCTCTCACCTGGTGCCGTGATGGGGGGCCAGTTTTTCCGTAGGACGTCCGCTCTTGACGTCCCACTAAGTGGTCCTTATTTTATTGACATTGGCGAGATGATAGGCTTAACTGTGACCTCTGACCGAGATTTTAACTCGTTTTCTACCTACTTTTTAGTCAGACACGCTGCTGCACAGACACCTGATCATGCAAGATAATATATAGTTGATTTGAAAAATTAACGCTTTTTTTAATTAATGAGGGCATATACGCTAACGTCAACTCTCTCTCATCTGATTAAATTACTCCGGCGTCTCATCGAATATAATATTCTCTTTTTTCTTATTTTTTTTGACTGACAGACTAACATTTTTTGGCGACCGGTCACCAACAAACCACCAAGAAATACCCAACAAAAAAGCCTGATCGGTCATGTGTTATACCACAATCTCGTGTTCACGGTTTTACAGTTGGAAGGAGAAAAATAATAATGTGCATCATGAAGACATAGTTTCTCAATTGTAAGCGAATGGCAAACAATTTTAGGTTCTAAATTAGCATTATTATTGAAAGCAAGTCGGATATTACAATAATGCAGGCACCTCAAAGATCCCGACGACATTAACCCCACGTATATAGGACCCCAACAGTGCTTGTGCTATCTGGATATCCTGACCCCGGTCATATTAATGTGGAATTTGCACCAAGAAAAATTGGCATCCAAGCACCTATCCCAATGCTCAGTCGGCTATGAAGACAATTGTGCTTAACTCGACGGCTATATGTAGTAGTATGATTTTTAAATGCATCAATTAAACATTTGGGGGGGGGGTGGGAATGAGACAAACAATAGAAGAAATTAAATAAAAAAAATTATTTTTTTAGGTGGCGCACATATCAATTTGAAAATCCTTTCCCCCCCATCTCTCCCTCTTCCGGAAGTCCCGCAGACCATCCCGCGTTATCATCAATCATCATCAGCCACCGCCATCGTCATCATCATCCATCACAGTTATCATGTGCCGCCACCACCCACCAGGCACGAGACTCGGGATCCTGAGCCTCTGCAATGTTTGGAAATCCAATAGCCGCCCTTCGTACACTCGGAAACGTGCGCGGAATGGAATAACGCGTGGGAGACTTTCCCTCCTTTCTCTCGTCGTGTCAATTGCATTCTTCGCAACTCCTTTTACATTGCAAGCAGCCGGCATAATTTTTTTCCCTCCTGTAGCAGATTGTGTTTCAATTGAATTACGACAGTACGAGATAGTCACGCGTTGCCTGCTTTATCTGAAATAAATGTATATTTACTTCCTTTATTGCTGGATTTGTTGCGCTACGGCGGTCTAGCGAAAAATCAAAAGGCTGCGAGTTTAAATGCAGTCGTGGGGTCAAACCAGCCCATCATCTCTCTTCGAGTCAATACAATGAGTCCCGCGTTGTGGAGATCGTCAAACCAACATGTGCTTGTCCTTTTCATAGATTGGTCTCGCCGTAGGAATGTGCTGTGTTACAGCACTGTTGCTGGCATGGCTATCGAGTGTGTGGGCGGTGCACCAGGGCCTACAGGCCTGATGAGCCCATTCACCAGGCGAGGGAGAGGAGGGGAATTCATACGGGGGGGGGGGGGGGGCATTTAATTCCAATCACCAGGGCCCATGCCAACTATTTTCGACTACTTACCACTGGCTACAGATTTACAACGAATGAGCACGTACCACAGGCTTCTTTAATATGCAGACACTGACTCTTTGACCTTTCGCAAAGTGGCTATCACCGAATGTAAATGGGATGGTTAACTGCCCAGTGATCTGTTTGCCTAGCTTTATACCTGCTTACCTACCTACCTTCTCCTCTAAGCGCTCATTGACTGCACCTCCCTACCTACTCACCCATCGATTCATCCACCCACCCACCGAGATACATATCCCACCATCTAGCCACCTACCTACCCACTCACCTATTTACGCATGAATTCTACCTACCTACCAATCCACCCACCCACCGACCTCGATACCTGCTTAATCATCCATCCACTACCCATCCACCTAACTACCTACTGTACCTACCTCCCAACCCAGCCACTCACCCATCCACTCACCCGCCCACCCACTCACCCAGTGACCTACCGAGACACCTATCTCATTATATAGCCACGTACCTGATCACCCACCCGACTTCCCATCCTGCCCACCCGTCTACCTCTTGAACCACCCACTTACCCAGCAACCCACTTTACAATGTAAAAAAAAAGAGATCATTAAATATTTATTTTTTTCTCCTGCGCTGCCTTTGGATATTGCTAAATTGAATGATGCCGCGGTAAATTGCGCAAGTAATTTTAAGCTGTGATGCACGAGCCTCTTGTGTAACTTAACCTGGTCACAGCACATTAGTGTCGCTTTCCTTAAACACTGTAAACTGATCGGAGCGGTTCATTTCCTTTTCGAAATTTGTGCCGCAGCGCTGGCCCGGCTTGAAGACAAAATTGAATAACGAAAAATGAAAACTGACTTCGCTTATCCGAGGCCATCCTCTAATTGCAGCACCTCCGCCTGCAATGCTCCGCATTTATGCAGAATCAAACGGCTCGTGTGCATGGAAAGAAATCGAAAATGTTGGGGGGAGAGATTTAAACGAATTTTTGCCGATTCTTGAGGTCCGTTGAAATATACAGCAGCTGCAGAGGAGGTGCGGCCAGCTCCCGATTGGACGAACGTGAGTTCAAATCCTGGTTGGGGGGGTTGACTCAGCCCATTATCCCTTCGGGGTCTATAAAGTAAAGACCACTTCTTTGTGGGAGGTGGGGGGGTCACCAGTGGCTGGTCTATGGAGGTACTCGCCCTCGCCATAGGAATGTGGAATTCGCCCCACTGGCTCAGAGGTGTTAACGGGAGATTAGCACTAACTCGTTAAAATTCACTTTTCCGAGCAAGATAAATCCGAAATCAACGGGTGTGGAATTGTACAGATTCATGCCAGCACTCCGAATGCCTCCTACATGCCAAGCACTCAATTACTGGAATTGGCCAAACATACCAGGACAGGATCCTCCTGGCAAAATATTCCTGGATAAAGTGCACTATGAGCATACATTATTATTACTGTGGTGTAAAGGACATTACACAAAATAGGTTTACAGTTATCGTAACGGTGTCCTGCAGTTAGGAGTCTTGCTTACGCAGTGGTTCCATCTTTCAGTGATCCAGCAACCCCACATATAACCTCCACAAGCATTAAAGACGTACACCAGCACCGCCAGAGGTGCCTAATGTCCAGCTGATGTTTGCTACATAATCAATACTGCGCTCATAAACTGACTTAATGAGCCTTGTATGGAGATCGTTAACTTACATGGAGGGAGAGCCCTGCACGGCAATTACACCACTGTATGAATCTTGGTCAATCCACTGCTGAATGGAGGCCTTACCCACGCTGTGTCAGTCATAGAGGCAGCCCCCGTAGGGGTGGGGGAGCTGGAAAGGAGCTACACCTCCCCCCCCCACCGCAATTTTTTTTTAAAATTTCAAGTCAATGGAAGTTGGCACGGAATTTGGTACATTCCAATCAATGGGCGTCCTTATAAAACACGAGCAACGTCAGCTAGACAAGAATGCATCTGCCTAGGGCTTGTTTGAGCATCCCCCCCCCCGTACACTCACTGTCTGGAGTGAGTTAGACAGTGAGAGCATGGGGGAAGGGGGCTGGGGTCGGAGGACCTGCATGGGTACCGCTCTCCACTGATGTTGCCCGTAGCTGGGATTCCAACTCAGCTTCGGAGCGCAGTACGTATGCACGTTGTGTATCCCTAAACTTATTTCGGACCGTACGTAGCCATACTCTTAGGTTTTTATAGAAAACGGGATAGTTTGTAGGTATGAGAGTTGATTGTGGACACGATGGGCCGTAGTGGGGTGCCTTCTTTATGGATTTTGGGAAGATCATAGAATCTGGGAGGTCTAGCAGCCGAGGGTTTTAGGGAGGGACGTTTGGTTGGTTCGATTAGGGAAGTCGAACTCGTGATGATCTTGTTGGTTTTTGTCGTTAGGCTGTTAGTGGGATCGCTTTTAATTTTGGAGTAACTCCCATCATTGAGTAGATCCAGGATTTTGTTGTTGTATGAGCCTTTATCCACGATGGCCGTACACCTGATGAAGGAAGCTTGTGTTGCCTCCGAAACGTCGTGATTTATTATTTTATTTGTATAATTATTATTTTTATTATGTGTATAATACATTTTTTATAATTTATTTATTTTAACCTACGTGACTTTACCGATAAAACCTAAGAGTATGTATCCTTGCAGTCACGAAAGCTTCAAATCTAGAATCCGTACGTAGCCAACCGTGCCGATCGAAGGTGCTGGTGCGCTGACGACGGCCCCAGCGCTCGACGCAACCGTATAATTGTACGTAATGGTTGTGAGCAATTTTGATGATATTTCAACAACTTGTTTATCTCTCCTCTAGCTACGGTTGCAGCAATGATCGGTCTCTCGCGGGCGCGCATGCGATTGTGTCGGCCGCGACATCCAAAGTGCGCTTTGCTTGTGTGGGTTTATTTCTCTCAGGGCTGACACTTGCCTCTGATACAATTCCAGTCGATGGCAGCTCTAGACGCTCTCTCGTTGTTGCTCATAAATTTGTGTTGAGTTTTTCAAACGACGCCGCTTTTTAAAATGAAGCCACAAACGTGGAGCGGCGATGAGAATGACACCTGTGGCACACCGAAGTCCACACCAAAGACAAATATCCCCCGTATAGCCTTAAACAGACTGTAGGGGCAAGTGCTGTTAGCGAGCACCTATAAAGGTCGAAACGGCACACGAGGGGGTGGGTGGCCAGCACCACGCCCGGCCGCCTTTGCCTCGCCAGTAGCGATGTTTTACACACCGCATCAGGTACACATTTGAGGCCGAGGCGAGCTAGGGGAGGCCCAGGTCTGGTTCGGATATGTCACCGATGTTGGCCCTGAGTGGGAATCGAACTAAGCGTGGCCGGGTTCGTAGCGCAGCGTAGCTAACCGCTACAACTAACGCTTCACACCACCACCACCACCGCTTCTCTCCAATACGGGAGCGAGTGTCCAATCGGGTCCCTGTCGACCCCACGACTCCCAAACACGACGGGGTTATCCGACGTGCCCCGCTTGCAAGACTAGGACGTCGGTCGATCGGGCGGGCGGCGTGAAATAGATGGGTTGCCCGCCCGCGGTGTCCCGAACAAACGACGATTGGACAAAGCCGAGGCGGGAAATCACGATCCTGGCTTGAGCTTGCACAAGAAGGCGACGTTGGGCTGCAAGGAATTCGCGTTCGCACGACGCGCACGGCACATTGCGGCCGTTTCGTTCGTGAACGTGGCGAAGGGCGACCCGCTCATCGGACAGACTTGCCCCTTAGTGCGATTAGACGGGGAGGCATGGACGCTGCACATCAGTTGCCAGACTCGAGGGACAGTTGCAATATATCTTTTTTGCCAGTTGCTCGACAAATGGCGTACAAAATGGAGGGTGGGAGAGAGTACAAATGGGGCATCTGGCGAGCGACTGACCGCTTGAACTCATTCTCACGCAAGCGCCTGAAATTCCCTGCGCGTCTGCCGAGGCTCCTCACTGAACACCAAAACTCAACGTGAGACTGTTTAATTTCGCCCATCCTCCATACACCTCATAAATAAAGCGGATACAATTATACAACAATGTTTTTTTAAATGACAACATGGTTGTCATGTTGGTGGATCAGTCGTAGAGCGAGCGGCTCACAATTAGTAAGTGGTGGGATAGTCGACTGTGATTGTCATGTGGAAAGACTAGCTCCTGCCGTAGGAATGTAGAATATCCACCACTCGTGTGTATGTATGTTGCATTTATTTTGCACCGGACACTGCCAACCGTGCTAATTAGACAGAAGATGAGCACCGCCCCCAATGCACAATTGAATAGGAAATCATTTTAGACATTTCAATGAATAACACATATAATTTGCAGTGCAATTGACAGTTAATTACTGTGAAACATTTTGGCGATGATGCAAAAGCTCAAACAGCTGTTCTCCGCTTTGGTGTGTGATCGGGAGGACATGACCCACACAATCACAGACTAATTCAGCTTAAAGTAGGAGGACCCCGTTGCCAAATTCACTGCAAGATGAATGCAGCACCTTCTTAGCATGCTGGGTGATGAACCCATTCACTTGAATTTGATTCCCAGGCACGGCTAACATCAGTAGTTCGTGGCAGCTGAACTGGCCCTGTCACTCCCTTCTCCAACTCACACTGGCTGGCGTGGTGAAGTACGGCTCAACAATCCTCACGATTGACAGGGCACGGGGAGGTCCTCATCCACAAGTGGATTGACATAGGACTGTATATTTTTTGTTTGTTTGGACCAGTAGTTGAACTCACGTTGCTGGGTTTGCAGCTCTACGCACGAACACAAGTGCATGTCTGCATGCAAAAACATGCACACGTAAAGTAACGCCTAAGACCACCCCCCCATTTGTCAACACAGATTGTTGGGGAAAGTGCGTTTAGTGAGCACTTATAAAGTCGGACACAGCAAATAAGAGGGCAGCCTTTGTCTCTCCCGTGATGATGTTTTATATACCTCGTGATGTACTAATTTAAGGCTGAACCGACCTAGGCAAGGCGCAGGACGGTTGAAATAATTGACACTGATGTTGGCTGTGGCTGCAGATCCAACTGAGGTCACCGGATTTGTAGCGCGGTGTGCTATCAACTTTATTCTACCACTCCCCTGATGCATACAAAGACAAAGACCCCCCTCCCCCACGTAGCCTTAACAGACGGTTGGGGCAAGTGCTGTTAGCGAGCACCTATGAAGGCCAGAACGTTACACGAGGGGGGTAGGTGGCCAGCACCACGCCCGACCGCCTTTGTCTTCCCAGTGGCGATGTTTACACACCACACCAGGTACTAATTTCAGGCTGAGTCGACCTAGGGGAGGCCCAGGACCGGTTAAGATAATCGTCACTGGTGTTGGCCGTGAGCGGGAATCGAACCCGGGTCGATAGGTTCGTAGCGCAGCGCGCTAACCGCTACACTACCGCTCCTCACACACACACGTCCACACGCACACACACATACACAAACCAGCACACACACGTAATTGATTGTCGTGCTTATAATGCTGTACAATCCGATAACTCTCGCCATACAAGTTGCATGACCGGCATCATGCAGCACAATGGGACGCCCGCACGAACACGCTGCATAGTCGAATAACATTCAATAAAAATGTTGGTAATTGGGAGGTAACCTTTGGCTGCATGCTCCGCTTGTCATGCTTTGGCGTGCTCCCCATATGGTCTCAATAGAATGCGGCGCAGAATGGCCTCTGTGAGTCCAGGGACATTAAGACATGCACCGCTGGCAATTGTGATTGACCGTGCGGAAGTCACTCGCAGCTGTACAGCGGCGGTGAAATGCAGGTGGATGCAAAGCACACTCGGGCACGTGTGACGTTGTTCCTAAAGCTTTCTATCGAATTCAAGCTTCAATGCATTTTATACATGTTTATAATTCTCGATTTAAAGCTTTCGTGACTGCAGGGATTCATCTTCTTGGTTCTTTCGGTAAAGTCACGTAGAAGGAAAATAATAAAATAATAAAAATAAAACATAATAAAATAATTCTCACGACGTTTCGGCCACAACGCAAGCAGCCGTCTTCAGGTGGAGAACAGGTCTGTCGAGAAGACAGAGTCTGTTCTCTGAAGACGGCTGCTTGCGTTGTGGCCGAAACGTCGTGAGAATTATTTTATTATGTTTTATTTTTATTATTTTATTATTTTCCTTCTACGTGACTTTACCGAAAGAACCAAGAAGATGTTTATAATTCATTCAGTCTCGTGCAAGACAACGCCTCGCCGAGTCACGATGCCAGTGTGCAGCAGTGGGAAATTTCCCTATTTTAGTTACGAGTAGGAAAGATAATGTTGGTGCCTGTACCCCGCCACGTGCGAGGGCATTGCACTCATTTCGCTAGCGTGTTGATACGTCGGCAAACCTACTTGCTGTACTGCCACGCTAGCCACCTCATAGCCCTACAGGTGGTTTGAGCATACAGGGAGACAAGAGATCCCTCCGTAACAGCCTTAACGGACTGTTGGAGCGAGTGCTGTAAGCGAGCACCGATGGAGGGACAGGCTGCGTTCGTCTCTTCACTGCTGATATATTTTTTCCCAGACGCTTATTTAAGGCCGACTCGAACCTGGGGAGGCCCTGGACCGGTCGAGATATGCTCCACCGGCGTTGGCCATAGGCGGGAATCAAACCCGAGTCACCTGGTCTCGTAGCGGAGCGCACTAAACCACGACAACCACCGCTCCCCTATCCCACGCGAGACAAATCCCGCACAGCACACGCGACGCACACGCACACGCGACGCACACGCACGGCAATCACTGCCTAATCCACCGACTCCGCAAGCACCAAAGCGTGCTGGATTACGGACGAAGCGAGTCACGGCCACCAACGGACCCTTCGAACGCGGCTTCGAGCGACCGTGGCCCGGCACCAGCAAACAGATGAACGCTTCAGACAGGTGAAGCCAGCTCAATACGGCAAATGGCAGATCGATGTCCTGTGTCAGTCGCATCCTTAGCCGAGCTTTGTTTGCTGTCCACGGTGCCTCCGCTCTTAAATCATGTCCTACCGCGTCGAGGTGTGACCTCAGCGCCGTGATATCGTAAGTTAAAGCGGGGATGTATAAAAGAGCAATAATGGGCTCGCAGGTAAACGCCCACCGCGGAAAATTTCACGTTCGCCCTACGCCGGCCTCGTAAGCGTTGGCCAGGCCTCGTAACGACGTGATGATTCAGCTATTAAAATCAATTCTTGCCGTTGATGGCGCCCCCTGCTTTAAAATCGCGTTAATCATCAGAATTGATCGCGGGTATTTTATTATTTAAATCGTGAGAATAAAATTGATGATTTGTTGTGTTGGGGAAAGCGATATGCTGATGTCGCATTTGTGGGCACACCGAACAGGCAAACCAAAACGCAACCGCATGAATGAAAAGGGGGAAATTGGAAACGGTGTGAATGATTGAGATGGTAAAAATGGGACCCAACAAAAAGAACGAATCGATTAATGCAAGCGATTAATCGGATCACAGCATTGCTCTGGGGCTGAAGAGTTACTTTGCTGAGTGGTTGCATTGGAATGGTCATGTCCTCAATTATTCAGCAATGACACTTGACATTTGACTTCATGTGTGACATTTACAGGCTTACCTTATCTGTAGTATATATACACACACACAAACACTCGGGTTTCTTAAAATCGTTTATTTTTCATTTCCGGCAAATCGCATGAAAAGAATAGTAAAATACCGCTTACCGATTTGCCACACATAGAGAAATGTCCAGCCATAAACGTGTTGACCTTCTGAATTGATAAATCAAGGAAACTGCCCCAGTGGTTGCCAATGGTTAGCACATCGCTGGATTCACAATCCAGTGGTGCACCAGTTCAACTCCACCTTCCGGCAAAGCTGCAAGTTTCTTTAAAAAATCTCCTCCGTCTCTGCCAACCCCAAAAGTATGAACGGGTGCCACCACAGTTAAAGGCAAAATCGTCACGTCGTGCATGGTGGGGTAAAGTGTGGCTACGCCAAACCTCTTCCTATTAAAGTTCCTGCAGTTCGATTGCCGATTCGTGGCTTCCATAATCCATAATACGAGACAAAGCTCAAAACAAAAATCCACCGCGTGACCTTAACAGACTTTCGGGGCAAGTTCTGTTGGCGAGCACCTGCGCAGGCTTGCACGGCACATGGGTGGTGGGTGGCCAGCACCATGCCCGGCCACCAATAGGGACTCATTGAGGCTGAGTCGACCTAGGAGAGGCCCAGGACCGCTTCAGATAATTGTGAACTGGTGTCGGCCTTAAACGGGATTCGAACTCATACGGCTCCCCACGCAAACACACACACACACACGAGTAAGCGGACCTTTGCAATGTCTGGGCGTATACACATCGAGTGATACAATAGCGTGCCATTACTTAGCCACGTGTCCTTGACGCTCATGCCCCGCCGAGTCTGTTCGGAGCACGTTGCCGTGTCTCTGCAGACAGGACTTTACTGTGTCTGGCAATTACTGTTATTCTGGGGAACGGTACAAGATACATTTGAATATTCTCATGTTTGAACATTAATGCTCATGGTTCAGAGAGTGAGTCATTGGCATCCAAAGGATGCTTAGAGTTAGACATTGATGGTTGAGTTTAAGGGAGCCAGATGTGTTTGTGTGTGTGTGTGTATTTTTACGTTTATACACATTTCTACTCGTATAGAAACCATAGAATGCTGATAAATGTGGACTTGAATGAATGATGGAAAATTCTAATTCAACGAGAAACTTCCATGTAACCTCCCTACCCACGTTACCCAGACTTTTCTTCATTCTACAAATCCATTTATGGTTCTCAACTGTAACAAAATAAAAACATAAGGAATGGGAGGAGAATTTAGAAACATTTATTTATTTAAAAAATCCAATTTGTTTAGCGTTGTGGATATTTTTGGCCATGGTATTTTGATCTAGGTCCAATAGTTGTAGGTCATACACAGCTCATCATCAACACCATATGTCCCTGGTTCCTTGCAGTGAAAATTAGCCCTCGCACAACTCTGCATGACTCGTGCATTTCATAACCACAATAACAATAACAGTGATGATTTCGACATGTAACGCTGTGCCGCACGGTATTTGCCCGCTCTTGAAGAGAGAGAGAGAGAACGATTCAGAGGTGCGAGGAGGAACCACAGACGAGTAGCAGGAAGGCAGCATCCAGGTGAGCCCCTGCCAAACCCCCCTCCAAGCTCTGCGGTCCTCCACGTATCAAGGTGTTATCGGCCAATTAAATGAGTGATAATACATGCGAGAGGAAACCGGAGCACGAAGAGACAACCCACGCGCACAATGGGGGCAACGCTGTCATCTCGTGCACATGAAATAGGTGGCAGACGATATTTTTCGTGCCGCCTTTTCCTGCCAAGCTGGGTACGGCACTTCTTTTGACGGGGACAGGAAGGGAGTTTCACAGCACTTGTGTGTGTGAGATCTGCCAACCCTCGCTGTGACCTCGACACCGCTGGAGTGCGGAAATATTTATGCATGTTGAACATTTTTCGCACTGTGCGTAAACAACCGTGCTAATTGGAGGTGCTGATTAGAGGCAGCTACGCGGGCAAGCAGCATCGCCACTACCACTGGCTCCGCCAGTGGGGGGTGGGGTGGCACGTGCCCCCCCCCCCCCCAATGATCCGATCGAAATCCCTAATTTCGATCGGATCTTTGGGGTTTATTAGTAATAAATCGGCATTTTGCGACACCCACTGCCACTGTGTAGCATATTATGACGTGCCAGGGACTCTGTGAGATGATAGGACAATAGTCTGAGTCCATAATTGGCAAAAAGTAACGGCAAAGCGGTTATAAATGACTCACAGAATTGTGCGCAGTTGCGTATACAGGACACGACTTCCCTGAAGGCAAACACCTTCAGCGAGCGCGATGCCGATCACACACGGATCGAATTCGACCCTCGATCGATGGCTGTGCCATCGCCGCACACGCGTCGAATAAAAAGCAAGCGACAAGTCCTTACTTACTAACAACTCTTATCATTTTTCATTGCTGGAGGGGTTGCCCCCCCCTACCTGAAAAATCCTGGCTCCGCCATTGACCACCACAAAAATTGCTGTGACCGACTCGAAGCTTCGTATAATGCAGATGCAGTAGTTTCGTAATCTTTGAGCGTTTAAAAAGGAAGAGAGAGAGAGAGAGAAAAGTGCCCAATGTTCAGGAGAAAGGTTTGGCAGGATACAGAGCGTGAGGGCTGCCAAAGCCATCCGTTGGCAAGCGCCGTTACTGGCTCTTGGCCGCCTGAACGGAGATAAGCATGGCCCCCTTTGTCTGGGTTTAAGACGCGATGTGCACTTCGACTCCCGTCAACTCCGTGGTTTTGAATTCACTGAAAAAGGGACCTCTCTTGGAACTTTGACGTGAGTCGGGGGGGGGGGGCGGACGGACGGACGGACTCTCGCTCGCGTTTGGCTCTTGGGAGAGTGGACAAAAGGAGAGGGAGAGAGTGGAATGATGAGCCCGTGTTTCGGCGAGCGTTTACCACGCACTAGGAATGCCAGCTGCGGGGGAATTGGCGTGAATTCCGCTCGGTGATAGATTGCTTAGCGGCGAGAACGAAGCAACTTCCCTTAATAGAACCGCGCTTATCAGTAATTGAATCCTCAAGTAATATAACAAAATGCAATATAGGTACCCATTAACATATTCATAATTTTAATTAGTATTGGACAAAATGTCGCAGTGGCGGTTTAATTATTGGGTGTGACGACCTGCTACTGTGTTTTGCGATTGTAATTAATGTAGAAGAAGAAGAAAAAAAAAACTGCGGGCATATTATTCCATTTGCATCATTTTTTGGGGCAATTAAAAACAACATCTCGCATCGAAATGAACATAACGGTCGTTGATTGACGGCCACCATTTAACGACACAGAGCTGCCGACGTTGCAAACCTGGGTTGGATCTCAGATTTTGTTTTGTTTTTCACCACCGGGGATTCACAGGTTTGCAAGTGTTGTTCTCAGTCCACTTACTGATTCCTGCACGAACATCAGAAGAAGAAAAAAATGACACGTTTATATTAATGTCGGTGTTTCGCCTGGGACACGAAAGGTGCCTTGCACATTCGTTTGTTTGGCTGGCCCCACGGCCGCCTGGCGTGCCGTGCCAGTTTTAAAAGGTGCTCACTAACAGCTCTCTTTCCCCTGTAGTCTAAAGCGCTAAGTGGCGTGCTTGTCTTGTCCTGTGTGTGTTTGTGTGCGCGCTCGTCTCGGTGCCCGCGTGCTATTTATAGTTTTAATAATGACAACAGCAGCACTTATTTATCTGGCAGAGCCTCAATGATTTTTTTTTATCAAGTACAGCAATGCCCCGATTTTACGTCGGGGGCGGCGGGCGGCGGGGGGGGGAGTGGGAAATGCGTTCTTGAAATGTGCGACGACGAATTTCTAAAACGACGTAATAAATCAGAGCGGTTTACAGGGTTAGTCGTAGTGGGTGGTGTAGGCGAAGGCCGAGAGGCGACGGATAACGGCAAAGGAGGGACGATGCTGTCAGCGACGTGAGCGTGCGGGGCGGGGGGGTGTTGAGGCAATGCAAATCAGGCAGCGGTGTCAATAACGGAGCGACGGCGTGATTTTTGCGTAAAAGGGGAGAGACGTACATGGGGGGGGGGGGGGTGGGGTATTGCTGTGCTCACTTTTCCCAGAGAGGGTCTCGCAATGGGCCGCGTTCGGCCGGTTCCGTTTTAAAAGAGTGCGAGTAAAAGCGGTGGACACGGAGAAAGCCCCACGCGTACGGAGAGGGGGCGGGGGGGGGCGGGGATATCGCTCAAGGGTCCACGTGGGATGGATTCACGAGCCCACACGACTCACTCCGTCTCCTGGCCACCTTGCAACCCCAGCACATTTTGGGGGGCCTGACAAGCCCGTGCACTCCGCTGTCGCGGGGCAGAGTCCGTGAAAATGTGGAGGGATTTCGCTCGCGTGAGCCTAATGCAGGCAACGGGAAGCATTGCCCAACAATGGACAACCAATAGAAAGTGTCGATTCCATGAACCATTAGTGGGGGATTTTCAAGCGCCCACCACCAAACGTTCGACCAAAGGCAAAAATGATCGGCTCAATTAAAATCATATTGGCTTTAATGTCCTCGCTGCTGACTTCAAGCCTGAACAAGTGCTGTACATCACCAGAAACATTCATTTGACCTTTTCACGGTACCTGCTCATGCAAGCAAGCAATTAGAGCAATCACAGACCAAGGGATAGCCCTTATAGGAGACGAGTGTTTATCATTCTCCTGAGCCTCTGTCTTAAAGGTGTAACCTAGCCATTTTTAATTAACCTTTGGCTCAGCACCCTGTCTGAAATGTCCCAGCAGCGACAAGCCCGCAGCATTGTTATTAAATGTTTACATTGTTATTCCTTTTGTTTTTACATAATCCTACAGTCGTTTCGCTACTTTTACCGAGGGCAGCACCGAGGAGTCTTGCGATTTCTCTTCACGGGGAGGATCCTACTTGGGGTGTTTGGCTTACTGTTGTTTTTTTGAAGGAGTGTTTCACTCAAGCGGATGCAAGCTGCAGTGCGCCGAGCATGCGTATGAATGTAAAGTGGTAGTTAGAAAAAAAAGTGTTTTTGTTATATTTCAAGAAGAGCCCGGTGCAGTGCAAACACCGCGAAGTAAGGAGGGTAGAGTCGTAGGTCTTGAACTTCTGTGCCTCCTGGGTTTAGACGAGGGGAGGGGATTGGGCTCCCTTGCTCCACCAAAGTGTCACGGTGGCGAGATGTTATCGCCCTCGCCTGGCCCACAGAAGGTCGTGGGTTCTAATCCCGACCCTGAAAACTGTATTTTTGTTCTCCCTGTGGGGCGCATGGATTTTTCTCCGGGTCCTTCGGTTTTTTTTCCCTCTCCGCAATTTAGAAACACGCGTTTAGAGTATGTTGCTGCTATAAATTTCCACGCGATAAGCCACTTCGTTGAGATCTAATTCGTGGCCAGGTCGCTGCTGAAAAAGAGCTGCATAAGTCAATGGGCCTTACCTGGTAAAATAAAATAAAATTAACAGTTTAAGTGGAGACTGCGAGCAGGATACGTTGTAGTTTCATGTGGGGAGGGGGAAATAAGTGAGGGATAACTTAAGAAAATCGAGGGAGCAGGGGAGATGGAGTGGGGGCGGGGGAGTGTGAACCGGTAGTTAAAACAAGAAGAATCGGTGTATCATCTCAAGCAAATGAGTCACGAGGCAGGTGTGGGGCGTGATGCAGTGCCACCATTGTGTGGGTTTCCCTGGGCGACAGGGAGGCTCGTTGGGTACACGCGTGCCTCAAGGCAAGAAAATCGTGGGTTTTGAGTTCCCAATTTGGGCACCTCTGTGTGCAGTTTGTGATTTCTCCTCTCTCGCCCCCATGTTCTGCATGGGTGTACTCTGGGTTTTGCGGTTTGCTCCCATAGAAAAACGAAAAAATAATAATCATTTAACACAACTGGTATTTGGTGGATATCGTAATACTGAAAACTCACCTGCAAATGACTCAATTGGTATTACACAGAGCAGCAACATCGCCCCCTTTGCCCCCCTCTACTGTGAAAACTTGGTAGGACCGTCTTAAAAAAAAGAGTCTTGAGACTCAGCGAGGCTTTACTGGGTAAACAAGCGAAATTATATTAATAATAATAATGATGCGTGTATGTTGAACTTATCTCACACTGTGTGTAGCCAACCGTGCTAACTAACCAATTTTAGGGGTGTCAGGACCCCCCAACCAGCGCAACCACCCCATCCAACCAACACCCGCGATGGCTGTGACCATTGTAATGAACCTGTCATCGAGATTGCCTCTGTATGAAACAACTGTAATGCACGTACGTTGAGCTTCTTTCGCACCGTACGTAGCCAACCATACCAATCGGTCCTTTGCGGGTCTGTTATTTGCATTCAACAAGGCCAAATGGCAGCAGCAGCAGCAGCAGCGAGCCCCTGGTCCGCAGCTTGGTAGAGCGTGCCACGCTCCATCACACACACACACACACGGGGCAGGAAATCCACGTGCGTGGGCACAGACGCACCTAATTAAATGTGCCATGAAGCCAGCGGCAACAGCTCAGGCGAGCGCCCGCGGCCCGCCGGAGCGCTAAGAGATAGGAGCGTCCGATGCGGCGGTAAATTTGCGACTAACGGGACTTAACGCCGACCGGAGAAAGCCTGGGACGTTTGTAAGGCAGTTGGCGCGTGTGGTGGAGTGATCTTGGATGAGACCTCACGCAGCCGGTTTGCCGGCTGTGTCTCTAGAACTGGAAGCAGGAAGACTTCCTTCACAATTCTGGCAAATCGCTCGATGAAGCCGGTTGTTATCGCCAGCGAAACGCCACGGAACTCAAATTGTCGATGTTGCGGGTTTACTCTCAAGCGCAAACCGGTGTGCTGAAGTCGTAACTAATTGGCGCGTTTTGTTTACGTGACAAATATTTCTAATTGGCCGTGCCAGCAGCTGGTGGGTGAATGACATATTTATATTTACGCAATCTAACCCAAAATTATCTTTGTTTATGAATATTAGTCGCGAAGGCCTACGTGTTAAACCGCGCGTGTGAAACCCTTCCGTAGATCTATTGCCGGCTTGGGGTACAGCGGTGTCAAGATGTTATCTCCCTCGCCTGGTATACAGGAGGTCGTGTGTTCGATCCCTATCCTGACGCCTGTATATTTGCAGTTTGCATGTTCTCTCCCCGTAAGCCACGTGGATTTTTCTCTGGATCCTCCGGTTTTTCCCTCCACATTTAGAATCAACATGCGTTTCGAGAATGTGTCTGCAATAAATTCGCACTTGATAAGCCGCTTCGTTGAGCTATCATTTATGGCCAGGTCGCTTCCCACACGGAGCTATACAGCTCGGTGGGTCTTACCTGGTAAAATAAAAAATCGTTTAGTTTCATCATACATCGCTGGGACATTCGTTTGACCTTTTCATGGCACCTGTTCACGTGAGCAAGACATTAGAGCAACCACGGAGCTTTAGGGATGGCAATTTTTAGGAGACAGGTGCTAATCATTCTTCAGAGCCTTAGACTTTGAAGGTGGGACCTTCCCATTTTGGATAATAATTTTCTCACATTTTGGTGTTCGTGCAATATTTTTTACGTCGCAGGGGGCTGTCGCGATGCCGCTGCGACTCATGGGCAGACAGCAAGCAGTCGTCCCACGGCACGGGTTTGCATTGTTGCTGTGGGTAATCCCAATTGAATAATTACATTTGCTTTGCCTGTCCGTCTGTCTGTAACGACGTGGGAGGGGAAGCGGGGGGGGGGGGCACAGTAACTTCGTTTAGACGTTCAAAATACGAACAAAGCTTCAGTGTAAAGTTTGGTTGTTGTTGTTGTTGTTATAGATGTACCCAATTTAATACCGGGCCACGTTGATCAAAGGGTTGCCCAACATTTGGAGACGATATCGGAGCAAAGGAAAGCGCTCTTTGTAAATATGCAAAAACAACAACAAACAACAACAACAAAAAACAACAACAAACAACAACAAAAAACAACAAACAACAAAAAACAACAACAAACAACAACAACAAAAACAACAACAAACAACAACAACAACAAACAACAACAAAAAACAACAACAAACAACAACAACACAAACAACAACAACAAACAACAACAACAACAAAAAACAACAACAACAAAAAACAACAACAAAAAACTGCCCGTCGACTTCCCGCACTGTTAGTTGCACGCGTGCCGAGGACAAACGCATTGGCGTCACAAAATCCACGCGCGATGTTTTCCCAACTTACTTAAGCTGCCCTTGCCCTGTTGGGCCATGATAGAGGTTTTTTTGGGGTTAGATCGTGATCATATATAAATGTGTCGTTAAAACCCGCCACCACCCGACACAGCCAACTAGTAAGGGTTGTCACGTTAACAGAACGTGGCCAATTCGTCACTAGTACAGCAGTAATGTGTAGTGTATAGTAGTGTATAGTGTAGTGTACTAGTACAGCACTAACCGGTGGGTTGGGGAGCCAAGCCACAACATTTACAATCTGAGTACGACGTTTCGCCAGTAATTACAACCAGCTTCATCAGGCGACAGCCAGATTTGTGGAGAAGTCCACCTGTTTCGTTCCTTATATGGAGGCGTAGAAGTGATGACCACGCTTCTGCGTTCTTGAGCCACGTGGGAGGGAGCCCTCTTGGCTTCAAATGTGCACTGCATGGCTCTCTGGAAGACAATGTATCCGCCCCCGACCCTCCACCGCCGCCAAGGTAACGTGGAATTGCGTTTCCACACTGCGGTCACGGTCCGCGTTGCGGCGTGTCGCGGCAGCAGGGATGAGCCCACCTCCTGGTGCTCGCTTGAGCTCGGAGACAATTAAGACGTTTCGAAGTGAGTCATCGGGGTATCCCGTTTGCGGTGAATTGACGTCACGGGGTTGGGTGGGGTGGGGACGAGAGAAAAAAGGTCAATTGGAAAAAAAAGGAACACGCCCGGAGACATTTGATGACATTAAGACGTACGCAGGCGAACCTCGTGCTCAAAGACGTGTACAACTGTCGTGACATCGTGGATGTCACTGGGTAATGCCGGACCTAGAGAGGCAGGGCGTGCAATGTAGACACCCAGGCCCTGGAGGGGCTCTGTGAGCGCTGGTGGACAGCGCTGAGTGGCACCACGCTCGGCGTGCAGTGCCGACCTCTACAGGATGGGGTGTGAGAGTGTCAGCCATGGAATGGGGTTACGATAGGCCGTGGCGCTCTGGTTGACCCCGGAGGACACGTGACTGGTAAAGTCTACACAGGGGCCCCCAGGTGGGGGCTAGGGGTGGTCACGTGTCAGGGCCGAGATCCTGCTAGAGGATTCGAGAAGGTGGTCGTGGCCATGGGCGAAGCCAGCCACGAGCAGCGAGTATATAAGCCGGGTCCCCAGAGGGACTGGGGTTCAGCGTTGCTGTTGTCATCCTGAATAATCTACATTCGATGTCCGAGAAGAGGTCACCAACACGTGGACCCTGGACCCAAGCTGGGGTCCTGTCCGTTGTAGCTACTCCCAGTGTAACTAGTGTAGTTATCCTGGTGGTCCACCACCACAGGGTGTAGTTATCCTGGTGGTCCACCACCATCGGTTGTTATCTGGTGAAGGGGCAATTGCCCCTTGGTGTTGGTATCAATAAATGTGTTGCCTCCAAAGAGTGCGTCTGCGACTCAGTTGAACTCACTGCGCAACTATGGGGAGAAGTGATTACGTGCTGGGCGTCCTTGTTTATCAAAGGCTTCTGTTTTATTTAGCAGTGCTGGTAGCTGATAAAAGAGCTGCGGAACAACATGGGGTATTAGGCGGGGGCGGGCGGGCGGGCGAGGGGGGTGGAAAGACTTCAAAGAGCTGTGACACTGATGGCAGTTTTAAATTAAGATTGCGTGTCTTTTTGACACACGGATGGGTCTCGCAAGGATCTCGCGAAGCCCTGTCTGGCACAACATAGTTCAACAGAATCGCAGGGTCAATGTTGGAATAATTTGGTTGATAATGAACCAAGACAAAGTTCCCCCTCCCCCTGATAGCCTGAACAAACTGTTGGGGCAAGTGCTGTTAGCGAGTAGCAGCAACTATCAAGGACGGCATGGCACAGGGGGTAGGTGGCCAGAACCATGCCCGGCCGCCTTTGTCTCCCCAGTGGCCATGTTTACACACCACACCAGGTACATATTTGAGGCTGAGTCGACCTAGGGGAGGCCCAGGACCGGTTCAGATAATCGTCACTGGTGTTAGCCGTCGGCAAGAATCGAACTCGGGTCTCCGGATTCATAGCGCAGCGCGATAAACCGCTACACTACCGCTCCCCACATTAATGCACACCCGTGCACACACACACACACGGGATGACTTTTCAAATAAAATGAAAACTGATTTTAAAGAACAATTATAGATCTTTGGATCATTTACGTTTAATGTCAAAAGTTTTTTGCGCTTACAACGCGATGTTGCCATGTGACTCCCATGGGTAGGGCGCGAGCAGCTTACGGACGAATCCGAAACAGCTGCTGTTTTCGGGAGCATCCGAAACTCTTTGAGCAGGGCCTGATGTCAGATTTTTTTTCCGGATTAATCTGAAAAATCGGAAACACGTCCTGCATCGAACGTATGCCGCCAAAGGCCGCCGTGAGAAACATCTTCCAAGTCTCGGCGTGGAGTTGAGCGGCTGGATAGCACAGAAGGCAGGTAAATGTAATGCCCCTTGACACAGCAAATGTGCTTCCTATCACTTGGCCCAAAGAGACAGCGCCCCACTCGGTACTTTTGTTTTGCCCCCCCCCCCCCCTGAACTTTATTTCATTATTTTTGTTGTACGGTATCGGCATTTGGAAAGTGTTTAGGTCGATTTATTTGAAAGTGTTTAGGTTGAAGTTGTTCGACGTCGGGAAAACACAGTGGCCAATGTCCTTCAAGGCACAAGCTCTGGGACGTTTATAGCATTCTGGTAATCAAGGAGAGATGCGCTCCCCAGCGCCACACAGTGCCACACAGGCGCAACAGGGCAGCAAGGTGATGCCTACACGATCAGAGGTCGCAACCGGGTACCCGATACCCGTACCCTACCCGATACCCGGCTACCCGTACCCGGCCGGGTACGGGTACGGGTACCCGTTTGTGACCCTGGTGCGGCCGGGTACGGGTACGGGTACGGGCAGGCCGTGAGTCACTGGTGAGTAACTGTTTGTCACTCATTTCCCAACGTCTTGTCTCTTCTCACAATTCAAGTTCCTAGAATCAACCCACCCGCGCCGGCAATATGGCTTCATCTTAGAGGTCGCAATCGGGTACCCGTCCCCATACGCTACACGATACCCGGCCGGGTACGGGTTGCCGGGTATCGGGTAGGGTACGGGTACCCGTTTGCGACCCTGGTGCGGCCGGGTACGGGTAAGGAATCAAAACCCGTTTGCGACCTCTGCTACACGATCAGAGGAGAGAAACAGGATTCTGCCCCCCACCACCCGCCCCCCACCCCCATGTACAACCGAGTTTGAGTTATCCTCATATGCTTAGGGTTTTTCTCTGGATGCTCACGTTTGATTGACATCGTGAGAATTGTGAAGAAAAGTCCGCGTGCTGGGACGGCGTTCGACGGCAGCCAAGGAACGGAGAACAAAGCGCGTCCAAAGAGGCACGTCCACCGAGGAGGTGGAGCGATGAAATCGCCTTGAGAGCAGGTGCCAGGTCGGCCATCGTCTGGCGCAGTAGGGCACAGCAGGGCACACGTGTTGGCGCATCTGCCAGTCACCTCGGTCGGTCAACCCGTGGCACCTGGCTCTGTCGCGTGACATCCTGTCAGCGAGCCTTCGACACTTCACGTGTGGCCTCGGAGTGCACCTAGCCTGGCACAGGCCGCTGTGGTGACGTCACCGCCACTCGGTGGTGAATGACGGCCGTTGCTGTTGTTGGTGGTGGATCACTTGCATTGTCGGTCTGTGAGAAATTCCAGCGGCTTTGGAGAGGAACTTTAGCCAGCAGTGGATTGATCGTGGCTTTTGACGACGGTGACAAGTAAATGTCGAGAAGAAACTAAAGTTGCACATGCCAAAGTATTCGTAAGAAATGTGAGACTGTGTGTGTGTGTGTGTGCATTTTTAGGTACCTTATCCAAACCTTTGTATGGAGTCTTTTAAATTTCTATATAGTGGTACCAACTGCATGCACCCAAGACGCTAATGGGCTGACTAAACCTCCGATTAGCATTTGAACGCCCGACCTGATTTTTTGGGATGGTCACCTCAACCACAGCCCTATACGATCCCTCGTCATCGTCGTAAAGTGTCGTTCCTCATAATTGGCGGTTGATGTTTGATGTTGCGCAATCGATGCTTTCCACTGTTCGCCATCTTCAGCCGCTCACGTTGTCCCACCAGCTGATTCCGTGTCTCTTCCCTTTCGACGTCTCCTTGCAGGATCCACTTCATTATTTCCTCCTAACGACGCGTCCCGCACACGCCGCCTTTCCTCTCATCGCGCAATCCTACCGGAGAATTTAAATTCCCGTCAACTTTCATATTCTGTCCAGTCCCTTAATTCGCATTCCTCGATATGGGTCCACATATTACAGATGCTGTAATTGCGCTGATTGCTTCCATAGATTAACTGCTAATGAGTCTTCTCCGAGGGGAGTCAGCCTGATGTCGGCCATCGTAGTAAGCCAGTTGATTAATTCGACGCCGGAGAATAAATATGAAAGGGGGGAACACGCTGTTCTCCCCCCAAAAAAGCAGCGTACCTGGCATTCTGATTTTCCGAGTCGTATTTGCCGGCGTGCTTCGGAGATTAAAGCGACAACCGTTGTCACTCGTGGCCAACTCCGTTCGCTCCGCACAGCTGCTGAGTAGCAATGTGTTTTGCGCTGGGGGGGGGGGGGGGGGGGGGGGGGAAGGGGGCGCTACATGACTCGGCAGCGTCGCGCCGAAAGGCAACGGACTTGTCGCGGATGAGTTGACCCGGGACCTGGCAACGAGTCGATGAGGCTTGCGCAGTGGGGATGGTGGGGGGGGGAGAGCCGGGATATTTGTTTCGACTTCACGAACGGCAAACGTGGGGGCTTTCACCGCTCGACGCGTTCGTCAGTGGCACTGCGTGGCCTTAAACAGGGCGAATGTGAAATAGACGAGGTTTAGGGCAATGGGGCCCTTCTTTACGGCACGTAAATGTGCTACGGAGGGTCGTGGCCTGTTGCCTATTATAGAGTTATACGTTGTTTTCCTTTCCAGGCAGTTACTAAATTTAGGGTCTAATTTAAGGAAACACCAATGTATGGGTCGCGCTTATTTTGTGTTGATAAGTCTGATAGTCAAGATGCCAGTTTAATAGTAATGTAATATTGTCTGGGTAAAAGAAAATATATGTAGATATCTATTCTTGAAAAAAGTGGTGGTTTTTTTCAAATTTTCTTGCTGTGGATTTCACACCTGATGATGATTGCTTGTGTTGCAGTCGAAACGTCGTGAGAATTTTTTGTTTAATAATTTTATAATTTTATTATTTCCCTTCTACGTGACTTTACCGAAAAGAACCAAGAATATGAATCTCTGTAGTCACGAGAGCTTTAAATCAAAATATAGATATATCTGAATAAACATCTTTTGTAACTAGATAACTGTTTAAATTAGTGTCTTCTGATGGCTTAACAAATGTTTTTCAGCAGCGCCAGTCGGGTTTACAGATGACAGTGACGGTAAAGTCAATGTCTAGTTTTAATCTGAAGTACTTCATGTCTATGGTTCTGCAGCTTGTGTTATTTTTATCATTTAATTGACCCAAAATATACATTTGGAATCTGGTGAGAGACATTTTAGATGAGCCCCTTATGCACGGGAGAACTGGAATAGAATCAAATAAACCATTCCGAATAATATAGAGACTCATGAGAAAATGTTGCTTTGCCAAAACACAAGAATTCTACCAGTCCTGGGTTTCCATAATTTCACCAGCCTGCAATGACCAGCGTGGTGAAGTATGGTCAATCAACCCCTACAGCTGACATGGCATGTGGGGCTGAAAATTACAACGATTAAAACCGCAGATATCTTAAATAAGTAAAAATCAAAAACCAAAGGCCCCATACATCATGTCGACCGAAAACCAAACATAACCCGTGCCATATCTGAAAGTTACATGTGGCAAAAACTTAAAATATCGGCAATGAATAATTTAATTCATAAATTAATTAATTGAGGCGCATGCCTTAGCCCACCGTGAATGAGTAGGGAGTGAACTGTACTCCCGGATTCATCGGCTGCGTCCGTCGCGTGCATCAGGCCTTGTGGGTATTTGTGCATGGCAGCATCTGCGTACTCACCAAACTCTTGCGCATTGCATCCATGCAGATAATGAGAACAAATGCAAACGTCGCCCCCCCCTCCCCGCATCGCCTTTAACAGAGTGTCGAGGCACGTGAACTCCGGCAACGCACACGTGAGGGTGGTGTCGCAAACACCACCCTCGGCCACCTTTGTCTCCCCGATGATGATGATGTTTGTACACCGCTCCAGGTACTCGTTTACGGCAGAGCCAACCTAGGCGAGGCCACCGTTATTTGCCGTGAGCGGGAATGGAATCCCCGGTTCGCCGGTTTCGTCGGGCGGTGTGCTAACCGCGGCGCCACCGCTCCGCCCCCACTCCCCCCTCCCACATAATAAATGCACGCGCGCGTCCGTGCACATGCGTGCTTAACGCTGCTGCGAGTTCAGTTTTCATGGTTACTATGCCTGTAGGTGCCGTAACTGTCACATATCTGCACGCCAATTAGCCGAGGGTGAAATAAGCCGGCGTGATCCTGCGTGTGCTGCGGCGGACGCGTGAGACTTTCACGTGCGCAGTGTAACGGTGTTACACTGCGCACGCACGCACGCTCGCACGGAAGACACACATGAAAGGCGACGCTCCACCCGTTTAGCCTTCGAGGCCACATGGGCGAAGTGCTGTTAGCGAATGCCTATGAGATGCTAGCGCGGCACCAACGATGGCTAAAACGCATCAGTTTGCTTGTTTGAGGCCGAGTAGATCGAGAGGATGCCCGTGACACGTTTAGGATTCCATTTGGCACCGTGCGTGCGCCAGCAGGGAGTTGAAATCGCGTTACTGTTACTGGCCATAGAAATGTGGAATTCTCGCCATTGACTCAGGAACATTGGTTAAGGTGAGTGCAGCTCAGCGCTCAATCTGGGTGGTGGATGAAATGCGACATTAGCCGCACGCTTCTGTTCTGCTCATGCCGGTACGTGCACACAATTCTAATTTACAGTCAAAAGAGATTTCAAATGAGCAATGATGGAGTGCTCATTCTCCTCTTAGGTGTTTTCGGTAAAGTCACGTAGGTAAAAAAATAAAATAAAACATTACTAAAAGTAACAATAGAAATAAAATAAAATAATAAATCACGACGTTTCGGAGGCAACACAAGTCTCCGTCATCAGGTGGGACCGTCACAGCCAGATTTGCTGCATCAAGTGAAAAAAACTAAGAGTATGAATCCTTGCAGTCACGAAAGCTGCAAATCTAGAATTGCTAATCCTCCTGTTTACAGATCTAAGCGAATTTGTGCAAATTCCACATTCATATGGCAGGGAAGATACTACAGCATGCTAGGACAGACACCCACTGTCATAGGATACGACCCCCAACCAGGAGTTGAACTCGCGACCTTTCGTGTGTGTGCCGCTCGCTCTACACGCCGAGGAGCGAACCGGCAGGCTTGTTGATGTCCGCAGAGATGAATAACAAAAACATCCACGGAGTTGTCACTCAGTCAAACATCTTCAAATCCACACAGTTGACCAGACTGGCAGTCGGAAAGTGCCTTTGCGGTGTCCTGAGTACACGCACGACGATTCAATTTGCTGCGTAATTCACAGAAAGTACTTGTGCCTCTGTTGAAACGACGACGTCGATGACCCCTTGGCTCTTGAGACCGACATTAATAAGAGCAGGTCGCTGTGTTGCCCGCGTCTTGTCCAAGATGTTGTAATTTTTCGTTTGTAAAAATAATTGAAGAAACTCGCCTACCGTAGTAAATGTGCAATGTCGGTTAGTCTTCGCGAAAGCAATAGACATTCGCAACGGGTTATCAGCCCGCTAAAGATATGCAAATTTTCTCATCTGCATATATGAAGAATTTTGTCGAACGCGTACAATTTCTTTTATTTTAAATATATCAACCGTCACAACTTGCACGCCACCTTAAAAAAATGTGTCTTGTAAGCTTTTGCAAATGTGATATAAAAATCATGTATGCTGCATCGCAATCCAATAAGATTTATTTCAGGATTAAAGCGTTACATTATTTGATTAAATTCTGCTAAGCTCGCAAAACTACCCGTCACACGCGAAATAATGTATCAAATCCACATGTACAGTCGTTTTTCGGGCTAAGGTCACACTTTAAACTTGCTCGACCATGAACGCAAATCCTGTAATGGAATGCGTTTCCACTGCTCTTTTTACGGTGCAAATCCACAGCTTTTAAGTACATTTATTCTCAATGTATCCCTATCAAAAAAAATAATAACCTTGATTTGAAGCTTTCGAACTGCTGGCAGCAGTTTCCCTGCTGTGTTTGTCTCACCTGATGACGGTTGCTTGTGTTGCGATCGAAACGTCGTAATCTATTAATTACCTATCTACGTGACTTTACCGAAAGAACCAAAGAGTATATAATAATAACCATCTAAGTTTATACTCGTGTCTTGTATCTCCATGCCATTAAGGTATTTACAAGAACCACATTTATTCATATTTTGTACGTCGTGTGCCTGTGTTAAAAGTGTCCGCTTCCATAGAAAATTGGTGAATATTGACAGATGTGGTCAGTCCAATAAAACCATATTGACCACATTGAACATCCAGAAGGTTATAGAGCAATTACATGAAGTTGGTCAACCGCAGGCCTTCAAGGAATAAATGCGATTGTATAAGAATTTGCAGAATGTGCGGTTAACCAACGTCATGTATTGCAACCAATACCTCCACTTAACCTCCTTCCATATGTTGAAATAAATAGGCAGATTAACCTATGTTTTTTTTTATAATCGAAGCGCAATGGTTCTAGTGGGGCTGCGTGTTGAGTCTGACTTCTGTCAAGCTTATCGCCACGCACTGCTGCTGCTTCTGACTCGCTGACGATGGGCGCGGTAGTGCCTGGTAAAAAAAAACAGCCTTAAGAAAGAAATGCTCAATGTTCTTAGGTTTTTTCGGTAAAGTCACGTAGGTAAAAAAATTTAAATTAATAAAAGTAAAATAATATCGTGCTCTGATGGTTCCACCTGAAGACGGAAGTTTGTGTTGCCTCCGAAACGTCGTGATTTTTATTTAATTTTTAATTTTACTTTTAATAATTAAAATTTTTTACCTACGTGACTGTACCGAAAAAAACCTAAGAATATGAATCCTTGCAGTCACGAAAGCTTCAAATCTAGAATTAAATGCGCAATGCTGCAAGCCCGACCCAAAAAGACAAAAAAAACACACTTCGATTGCTAGCGTCCGTCGAAAAACGTGTGTCTTCTTATTGGTTCATCATTAAACGCTTTTCTTCCCCCCCCCCACGCTTCTTGCTCGACTACTTACACATTCAACTTGCCCGCCCTTGTCGCTGTGTGAGCCCTGTCCTTTCCCAAAGAAGCCAGCGATCGTGGCCTGCCTTTCTCTTAGCTCTCCGTGATGGTCTCTCAAGAACGTTCGCATTAGACTGGGAGTCAGTTGCATCCAATTATTCAAATTGCTTATGCACTTAATTCTCTGTCTTGCCTGCCTTCTTGTACCTATAATTTTCCCAGTCAAAACATTGTATTCCGTCTACTTTGCCTTGTAATTTTGTATCATGTTATATTTATTATATCCAATGCCTCCTGAATATTGTTTAAAGTGAGAAACTGAAAACGCCAAGTGAAATAATCTGAAACTTGTCCATTTTTTTTTAGTTAAGGCCTTGCCTTAATCTCTTACTCGATAATTTTCCATAACGCTGCTAGACTCGGCTTAGAGTCGGGGTTATTGGCATAAGGCACTTCCACTACTACTCGAGTTAAAGGTCTACCTATCCGTGACAGTGCTACATTATCCTATATCATCATTATTATTGTTGTTGCTGTACCCTACACACATGCAGAAACACACCACAGCATGTATGTACGTGTGTGTGTACGTAGTAGGGAGCGGTGGTGTAGCGGTTAGCGCGCTGTGCTATGAACCTGGCGACCCGGGTTCGATTCCCGCTCACGGCCAACACCAGTGACGATTATCTGAACCGGTCCTGGGCCTCCCCTAGGTCGACTCAGCCTTAAATGAGTACCTGGTGCTGTGTGTAAACATCGCCACTGGGGAGACAAAGGCGGTCGGGCGTGGTGCTGGCCACACCCACCCCCTCGTGTACCGTTCCGACCTTCATAGGTGCTCGCTAACAGCACTTGCCCCTACAGTCTGTTAAGGCTATACGGGGGATCTTTATCTTTGTACGTTGAACTTCTTTCGCACCGTATGTAGCCAACCGTGCTTATCGGAGGTTGTGGCAGTATCACGAGGGAAAAAGAAGGCGAGAAGGATGTAGCGTGCTACATTAATTCCCGGAAAAATGTTTCGGACTGTTCCGTCTAAAGTTATGCACTGCTTAAAGGGTCTGCATAATCTTCCGCGGGTGGTCCAACAGTAATGCCTTAAGTGCCTTCACTTTCTTCATATTTCAGAGGTCACTCAAGCTAGATAATAGGACCATCCTGTTATTTGTGAGGAGTGGGACCCAATGATGAAGGCTGAGGGTAATTCATCAGGAGGCCTGCATACCGTAGAAGGGTGACTCCTGCATTGTTAGAGTCCACCTATTACAGCCAGGGGCCAGGCGTACACACCTTAGGCTGGCTCGCTAACTTCGTCTCAAAGCCAGTGCTGATGTTAAGGACCGCACTTCAGAACTGAGTAGGACTAATTAAGGTGACACTGCACTCCGACCGAAGACCCGTTAAGGTGAATTCAGTCCGATTGAACAATCGATCACAAACTCCCTTATCAACCGACAGTTCTGAGTCAAAACGCCTTCAATCACAGGACGTTAACCTGAAGATTACAGATCGGACTACTCGTCTTTTTAGCTGAGCCAGTTGCCTGAAATCATACAGGATGCGTTGAACGCAAACGCACTCGCACCAAAACCACACAAGTCCCCCTTACGTCCCCGCGCTATTATTATAACACGCATGCCAGGGTGCCGCCGTCGTGCAGCTATTATTCATAATTTGCGAGCACCTATTATTGTCGTAAAAACACTCGGAGGGCACGCTTGCCAGCGGCGGTTGTCACGTGTCCGTTTGCGTCGACGTTCACGAACCACGACGACACGGAAGGGCCCACATTGAAATTTCGGGCTGAGTCGACCCAGGGGATGCAATTCGCCAACCGACCACTACAAATGTGAGCCGTTGCTATTTTGCGCGGACAATGCAGGGGACAGCGATCCAACTCGGGGGTTTGCTGGTATGGTTAGTGGAGTTGCAGTGCGATAACAGCTAACAGCAAAGGCAGCCCTCCCACCCCGTATACTCGTATAGCCATTCACAGTCCGGTGGGGCAAGTGTTGTTAGCGAGCCCCGGTCAAGGCCGGCACGGCACTCATGGGGGGCGGTGTATGGCAAACACCGCATCCGGCCGACTTTGTCTCCCCATTGCTGATGTCTGTACACCGCACCAGGTAAGTCACTCGAGGCCGAACCCAGGACCGGTTCACTGTTGTCGTGCGTCGCGAGTGGGATCGAACTCGGAGTCGCCACTGTCGTAGATCAGTGCACGGAGCACTGTGCCACCCGCTCTCCACAACCACGAAAACACAAAGATGCAGATCGCCCGTGGAGCCTTAACAGCCTGTCCGAGCAAGTGACGTTAGCGAGCACCTATGAAAGGCGGCCCGGCGCACCACAGCACATATCCACAGAAACACAAGCGAGATAAACATGAATTATGCGACACGGCTGGTGTGATTGGGCGGGGTATATGTGCGGGGGGAGCGGTAGTGGAGCGCTTAGCGCGCTGAACGACGAACCCGCACAACACCAGTGACGATTATTGTATCAGAACAGGTCCTGGACCTCCCTTAGGTCGACCCAGCATAAAATTAGTACTTTGTGCGGTGTGTGAACATCGCCACTAGGGAGACAAAGGCGGCCGGGCGTGGTGTTGGCCACCCACCACCTCGTGTGCCGTGTCGGCCACAATAAATGCTCGCAAACAGCACTTGCCCCAACAGTATTGACTTATGAGAGTCACAAAGCGTTGTTCATGGAATGTTTCCACCAATTATAAGAGCCACTGACACTCCTGTAGCATCAATGCCATGCGCATGGATACGAAGAACCATGCAACGTGTCAATACTACGGTTGACTTAAAAGGGGAGAACATTTCTAGGAGGTGGAATTTCTGGTCCATCTTCATAGCACCTGATGTGCTAAGAAAGTGGGCCAGGTCATGTGCAATGTGCTGTGAAGTAGGGTCATTGTCCGAAACGTCGCCTATCAATTATATATATTGTCCTTTAAAAGGTCACTGTGTTATTGACAGATGTCATCACTGCCAAAGCATCATCAGCAGCAGCAGAAGCCTGTTCACCAAATAATCGGTGCATGAATATGGATCAACCCGGGACGCATTTTGATGTACAGAGTGAAAGGCTGCATTCGTCAGGGTGTGTGAAAATGCGACGTGGGGATGATATGTAATTATGGATTACTCACCTACCTGCCGTACTGAAAGAACGTCCACCACAGAAATGATAATCTGCATGATAAGTTTTCACCATATGTGTGCTTTGACAGTATGGAAAAAAAAACTCTTTCGGCTCTCCACTGCTGGGTGAAGTCCGCGTGCGTCATGACCGTTGTCTTACCATACTTCACCACGTTGGTCAGTGCGTGTAGATGAGGAATGACCTCGAGAACTGCCCAAATATCACTGTCAAACTATTTATCTCACAATCCGTGGCCCGAAATCTAACTCATGTGCTCGTGTTCATAGCGTGGATGTACTAACCACTGCGTCGCCGTTCTGCCACACACAGTGCAAGTATTACCAGCACATATTTGTCAGCACACGCTGTGGAAATCGAACACTGTTTCGCTAAACAATGTTGTTGAATACGATGTTTACCCACTCTGTGCCCCACCTTTCCGGAGATTGGCTCGTACGTTCGCCTAGGCTACTCGTTTACGCAGCCGTAACAGCGGGACGACACATCCACGCCTGGAATTACATTGAGAGACAGGACGGAGGAACGCGTGGATTGGACATCAGGTTTTGAAGACTTTTGATTGTAATCGTTCAGACAAAAATAAATAAATGGCCGACGGTTCCACGATAGCGAGAGAGTGGCGGTCAAAGCACGGAACGTACCCGAGAAGGTTCGTATCCCCGGGGGTGGGGACGGCCAGGAGGGAGATGGAGCGATTGAATCGGCTCGTGTGGTACGAGCTGGGCGGATTTCAACATCGCCGGGTAGATAACCGTGGCTCGACAAGAGGGCTTCATCCAACAGTGAATTGACCGTGTTTTATGATGATGATGATGATAGTGACAGAGTGACAACGGCGGATGCCATTAACTGGCTTTCGTTAGGAATCGAACCCAGGTTATAGTTGGTGAGATGTTTTTCAAGGGGTCTACTGCAATGATTTGGTGGGGAGTTTTTTTTTTACACACAAGATATCCTCGCGGAGTCTCAAGGCTTTTTTTCAGCAGCCTGCTATACCCCGCATGCATAACTAAACATCGCGTGTTATTGTGGTACTGCCTTAACAGTGATGCACACGCACAAACACCCAACGCAATGGTTAATAACACTGCTCCAAAAGGAAATCATAAGTATGTAGATCGTGCATAGAGGAAGAGAGAGCGAGAGAGAGAGAGAGCACCAATGAAGGGTGGATAGTGGGCTTCACATGTGTTAGAAGACACAATATATCTCTCTCTCTGCTCTGAATTAGGCCCATCGCGCGAAACGTCACCTACTATATATATTGACAAATGTGTTGAGTATTTCACTCCGCATGGGTGGATAGTGCATGCAAAGGATTAATTGTTGTTGCATGTAAAAAAAAATAAAACAAGCCCCCGTCGAAAACCCATGCGCATTAGGAGAGATCCGATGGGAACGTTGACGAACAGACACAGTCGCCTGCAGACACCTACTTGCTGTACTGCCCCCTGCAGGTACCATCTGCACCACCGGCTTCTTTGACGCGGCAGGTGGGTGAGTGTCTCGCATTGAGTCGCCCTGGCTCCATCTCTACGTGACCCACTAACACCCCCCCCACCGTCCACCCTCATCGCCAGCATTCGAGTCGACAGATTGCAGGGGGGAGAATAAGTGCGTTGTTTTTTTTTTCCCCCTTCATAATCGGAGAGCTCACTTTGACACGGCCGGCATTGCGATGCCTTGCAGCCAGAAATTATTAAATACCAGCGGCGGTGCATTTCGTACATTGCGGGCGAGTGCTTGCTGATTACGATCAGCGTTTTATGTTTCGCTGACGGTTTGGTTCGCGCTTGTTACGGCGTGTTAGCAATTGTTCGGGTATTACATGAGAATTCGTGTGTGTATCGCGTGCAACGTTCGGCCCAGGGCATAATTAGATAAGCAAACTGCAAACAAAAAAAACGTCCGTGCCAGTGACCCTTAGAACACCAAGCCACTATCTCACTTGCCACATCATCAATGCTGAAATTTATTTCAGTGACGGCCTCCTCGGATGTGGCAATGACGATGACCCAGATCATCGCAGCCCCTTCGGAGTGCTAAATTAAGTACGAGCGCTTGGTTGCGAATATTAAGCCGCGCGATATCGATGGACTGCTCTATGGCATGGGAATGTGGAATGTCCAACCATTGGCTCAGTGCTGTCAACGATGGCCATGTGAACATAGGGACACTATGACTTTAATATGTAGGTGGTTTGAGTACACATCGTATCGCCATCACGTGCAATGAATAAAGGTCTGGTTATAGATACACCAGTGCATGTGCGGTGCAGTCTATAATATTATATAGACTGGCAAATGAGTCGAGAGTGAGTCGCACACTGCACTGAGCATTGCCAGTGTTTTTTTTTGGTTTTTGTTGCATCCGTTCAGCTGTAAATTGTCCCGGCGTCAATAGAGTCACGATCCAACATTCACGCTCTCCCCTTTATCCACTCTGCACCACCAACATCGTCTCAAATGAACACTTCTTTAAGGAAGCAATTCCCAGTTAAATTCGCACGCGGACTGATTGAAAGCAGTCACGCTGTATTTGAGTGCGTTTTCTTCTGTGCACTCGAGCTTGCTTGTATACTCCTCTAGAGGTGAATTATTTTTGATACAGTATCATCACATTTGCCGTGCTCATCAATTGTTCACGTTCAGCATCTTCATCAAAGTTTTGCCTGCCGACACGCATGCAATACCAACACCGCAGTAACGTTCGTACGGACTCCACAATTCACGTGGCATGCACACACGGGGACACCTATTTGCGGCGTTCTCATTTGCGTGGATTCACAATTCGCATCGGGGTCGGTTTCATTGCGACTGCGAGACCACTTCGACGGAGGCTTGTCGTCACTGCGCACGCGATCGTACAGCAATAGACAAACACGCACTCTCACCGTGCACACATTCAATCACAGGCGATATGGAACACTCATTCATGCGTGTGCAATGCGTGTACAGTACATTCCAGTGTACACTCGCCACGTGCAAATACCCCTGGTATCATTTGAAAGTGATCATCGTGTATCTATCGCGGCAACTTGATACACGCGCCGAATCTTGGTGCAGCAGCGCAAGTGCAGTTTTGTTGTTGTTGTTGTAGCACGCATTGTGCAACTGGCGATACGCTCACGAACGATTCACGTTCACACAACCCAACGCAGCCGCTGTAGGGCTTCACATATAAGCATAATACTGCAGTGCATCATTGAGTTGTAGCTGCACGAGTCCGAGCAAGTCAAACGGGAAGGAGGAAGGGTTCTATCGCCGGCGTGCAGAGCCGCCGCGATCATAAAAAAACACCGTCGAAAATCAAACAATCAAAGGGTCTTCTTGCCTTACACGCCTTGCGAAGCCGTGCCAAGACGCACGCAACACACATCTCAGCGCATCGTCGCAACACAGTGTACAGTACTCTGCAGGGCATTGGACTCCGACAGTCTACAGAGCATTGCTGTTGTCAACAACGCACGCGTTCATTGTGCGGACGAGATAGGCGTGCAACACAATCAGCCTGCCTATGCACAATTAACACAGCCTAGCTGGACATCTGATAAGGCGACTGTCATGAAGGTGGCAATAAAGTCACCCACGATCGCCCCCCTTTTTTGGGGGGGGGGGCGGGGGTCAGAGAGGGTTCCCTACGCTCTGCCTGCCCCCCACAGCCCCCCACGCCTGCTCCCCCCCCCACTCAATCACCTTCTCCCAGGTGTGTGAACCTCTCCTCCGCGTCTCACCTGCCCGGACGTGCCGCTGTTGATGGGCCGTCACTCCGCCGCCGCCGCCGTGAGCGAGCGCCCCTTGGCAAAGGACGGCGACCGCGACGAGACTCAGCGAGGCGAGGTACAAGAGGCCGGCACCCGCCCACGGGACCGCGCGCTCTCCACAGAGCATGGCGCTAGCAGCGAGCGCCAGGAGCAGCAGCGGCAGCAGCAGCAGTAACCAGAAGGGACCCCGTGACACGCGGGGGGCGAGGCGAGGCTTGAATGCGAGCGCGGCTTGGAGTCGTGATCGGCGCACAGACCCCGTGCGGACGAGAGAGCGAGAGAGCGAGATCTCCTCCTGCAGGAAGGAGAGCAAGGCGATGTGCTTTGCTACACTAGTGTCCCATCTCTCTCTCTCTGTGTGCTCGGCGAGCGACTCTCGATTGCAGCTCGGAAAGTGAGAAGACAAGAGGGCTGCCGCTGCCGCTGCGCTAATTGCGAAACAAGTGTCGGATGAAACTGGAGCTCAATCCTTGAGTGCGGGAAGATTCTTTCGCAGAATTCTGCCTGCGTTTCCCTTCTCCTCTCGGCTCTCTGCGTCTTCCGATTCGCCTCCGACCTCCTCCCCTCTCCGTGCCGTCGCGCCTCTCGCCGCCTGCCTTGCGACGTGTCCCGTCTCTGTGCCGCGGCTCCCTCTCCTCTCGTCGCAGCCACTCACTCCACCTTGGCTCCTTTGGAGTCTGATCCTTGCCCGCGCTGCTCTCTGTCCACTCCACGGACCGCCACTGTCCGTGTTTGCAGCGCCTCGGACCAACAAGAGAACAACAACAACAACAACAACCAAAGCACGCGCCGAGGGCGAAGCGGCTGCGATGCTGTGCTCAATATGCGCCGCTCTCCAAGGTGCTGATCGGAGCACATCGACTACTAACGATCATCATCACTATTACACATGCGTGCGTCCCGGTCTGTCAATTGAATGTGCGCGCACGCGTGTGTGTGCGTGCGACTGTGTGTGTGTGTGGGAGACGATAGTGTGTGTGCGCGATCACGCTCTAGCAGGACACCTCGCGCCTAGCGCCGGATCGCTTTTATCGGAATGCGAGCGAAAGGATGGGGAATGAAGGCAGGCGCCGCTGTCTGAGATGGATGATGAGGCGGGGGGGGGTTGAGTGGGTGGTGGTGTCGGGGTGGGATGGGATGGTATGGTTGGAGAGAATAAGAGAGAAAAGGGAGGGAGAGGGGGAAGGAGGGAGGAGAGAGGATGGCGTGTTAGGGCGGAGTTTAAGGGATTGCAAAGCGCATCGTGAAATAAATAATGAAAAATAAGCAAACTATCCCCTTCATTCACTCACTTATTCCATAATGCACGCTACTTACTGGCGAGCAGTATACAATGCACACGCAGTGCCGCGCACGCGAACGCACGCACACACACACTCACGTTTATACGCGGTCCTCTATTGCCCAAGCAATTTATAGTTGTTGGAGAAATATGACTTTTTATAATTCCACGAGGCTCTGGAGAAAGGCCCCCTGTTGGTGAATATTTTAGCTCTGCTTGGCCAGCACACACACACACGCACGCACACACGCACGCACACACACACATACACACACACACACGTGTCTGTGTGCGTGTGCGTCTTCCATAGCTCTTGTCGTCCCCAAACAAGGCCATCGTCTCTCACTCTGAGTTTAAAAAAAATATATAATTAGACAACCGTTATTATTATGATTTTTTTAATCCATGATATTACAACAGATATTTCCTTCTTCTTATATCTCCGACATGAGCAAACAGGCGTTGTGGCGAGTTCAATTTACCTGTCAGGGGTCGATAAAATCGAGAGTACCACAATGTGGCAAAGTGAACAGAAATTGTTTTATGTATGGAACTGACCCCGCCAGGCTAATGTGGAGTGTTCAGCGATGGCTCTTAGAATGTGACTTGCAAAGATCAAAAAATAGATAAAAATTAAACCGCTCTGATTATCGGTTGATTTACACAAAATTGGCACTGTAATGGGATGTGAAGTGCTTCGTCATAATATTTTAAGTTTGTTAGCTCCATACCTTGCCATGCAATCAATTTATTCTGCCAAAGGTCTAAGGCCAACCAACCAATTTCATTGTCCTACGAGACCACATTTGTCAATATTCGCTCATTTCTGCAGGAATAGGAACGTGCGCACATACACACACACACGCAATTTACCAAACGTATACGGAGAGGTAATGCACATCTTATAAATTCAATGTAATGCATTTGACCACACCGAGCGCACATTACTTCACAAATAGGAGCCTAAACCTTTAAATAAACTCGTTTTTTATTTTTTTCCCGTTGGAATTATGTATCCAGGCTAATTCAACAGTCATTCTCCTTAATGCGTAATAAAGACTTCATCGTTTTTTTGTGTGTGATTTAATACTGCAGGTTTGGTGTTGCGTTATGTTTAAACTCGTATACTGTACTGCATATCTAGATATACTGTTACACGTGGAGCCACGGGCCTAGTGGCTCAGCGAGAGGAGCGAGCGACACTCAATCGGAGGGTTACGGGTTCAAATCCTGGACGGTGGTTTTACTCAGCCCATCATCCTTCCCCGGGGGTCGATAAAGAGAGTACCATTTTGTGGGAAAGTAAATAGTGGTTGTCCCATGGATGAACTCACCCCCCCCCGTCCGCCATAGGAATGTGGAATGTCTATAAACAGATGACCGCTTCAATGCTCATTTGAGCATAAAATCAATTGGGCGTGTGTGTGTACGCGTGTGTTATTTACGAGCTGGTAGGCATATTGTTCCATCGTGCACACGTGAATTGGTTCGCATCGGCTAAGCCGAAAAATAAATTGTCTCGCGGATTCATTCAGATTTCCCGTCGCTATACAGATGAGCAACAGCGCTAGTCTGCATCCCACAGCGGTCGAGCTGGCTTGCCACTGAGTTGGACTCCCGCTCTTTCGCCTGTAATGCATCCTTAAATGTAAGAGCATTAGTGGACTCCCAGTCAAAAGGTTGCAAGTTCAAATCCCAATTGCGCGGGGTCGGCTCAGTCCATAATTTCTCTGGCGTCGATAACATTTGCTATATCAAATCTAGATATGCTAAATCGTGGACGTGAATACTACTGTTGCTCATAAGAGGCATTTTTTATGGTGTTAAAATGCGTAAATATAAATGTGCACTGTACTCGCTCCATAGAAGAGACTATCACCTTTGAACTCACGTTGTGCCGCTGGACGGGAGGTGTGTGGGCGGGGCTTGCTATAATCAGTTGTGGGAAAAAAGAGTTTTATAGCTCTTTGGATTCCTCCAGTATAAATACATCTCATGATTACGCCGAAGTTGGCTTTGAGGGTGGGGGGAGGGGCGGGGTGGTTTCCCGACTTGGACAGGCGGGATAATAATAATTCAGATATTCTTGGTTCTTTCGGTAAATTCACGTAGATAGATAGAAAAAAATATATAATAAAACAAAAACAAAAATACGAATTCCTGCAGTCACGAAAGTTTTAAGTCGAAATAATTCAGATGTATAATGCGAATTCCATCCTAGGATCCCAATACCCAACTCATGGAAAGCAGGAAGCAATAACAGAACCAGGGCCAACCAACAGACCCAACTAAAAGAGGCAAGGCCACTTTAAAGAGATGGGTTTTCAAAGCAGACTCAAACCTGTCTACCGTGATGCGAGAAGGTCGCCACATCTAAGAAAGGGGGCATGAACTGATCGGCGTCAACGAAGCGCCGCCGTAGATTTACGCCTTTTCCGTTTTTGAGCGTTCGAGTCACGGACGGCATCGACGAATCGTCCCACGTGTCTGGGAAACGTCGTCGGTCCGCTGTGGTCAGGGCCCACCGCAGAGGAACGACCGCTCCAACGCTCGTTTGGCCGAGCGCGGACAGAAGCCGGGGCACTGTCGGGTCGCGCGGCGAGGAGACTGGCAGAGTCGAGTCAGCATTGATGTCGCAAACACGCGGCTACCATCTCCCCGTTGTACAGCCCCCGAGTCGGTGGTGAGAAATCCCAGGATACCCGCGAGTAGACGACGACGTGCCTAATTTTATGATGACGAGCGAGGCATTTGAAAGCCGCTGCACCTTTGCATTTGAACTTTTTTTTCTTTCATGCCGGGCTTATTGCACGGCGAGCAAAGCGTCGCAACGCATCCCACTGTTGCACTTGGACAAAGGTGGTGCGCGTTTAATCGAGTGTTGACGTTGTTTTTGGAAATATATTTACGGACACTCGTGTTGACAAGCGTGCGTCTGGACAACGAATGTGACTTTTTTCTATTCGATCGACCAATAAAATAAACGACTTCATCCAGACAGAATCCAGCAGAGCGCTGTAGATGCAGCGTGCTTGCAGGAGGGCATGGACGTTCCGAATTTCGATTGTTTTGACAGTGATGATGCACATTTGCAAAGGGGATGGAGGGAGAGGCAGAACAAAAAGACTCCGTGGACTCGAGTTGGGCTTGAGTGGGAGGGTGGGCGGAGTAGGGGAAGAGAGAAAGGCATTGGTGGAATGCCGATCCATTTTTTGTTTCCAGCCAAAGTCAACACGCCAGATGGGGATAATCGAATTCGTTCGAAGAATGAGAGCATCAGATTGTAATTCCGATTACGTAGGCCACATTTGCCACATCTGGCTACGGGATTTCTTGGTGGAAGTGGGTATAGGATTGATCGCAGGAAACCTCGTTCCTGGTCGTGGGCGTGATGTCGATTAATTGTGATTGGGGAAAGAAATAACAGCTACGTTGCACAACCAGCCACACAAGGAGTATACGCAAGTTACGTATCTTTACACACCCATGAGGGAGACTGCTCCAATGGTGAGCCTCGATGCAAGTTCAGTTTGCGTTGCGATGGCCCCACACACAACCAGTGGGTGACTGGTAGTTGTTAAACTGGTGACTGGGTGGTTGTAACCTTGATGATGCTGAATGGGAATCTCCAGCGAAACGTCGCATACATTATTTCTCCATTGCCTTTGCAAAATTTCTCCAAAGTTTCACCGATAAACAATTTGCCCACGTGACTACTCGTTTTTTTTATTGTCAGTCAGCTGGTTGAAGGGATATATTTAGAAACGGGCATAATCCCTGCACAATCTAATCCAAAATATACTACTTATGAAAGTGCCAACCTTGGTTTGCGCTTCCCTTAGGGTGACTTATTGCTGCAGTGGGTTCTACGGCAGCACTTGTCCTAGAGACAGAAGCCGACAACGCATCCTCGTGTACCAGCTCTGTCTGAATAGGTGCTTACAAACTGAACTTGGCCACATCAGTACGTGCGTGGATGTTACCGACACACGCAAATGCCGTATGCACGTACTGTACACTCGGTGCAATCGGTGGTGATTCTAAGGGCACTGAGGGAGTACCGTATAGGGGTGCATGGTAACACTTATGCCTCACAACAAGACACGCCTCGGTTCGATTCCCGACTGAGCTGCTTTTTGGTGTGGAGGTTGTGTGATCTGCTTGTACATTCTGCGTATATTTCCTCCGGGTTTTCCAGATGCCTCCCATAGCAACACAAAAAAAACCCCACCCCGTGCAATGTAACTGGTATTGGCCAAACGCCATCAAGCTAAACATTGTACCTGCACATTTGTAAATTGGGATTACACCTAAACAACATCGCCCCCTACTGCCAAATTTTGGCAGGACCTGGGTAAACAAAAGCGGTATAATAATATCTTATTTTACTGGTAGGAACCACCTGGTTCCACCAGCTCACAAGGGATTATTGTGTCCGTCCGTCGTGCATCCAAAAATGGGAGGGGTGGGGCTGGGTGGAGAGGGGAGGGTGGGGAGGGGCTGGGTGGGGAGGGAGGGGATGGGTGGGGAGGGGAGGGTGGGGAGGGGCTGGTCACCCCGTGGTGCCCTTATAAAACTCAACGTTTAACCTACTCACGCCGGCTTGTGCCCGCCCTCACAGTCGGGCATATTTGTGGAATACACCACGCCGCCGTTGACCCTGGCTATTGACCGAGCAACCCAACGTTCCTACCAGCTCCCTCCGCAGGAATGTGTTAAAGCGGGAGGCTGCAAGAACCGGGCATCCATGATGGTGGAAAGTTGACTGTGTGACTGCTGCTGGATTTGGCAGAAGGAAGGAAGTGATGGCGAGATGCGGTGGGATGCACACCACTGGCCCTCGTGACTTCTTCACCTTTCAACTTGAGAGCCTCCCGAGCCAACCAAAGCTGCCCCTGGTTGAGGTGACACGGAGGATAGTAAATCTACACAATCAATCACACAGAGAGAGTGGTCACTCGTTTCTTTAGAACCGCTGCTTGTTGTTGTGTTCAGTTGGTTGTCCTTCCTCCGTACACCTCCGATAAGCACGGTTGGCTACGTACGGTGCGAAAGAAGTTCAACACACGCACCAAGCGATGAGAGAAAGTGCCGCATTAACATTCTGTCTCTCCATGGCCATTTGCACAAAGGTAGTCAGGTGCCAGTTGCCGTGGTCCACACCACCACCCCTTCGTGTGTCGTGCCGGGCCTTAATAGGCGAGCGCTAAGCCCGACTGCCGTCAGTAACGCTGATGGGAGGAGTGTCTTCCCGGCCTGCGCACGTCTCTATAATGCTGCCCCTTACAGTCGGTCACTTTGCGTACGCGTGTAGGCGTTTACAGACAAAGAAAGAAGGGCCCATTTTGTACCTGCTTATTTTCACGTCGGTTGTGTTTCCACAATGATGGCCTTAATTAGAAACCACTCATACTGAAGGTGTGGGGGTGGGGGGGAGGGGTGGTACATGCGATATCACAAACGACTGTGCAAAATTGTTTTATTATCGAAGGCGACTCGGGGTTAATTGGAATAATCGTGGGGAACCGCTGCCGATGGATTGTCCGAGACGTGAAGGCAGTGAAGGGTAAAAGTAATGACATTCTACGGTAATATACGTGTTGGAGAAAATTCCATCGTTGGACATTTTGGCAGACTTGGTGCCACATTCATCACATACCACAACTAGTTTCCCCTCGTGTATACGGACAAGGATTTGCATGTGCATAGCGCTTAAATGCCACGGCATCTCAATACCACCTTACACGACGAAACAAAACAGAACAGACTGGAAGGTTTACACGATCGTCGGGACAAATAAAATAAAAACGAAAGAAGAGACGTTAAAAAAAAAAGTTGAACACAAGGACACCGAGTTGAAGGACATGGCGCGCTAAGGGTTAAGCGACTTCTGATGCGCGCGGCGCGCACACAAACACGTACAGGGGCGCACATCAGCCTCCAAGAAACGCGAGCATCAGCAAAAGTCCATGGAACAGTTGGGCAACACAATGGAACCCAATAGCCAAAAAAATAAAAATAAATGTTCTCTGCTCACAAACCCTGGACATGGTGGCAGTTAATAACTGAACACATGGGAAAGTTAATCAAACCGAGACAGACCTTGGCACCCTCTGCTTGATTGGCACACACATGAGTAGAAAACACTGTTTTCTTTTCTTGGTTCTTTCGGTCAAGTCACGTAGAAGGGAAATAATAAAATAATAAAAATGAAACATAATAAAATAATTCTCACGACGTTTCGGCCACAACGCAAGCAGCCGTCCTCAGGTGAAGACCAGGTCTGTCGGGGAGACAGCGTCTGAATGGTCTGTCGGGGAGACAGCGTTTGAATGATGCTGTCTCCCCGACAGACCTGGTCTTCACCTGAGGACGGCTGCTTGCGTTGTGGCCGAAACGTCGTGAGAATTATTTTATTATGTTTTATTATTTTATTATTTTATTATTTCCATTTTACGTGACTTTACCGAAAGAACCAAGAAGATGAATCCCTGCAGTCACGAAAGCTTTAAATCGAAACTGTTTTATTTATTTAGACCTCGCGCGTCTTACTGACGGGGACGCTCCGTGGAAGAGTGCCCGGCTCGCAGTAGGCAGGTTGAGAGTTCAGATCCTGATTGGTGGTTTAACTCAGCCCATCATCCCCCCGGAGTTGCTAAAACGAGTATCACTTTGTGGGGAAGAGTTAACGGTGTTTTCCCTTCGGATCGGCTCGACCCCTTGCCAGAGAATCAGGATGTCCGTAAACGGGATATGGGCCACCGTCTCAATGCTCATTGGAGCAGGAGATCACGTTGTAATTTGATGTCGCAAACTTTTTAAAATATTGGCATTGCCTGACTGAATATGAGTCATGAGCCCATTAATATCACGGGATGAAATGGTGACGAACAAACACGTGACTTTTCATACAATTTCTATGCAGATACAGCAGACGCTGTGGATATAAGTCAACCTTATAAAAGCAACATTCTGATATCAGCAACGCATCCTTACATCCCAGCACTCGCCAATTCACTCCAGTTATTCGCTCGCCGATATGGACCACCTTGCCAGTCTTCTACCGCTAACTACCACGGTTGACTGTCCTCGTGAATTCCACTCGCTGGTTCCTGCACCCATGTGGGGAACGCAGGGTATCGGACTGACCGTGTTTGTTTCATTCACACTCTGTCCTAGCACCACGCTGCAGGGAAAAGAAAAAAAAAACATTTATTGATATTGTTATTTAACCGAGTTTTTTTGTTGTACAGAGACCCGGGAGAATATAAAAAAACTATGAGCAGCAGGGGAAAGAGAACACATTCGAAAATCTAAACAATAGCGAACGATGAAGAGACAACACCCAACCGGTTAAATAAAGGACAATCAATTTGGTGGCGCCGAAACATCAATGCAGATTTAATGAAATCACACTAACCCACTTATATTTCCACTTTATTCTCTTACTGAACCTGAATCAATGCAAAAAAATAAGTGGCGTTACCCAATCGAGTGATGGACGGTGGTGCTTTTCAAAGTACCCTCGAATGCTGGGTGGCATCATCTAAAATATAAAGGTGCAGCCCTGCATTTCATTGGCAATGTCACTGCTGGCAGAAGGACACCTATTGGGTATTATGGACGACTCTTCCACGCTGAACTGCATTTCGTGTTTAGTTTGTTGTCCTTTCTCCCGCACCTGCGATTAGCGTGGTTGGTTACGTACGGCGCGAAAGAAGTTCAACGCACATACGTGCGTGGCACAGATGTCTTTGAAGAGGTGGGGGTACCCTCACGTAACCCCACCACATGCGACCGACCTGCTGATCGACAAACTGCGGGGTACGCATTCATCCAAGTCGAGTGTGGGTGAAGCATTACGCTACAACAGAATCCGTGCATAATTTGCACCATTCACAAATAACCCAATTTGTCCGTAAAAAAAAATATTCGCTGAATCTCAATGCTCACTTTCAGGACGTGCCTTGTTGGGACGTTTGATCAATTCATCATGGAGTGGATAATTAAAAAGGTGGCGATATATGGTCCAGCGGAAACACGTTCACGGTTCGAATTCCTGTGACCACCCGCGATTTAAACGGCAGTTTTAAAAAACCGTATGAAAATAACCCAAAAAAAATACGCGCGCGGTCTGATTCACAGTGGACGTTAGAGATCCCGTGACGCCGCGTGTAAGAGGAGGCCCTCGTGTGCCGGCGTCGTTGTCCAAATTTTCAAATGCACATTTCCCGCAAATTACTCAGTGGGAGTAGCAATCCCTGCCCCCCCACACCGAAAAACTTAAACTTGTCAGTGCCATCCATGAGACTCAGTGACGCCTTTATGGGTAACCAGGCGAAATAAACAAAGTAAATAAACACGTATAACTAGGCAAGCAGTCACCACTCACCTGGGACACACAGCAAGCACATCAAAGTCCAGGAATATTAGTTTGCTGGCGTGTGCCTTATGTATGAAATCCCAAAATAAATGCGGGGGAAATGTGCGTTGTTTATAAGCCACCGAATCGCTTTATTGCAACCTACCGGTCAACTCCTGACCTCGAGTGTGCGCCTTACCCCCAAGACAATCTCTGTGTGACCTACCAACCCCCGTAGACAAATCGTCCTAAGACGATAAAAAAAATAACGTCGACATTGTAAAATTTATATTTTTTCAAACACCTTGGAACAAATGAAGCACACACAGCAGCGTCCGTGCTGATACTTCGTCTGCGCGCGACTTGCGCTTTGCCTTCCCGGGATGTTTCGCTGTGGCAGGATGAAAAATCGGTCGCAACGGGCAGAACTGCATTTTCCCCTCGTGTTCACCGATGTGGATCGCTGGTAGTGCTCCTCAATCTGATCGCGTCCATGTATTTCGTTTGACAGTCCATGCGCCCAGAGCTACATTAAGTTGGTGGGCAGTGGCTCGTTTACCATGAAGCCCCGCTGTGGTGTCTGGTGTGTGGTGTGTGTGGTGTGTGGTGTGTGTGTAGTGTTCCCGGGCTACGTTTTACTTATTTATTTGCTGGCCACAACCGGAGTGACACCTCCGCCCGAACCAGTAACAAAGTGCGGGTCGCAGACTCAATTTGGCTCGCGCGCACAGACACACGCGCGCACACACACAACCAACAAAACAAAACCACCAACGAGAATTCACGGTTTATTTTTCTCACCGTTGTGCGCATTGCTCGCCGTTGTTATTGATGTCGTTCGGGCCACAACGGGACCCCCCCCCCCCCGCGTGCACTCCTTTGGAGGGCTTCGTACGCTTTGTACGTGTGTTGAGCTTCTTTGCGCGCCACGCGTAGCCAACTGTTCCGATCGTAGGTGCGGACATCGGAGGCTTCGCAGTCGTTGCTCCTGTGCACGATGTTTAATGAGAGCACCACGCGAGCCGTGGAATTAATTCGGATTTTTGTGCCGCAACTCGTTTGCTGCGGAAATTACCAAGCACAAACAAAATTTTGTTTTTGCCTCTTCAGAGAATACTGCACTTTAGGCATGAAAGGTATAATTCTTTTGGAGGGAGGGTGGGGGGGGGGGAAATACCGTGGGACTTATTGAAAGTGGTTAATTTGGTCATGACAGTGGTAACATAAATGGGGCACTTACACACAAGTGTGTGTGTGTGTGAGTGTATAATTGTTTGGATCTAGTGCATGTTCATTTTGTAGAGTGGCAATGTAGTCATCATTACCATTATAATCACCGCAATTCGTCACCACCATCATCAGTCACGGTCAAATCCACTGCTGGATGAAGGCCTCCCCAAGTCGCCACCACCTCCTACAATCACGTGATGCAATAATCCACCGAGCGCATGCTCATTAACTGATTTCATTGCTCCATCTCGTCGGTGGTCATCCTCTGATAAGCATTACGTCCCACTCCATCACCGTCATTATTGCTGTTGGCGCCACGGTGCTGAGATGTTAACTACCTCGCCTGGTATACAGGAGGTTGTGGGTTCGATTCCGACGGTGATGCTTTTATATTTTGAGTTTGCGTGTCTCTCTCCCCGTGGTCGCGTGGATTTTTCTCTGCGTCCTCTGATTCCCTCGATTTTCCCTCCACACTTAGAAACACGCGTTTAGTGTATTTTGCTACTATAAATTTCCACATGATAAGCCAATTGAGCTATCATTTGTGGCCATGGCGCTTTTGAAAAAGAGCGAAATAGCTCAGTGGGCCTTACCTTGTAAAATAAAATAGTTTAATAGCTTAATGGCTGTAAATTGATATTGATCGCAACTGATAACTATCGTCATCATAGTTATGATCTGTATAATGCACAGTTCACAACCCAGGCACCTGGATATGGGTATTTCCCAATGACATTTTCTGATTTTATAGCCAGCGATGCGTTTTAAAACAGTCGCATTAAGTTCAACACCACCACTGGTGTGCCTTCAACAAAGCCAAAGTATATTTATAATCGCATGGAAATATATTGGTGTGTATATATTATTATGATATGATATTATTATATATACGTATAAAAAACATTCACTTAATTTTTAGACACACGGAAACAGGTATGGGATTGTTCATCGGCCAAACACCTTTTACTAACACATTTTTCAGCGTTGTTTGGATGACGGCCAAATAATCAGATATTCTCGTCTGTGTAGTAAAACATTCAACAACAAAAAACGGGGCTCGAGGGTGAAATCAGATCTCCCAAAAATATGGGTAAGGAATGATCTGTACCCTACTCGAATATGCACCGTATTTCATTTCTGCATAATAGTGATGTGAACACACACACAGACAAAATATGTTTTAGTTCCTTAAATGTGTAATGGGTTCAACTGAGTCGTAGACGTAGACTTGGAGGCCACACATTTATTCAGTTCCAACACACGGGGTAACTTACCCTTAACAGAATAACAACCTAAGGTGGTGGCCACCAGGCTAACTACACTAGTTACTACGTAACTGCTACTACGCCCCGGGTCCACGTGTTGGAGACTCGTTGAACGGAGAACGTAGACGAAGGGTTTCTTCCAGGATGAACAACAACCCCGGTCCCTCTGTGGCGTGGCCGGCTCCGCCCTTGGCCACGCCCACCTTCCAGAATCCTCGGGAAGGATCTCAGTCCCAACCACGTGACCACCCCTAGCCCCCTCTTGGGGCTCCTTTGTCAACTTAACTGGTCACGTGTCCTCCCGGGTCAACCAGAGTGCCATGGCCTCACGTGACCTCATCCTTCGGTCGGCACCCACACACCCTGTCCTGTAGGGTCGGCACTGCACTTAAGGCGTGGTGCCATCAATCAGCGCTATCAATCAGCGCTCACCGGGCCCCTCTAGGGCCGGTACTACACCCACGGCATATTGACATCCAGCGAAGTCACTACAAATGTATTCATTGATTTACCCAGGAAAGGCACACCTGAGTCCAGTGACTCGTCTTCAGGAGGGTCCTTCATTGTAATGTTTGGTCAACACCATTTACATCGCCTCTTCTTAGCTTATGGCTTTTTGGTATCTCGGGGCCAGTGCTTGTTAGTGAGCGCCTATCAAGGCTGGCATGGCACACGGAGGGGGTGGGTGGCCAGCACCACGCTCGACCGCCTTTGTCTCCCAGGGGGTGGCGATGTTTACGCACCACAATTGGAACGCATTTAAAGCTGAGTCGACCTACGGGACGCTCGATCAGAACCGGTTCAAATTAACGCCACTAATGTGAGCCACGGTTGGGAAGGAATCGAACTCAGATGGTCGCAGGTTCGTGGCGCAGTTCACTCGCGACTACGCCACAACTCCCCACGAACTCGGAGAACGTCTGTGTGTGTCATCGGTGCGTGCATGTGTATATTTCCGCAATGCCTCCGTGTGAGTTGTAAATCAATAATCTCCCGTAAACAACACACCACGAGGAGAGTCGAATGTCGCGCCGCATTGCTTGTGGCGACATTCATTCTAAAGTGAGCTCTCAAATACCAACAGCTTCCTTCTTATCGGGCAACACTGCACGCTTTAACCACATACCGGCTCCCTCCTTCCTGTTTCTCACTCTCTCCCCACGTCTCCCTCCTTCTCCCCGTGTCTCCCTCCTTCTCCCCGTGTCTCACTCTCCTCTCTGTCTCACACTTCTCCCCACGTATCCTGCCTTCTCCCCGTCTCACTCTCCTCCCCACGTCTCCCTCCTTGTCCCCGTGTCTTACTCTCCTCCCCACGTCTCCCTCCTTGTCCCCGTGTCTCACTCTCCTCCCCACGTCTCCCTCCTCCCTGTCTCACTCTCTCCCCACGTCTCCCTCTTTCCCCCGTGTCTCACTCTCCTCCTTCACTCCCCACGTCTACCTCCTCCCTGTCTCACTTTCTCCCCACGTCTCCCTCTTTTCCCCGTGTCTCACTCTCCTCCTTCACTCCCCACGTCTCCCTCCTCCCTGTCTCACTCTCTCCCCACGTCTCCCTCTTTTCCCCGTGTCTCACTCTCCTCCTTCACTCCCCACGTCTCCCTCCTCCCTGTCTCACTCTCTCCCCACGTCTCCCTCTTTCCCCCGTGTCTCACTCTCCTCCTTCACTCCCCACGTCTCCCTCCTCCCTGTCTCACTCTCTCCCCACGTCTCCCTCTTTCCCCCGTGTCTCACTCTCCTCCTTCACTCCCCACGTCTCCCTCCTCCCTCCGCCTTGGGACACCAAAAGGCACCGCTGGTCCATGTAAACTTTATAAAAGCGACCGAGGGCGCCTGAGTTGTGAGTGGAGAGCTCGCCCACGTCAGCTCACTCTATTAAACCAGCACTGACCAGTGTGGGGAAGTACAGTCACGTATCTCCCTCGCCCCCCGTGGTAGTGTAGCCCACAACCTCAGTCAGTTGCAACCGCGATTTCATCAATCACCACGGTGGCAGCTGGCTAGGGTGCAAGACTAGAGGATTTTATGAATCACTGGGCAAGAACAGGACGCCTTCGTGATGTGACCATTGATAGCGCGTAACGCGCGGATTCTATCTGAAGATGAAACGTGTCGAATTGCAGCCGGAATTGAAATAAATAAATTGGGACACCACACATACTCCACACACACCCACACCCACACCACACACGCCACACACACCACACACACACACTACACCCACACCCACACCACACACGACACACACACCACACACACACTACACCCCACACACACACACACCACATACACCACACATGCACCACACACCACACACACACTCCACACACACACACCACATACACACCACACACACCAAAAACATACACCACACACACACCAGACACACACACCACACACACACTACACACACACCACACACACCACACACACCACACACACACACACTACACACCACACACACTACACACACACCACACACATACACACACACACACACCACACACACCACACACACACACACCACACACACCACACCACACACACACCACACACACCACACACACACCACACACACACGGGTGGGCGAACGTCAGCGTGGTGAGGATTACATGGGGAGAGCTCTGTACTTCCGAAAATAGGCGACCTCTTTTTTATTGCTCCCCCGCCACGGAGGGAGAGTTGACGGTAATTCTCGAGGTGTGGACATTGTCGCGCTCTCCCCGAATTCACGCGTAGAGGTGGAGTTGGAAACTACCGCTCGCGTTGGTCCAGAGAACAACCCCCTGGACACGCACCCACGCAGCCACGGCATGGCGGCGTGATAAAGTGGACCAATTGCCGGAAACGGTTAACGCCCAAATAAATTATGCATTGTTAAAATCAGTATTACAGCATTTAACAAAATGCAACGGTGCCACGTTAAATGCCATGATGGCATGTATTTTTCGTGGAGTAAGTAATTACACTCGCGCGCAAATTAATTATTTTTGCTGTTTTGCATACTCTGCGTTTTTTTTTCTCTCCCAGTAGTTCGTCATTTGTGTACGTGAGGTTGAGTGTCATTCGATAACACGCGGAGCGGTTGGGTGATACGAGTGTGATGTTTACTTTAGGGTTTCAAATAGTACACCCAAGAAAAAACAAGAGGACGCACGTGTCGAAAGCACTCAGCCTTTGTGCAGTATGCAAAAGTAGCACCATCAGCAGTTCCTGAAGAGAAGCGCATTGTGGTCCTCTCGTCTGAGGTCACCACCAAAATAAATTTGAGTAAATGCCACCGACTCGCAGCAGCAGCAGCAGGCAGCAGGCAGCAGCAGCAGCAGGCAGCAGCAGGCAGCAGCAGGCAGCAGGCAGCAGCAGGCAGCAGGCAGCAGCAGGCAGCAGCAGGCAGCAGGCAGCAGCAGGCAGCAGGCAGCAGCAGGCAGCAGCAGCAGTAGCAGCGGTGATGCAGAGACAGGCAGCTGTAGACTGGTTTCATCATTACTGGGACTCATCAGCGGGGTAGAGTCATCCGATGCTCACTGCGGCATTGTCCACGCGATAGGGCCCATGAGTGTTGGCTTTCGGTAAGAACAATCGCATGCTGTAAATGACGTGGAACAAAAAAACCCGCCATATCGTAACAGAATAACAGCGCAGGCAGGAAAACCACGAGTTTTGAACAACACGCACGAAGATGTGTGAAATGCGTCATGCACTAAGGCCGAGTGATTGTTTTTGCTTTGACACGCTGTTTGTTGCGGTTGCACCCGATTTAAGAGCCGAATGGCTCACAGGGCTATTCCTAATAAATGAACTTGAACTTGGTTGTTTGGAACTCAATGGTTTTGTCTGGGTTCTCCAACTTCTTCCAAGGCTTCTGGTCCGTGTGGAAGAGTAGACCAATTACCCTCTAGAGCGGTTGCCTCGCGTTACACCTCACGGAAAGGCCCTCGTGCCAGCAGCGGCGTGGGCAAGTCATCGCAGAGCTGCGATCTTTGAGGTTTTAATCATTGAAATAGCAAATTCTCTGCAAGGGCATCAACGTTTTTTCCCCGTCAAGATTTCCAACTATTGACGGTTATGTTTACACCCTGAAAGTGCGTGTTTAAGTGGACCGTGGCGCAGAGTGCGGCTGTAATCGACTGCTTCTCGCCTCGATTATGCGGATTGATATTGTGTCTCCACTCAAACTTTTTTTCATTTTCAATTTAAATTTAAATTTCTCCGATTTAGAACGTCGAACCGTAGAGAAAACACACCGTTGCGATTGACGTTTAATTGGGTCGTTGTGCATCGTATTTTCGCTCGTGCTGTTTGCCAGCATTACTGGAGGGGGGGGGGGTGTGTTTTTTTTCCTCTCAGCAATTTGATTTTAGAACGTGCAATTTCTTATTCTCCTTTCTTCCACGTGTAGGTGGTTTGTCTTCACCCAGGTGGATTTGCAAAGCAGACGCGCGTCTCAGAGCGCTAATAGAATGCTAAAGTTGAATTATTGTGCGGTGCGCGTGGCAGTCTATCCAAGCGTGACGGCCACGCTCGCGCGTGCTCGTAATCTGGCGCTCAGGCAGAGATGGTGGATCCGTTTCAGTAACATGGGGCAGGTCAATCTAGCGGCGCGGCATTTAGTGGTGGTTGTGGTGGTGGCGGGTGCGGGGGAGGTTCAATCTGCTAGACGAAAGACAAAATTAGAATGCAGTTATACTCTTTGGTTCTTTCGGTAAAGGCACGTAGGTATAAAATAAAATAAAAAATAAATGATGATTTATTTTTATTTATTCTATACCTACGTGACGAAAGTAAAAAATAAATTATGATTTATTTTTATTTATTTTATACCTACGTGACTTTACCGAACGAACCAAAGAGTATGGATTCCTGCAGTCACGAAAGCTTCAAATCAAGATTAATGCAGTTGTGTTGTTCTCCCACTGCACCTCCGATTAACACGGTTTGGCATTGCACGACACGAAATAAGCTCCACATACACACACACACGCGTAATGGGCCACGGGTCATCACGGCCTTCCCCCGGACACACAGCGTGTGAGCGCGAGAGCAGAATGAACGATACACTGTTCAGCATTTCACTTTTGTCTAAAGTTGTTTAGCATTGATAATTGTTTTTTTACCCTTCTACCTGGCAACAAAACTGACACCTTTTTTTACAAGGAGTCATGTTTGCATAGACCACAATACCTGCAGTCATAATGCAAACAAAAAAAGCGCCTTTTGGCGTCATCTGGTCCAACCCATGTGAGACTAGGCTCTAAGGAAAGCTGTCTCGGGTGTGGACCAATCAACTTCAAGGACAGTGCACATTATCAGAGTTATGTTTTTTATTTGCATTATGACTGCAGGTATTGTGGTCTATGCAAACATGACTCCTTGTAAAAAAGGTGTCAGTTTTGTTGCCAGGTAGAAGGGTAAAAAAACAATTATCATATTTTTTACTGGCAAATGAGGTTCCAATGTTGTTTAGCATTGTCTGCGCCATGACCCCCCCCCACCCCACAGGGCAGTGGCACCGTGTGCCCGCTGGTGTCCCACAAGGCCGTGCGTGGGGAAATGGTCCAGATAACTGGTGCAGGCAGTTCGGAGTTTCACCACCAGACCACCAGATGTTTTACTGGCCTGGTGGTTCGCGAAGGCTTTTTGATGGTTCATGGTGGTGGGTGTGTGGCGTCGGACAGGTTGGAAACCACTTGCACATAGCATGAGTGCCAGAAGCCCACTCCACGGTGATGTGGCTGGGAAGTGGTAGTACAGCAAGTGAGTTGCTGACCCCGGTAGGACAGATTGCCGAGTGTTATCCCCTCCACTGCACGTGTAGATGTGTGGTTCTCGCGTTTCCTCCGCCAATCAGCAGACTCGCTCATTACCGTCAATTCTGATCATCGTCACCGTCGTTATGACTCAAGTGCCTCCGAATGAAAATCAATCCGTAAAGTTATTCGGCTCCTTCGCGCCCATAAAAAGAAAACGTCAACGCGGTTCGGTGTTGCGATTATGAAACCCTTTTGCCAAATGTTGATTCCACGCAGCAATTTGGTAAAAATCGGGAGTTTTCATTTGCATACATTCTTGTCAATCTTTAGATTGCTTGGGCACTGGCATTTCAAAGCGCAGTGGCGCACCCCACTTAGACCATTGACTGAATCGCGTAAAATTTCACAACACGACTGACCTACTTTCACGGACATTATTCTTGCACGGGAAGTTGGGGGTGTGTGTGTGAGTGCATGCAGGCAAGTGTGCTCGAATCAGCGTGCACGTGTGTGTATGTATGTATGCGTACGTGTGGTGGAAGCGGGAACGTGATTCCCGCTTCACGATTAACATCGTTGACGAATAATCTGAACCAGTCCTGGACCTCCCCAAGATCGACTCGGCTGTAAAATTTGTACTTGGGGTGACGTTTAAAAAAAAAAAACCCATCACCACTGGGAAGACAAAGGCGGCTGAGCGTGGTGCTGGCCACCCACCCATGCTGACCTTGATAGGTGCTCACTAACAACACTTGCCCCAAAAGTATGTTAAGGCTATACTGGAATCTTTGTCGTATATGTGTGCAACGTGTGTTACCATGCATACACGGGGCGATCCGTTTGTAGATACCCCACTGATTTCTAATGGCCCCCCTTTTAATTCGAATGACCTCGGCGTGCGCACCATTGAGCACATCCACGGCGGCTGTGTTGGACACTGGCGCATCATCAGCGCAGTGTAAACGGATTTAATACGTGCGGCGAGATTGGTGGGCGATCATGTAAGAAGCCTTGAATGAAAATGGCGTTTACTAGAACAATTCTCCCTGCGTGTGTCAGTGTGTGTGTGCGTGCTCAACACGCTCTGTTAAGGCTGTACGGGGAATCGCTGTCTTTGACGCGGTGCCGTGTTTAGCGCACTGCGCTACAATCCCAACGACCTGCAGTTGATTCCTGGCTATGCATTTCACCATTCATCATCATCATCATCCGCCATGGTCAATCCATGAATGGATAAAGGCCTGCTCAGGCCAACGCCACGATCTTTACCATCATGCGATGCAATTTCATTGTGTTGGGAAAAAATATATATGCCTCGTCTATTAAGCAGACTTGTTTTTTTTTCTGTAGGGGATGTATTGTTCAAGTTGCCATCTCTGCTGGAGCCGGGAAGGGTTTTGAGCAAAGATTGCATGTGTTGTACCCTTTGCTTGCTCTATTCATCCCCCCCCCATCACCCCAGCCCATATAGTTGTGTTAATTAGAATCTAATTTCACAGCAAGTGCTCTTAGCGAGCAACTACGAAAGCCGGAACAGCGCACGGCAAGGGGCTGATGGGGCCAACACCACGCCTGGCCCCCTACTGGGCATCTGTGAAATAAAAAGAGCTTCATAGCTCATCGGATTCCTCCTCCAGTGTGAATACAGATTGTGATTCTAACTTAAGGCTTATTCGACCTAGAGGAGGCCCAGTGCAGGATCAGATATTGGCCCCTAATTTCAGCCATGGAATCGAACTTAGGTTGTATGGTTTGTTGCGCTGTGGGCTTAACCGCTAACCAATACCCTTCCACCTATAGACACGCGCGCCCACACACACACACATATGCGCATAATGACTCTCATTTTGACTTACATAGAGTTGTGCAAGAGCTATTGTTGGTGAGCTTCGATTGAGGTCACGCCACACGGTGGTGTAGCCAGTAACACCCTGAACCGATCTTAATTTAGGAGCTTTCGTGACTGCAGGAATTATTCTTTGGTTCTTTTCGGTTAAGTCACGTCTAAAAATAAAATAATAAATTAATTTATTATTTTATTTTTAGACGTGACTTAACCGAAAAGAACCAAAGAATAAACCCTGAACCGAATGTCTTAGTTTCTAGATTTGAAGCTTTCGTGACTGCAAGGATTCATACTCTTAGGTTTTTCGGTAAAGTCACGTGGGTTAAAAATGTAATAATAAAAATATGATTGAAATAATAATAGAAATCAAATAATAAATAACATAATTTGTGACTTTACCGAGAAACCTAAGAGTACGAATGTCTTAAAATTAAAACGAAACCGTTTTTTTTTTATTTGACCAGGCAAGGCCCACTGAGCGATCTCGCTCTTGTTCAGAAGAATGACATGGCCACAAGTGACTGCTAAACAAAGTGGCTCGTCGCGTGGAAATGTTATCGCAGGCAAATTATTTAAACGCGTGTTTCAAAATGTGGAAACAGACAAACAGTTGACCAGGCTGAAAATCCACGCGACCACGGGGAGAACATTCAAACTCCAAATATGCATGCGTCAGGGTCACCATCGAACCCACGATAATCCTGCAGACCAGGCAAGGTAGTTCACGAATCGCCACCAATTTTGTCTTCCCAGTGCTGATACTCTTAACCGCAGCACCGTGTGGTACAAATCTCTAGGCTGAGTCAACCTAGGTAAGGCCCAGGCTCGTGTGTGTTATATAATCTAGAAGTCTGCTGCTCATCACTTTTACAGCTGATGTCTGAAACAGTGCCATGATTATGGATGTTTATGATCAATCATCACTTGCATCCTTTACGGGGTCATATCATTACAGCCAGGTTATTTGATTCGAAAAATAATAATAATAATCAGAAATGACCAATCCACTTCTGAATAAAGGTCTTCCCAAAACTGTCACCATCTCGAAACATCTTGCAAAGTAATAATACATTCAGATTATTTGGCTGTTTAAACAAATTCTTTTATATCTGTACAAATGTAAAGGCATGCTGTACAATATTAGTAACCGCATGCTACTCTAGGTTTAGATAGATAATTTTCCATCCCAGCTGGGTATGATTACTGTTATCTGTCAGAAATAAATATGTGACTTAAAAGCCAATTTCTATCACGACAGAGTGGTGTGGGTAAAAGAGACCGAGTTGATCCAGGCATTGACGTACTGGCACTAATAGCTATTCACTGACAGCAAGTCGCCCCTTTTGGTCTATAAAGTGCCATTTGGTAAGATTATTCCATCTCCTGCTTACCAAAACATCAATTATGTATGTACGATGGACTTCTTTCGCACCGTACGTAGCCAACCGTGCAAATCGTAGGTGCGGGGGAAGGACAATAAACTAAACACAAAAAGCAGTGCATAGCTCCAGTGGCTTCCTAATATCGGAAGGAAGAGCGTTCCAGACGGCCGCAGAAGCGCATCTGAAAGTGCGCGATGTAGTGACCGCCTTTGTTCGATGACTAGCCAAAATCCGCTGCGAGGTATCACTATGATCTCAAGAATAATTTCTCAACCATGATGCGCTATCCCGTGGCAAACTTGAATCTGAACAAGACCTGCCCCTCCTTAGGTTAACTCAGCCTCGAATGCACTATATGAGCATCAACATTGAGGAGAAAGGGGTGGTTGGGCATACGATGCGGTGCTGAGCACACCACGCTTGTGCCATGCACGCTTCGATAGGTGCTCGCATATCGGTGGGTTCGGCGTGTGGGTTAGGATACATTGCCCGGCGTCTGTTAGTGTGGAATTGTGTCCAATGTGCAACGTCACTTTGCCGTCTGCAGAAGATAACAGTGACTTCGTGTGTGCACAACTTCTGGACCGGCCATGGGTGGTTAATCGGTCAGGGCAAATGTGTGACGATCGGATATGCAACGTTGCACTACATGTTTGATTTGAACTTGGCTCGAGCCTCCCCTAGGTTGACTCGGTGTTAAATGAATCGTTGGGGCAGTGGTAGACAGACATTCTCCAATGGTGCTTGCTACACCTTGTGTGCCATGCAGGCCTTGATAGGTTCTCGCGAAAATCACTCGCTCATATAGCATTGCCCCGTTAGTTTGTGCGTATAGCGTGCGCGTTTATTACAATTGTGAGTGTGCACGCGTGTGTCCTGTGAGAACGAGTTCGATTCCCGCTCACGGTCAATACCGGTGACGATTATCTGAACCGGTCATGGGCCTCCCCTAGGTCGACACAGCCTCAAATGAGTACCCGGTGCGGTGTGTAAACATCGCCACTGGGGAGACAAAGGCGGTCGGGCGTGGTGCTGGCCACCTACCCCCTCGTGTACCGTCCCGGCCTTCATAGGTGCTCACTAACAGCACTTGCCCCTACAGTCTGTTAAGGCTATACGGGGGATCTTTGCCTTTTTTGTCTTTGTGCATTGTGAGTGTATATGCAGTATACTGTGAGTGCATCTCGTGCAAACGTGAATGTGTACGCGTGTATTGTGGAAGTGTGCATTGTATGCGTGTGTGACAGCTTAATAAGTGTGTGATGTCGTAAGTGTATGGGTTGGTGTAGTGGTTAGCGGCACAGCGCTACTTAGGGGCCATCCATTTAGTACGTACGCATGGAGGGGGGAGGAGGAGGGGGGGGTTAACCCAAATGTGTACGCTTGCGTATGGGGGTCTACTGACAATGTACGCATCGGAAACGGGTGGGGGGGGGTGAAGCCTCGATAATTTTTTGTCTACATTGGCCTTCAAATGAGCCACAGTTCAGTGTCTTCAGCTGTCAGACAACAGGCACTGCCGGGAGAAGTGGGACTGTGGGAGAGGTGTCACTCGTGTGCCACCGTACCCCTGACTGCAGCTGTCACGCAGCTCAGCAAAATAGGTGGCCAAGGTACGCAACTTAATTATTTACTGCAGCTGGCGGTTGACTATGTTTGCTTAAACACGTTAATATTATTCATCCTTGATCGTTTCTGCGTGGATTAAATATCGGATTAAATATCGGCCGTTCTATAGGATTCGGGGGGGGGTGTAAAAAGTTCGCGTGCGTACATGGAGAGGGGGGGGGGGTGCGTCAAGTTTTGATAGATTTTTGTGTACCTACTAAATGGATGACCCCTTACCTGGCCACCCATCGTTCGATTCCAACTCGCGGCCAATATCGGTGTTAAAATATCTGAACCAGTCCCGCGCCTCCCCTAGGTTGACTCAACCTTAAATCATCTCCTAGTCGCGGTGTGTAAACATCAGAAATGGGGGAGACAAAGGCGTCAGTGACACCTGCCACGTGGCTTGCCAGCACTTGCCTCAACAGTTTGTATTGGCAACACGCAGGGTGGAAAATCTTTCTATCTTTTTTTGAGTATACATCGAGTGCGTTGCGTGTATATGTATTGCAAGTGCGTGTGTGTGTGCGTCTCTGACGGATGATGGGCGCACAAGCCACGCGGGGTTTGGCGTTCGGGACGACACAAGAGGTGTCGTCTCATTCCCCAGTTGTTTAATTAGCCGGCTTTGTGGTGGGGGAGCCCGCGGCGCCACGTGTCCTACATCCCGCGTGCGTGTCACAGGAGCCATGGGTGGTGCAAGGGGGCACGGTGGGGGAAAGTGCACTGTGTGTGTGTGTGCTCGTGTGTGTGTGTGGAGGAGGCTCGTGAAGGACGCTACTGGGCAGTTGGAGGCAGTCGCCCTCCAACAACAACGGAGGGCGGAGGAGCGACGCTCACAACAACGAGCGGAGCGCCGGGTGGCTAAAGCACAGCAAGTTGGCACAGTAGCGGGTACAAGTGGTGCATCAGCCAGTCATCTCGGTCATCTCGGTCAGTCGACCCGTGGCACCTGGCTCTGCCCCGTGACCTCCTGCCAGCGGGCGTTCGACACTTCACGTGGCATCAAGGTGCACATAGCCTGGCACAAGCGTCGTGGTGACGTCACCGCCACTTAGTGGCGAATGGCGGTTGTTGTTGTGTGTGTGTCCATGCTAGAACGTCTGCGTGTGTGTGTGCACGCGTGTGTGTGTCCATGCTAGGACGTGTGCGTGTATGTGTGTGTGTGGTGAGCGGTGGTGCCGCGGTTAGCACTGCGCCGCGCTACGAACTCGCCGACCCGCGTTCGATTCGCGCTCACGACCAACAGCAGTTGGAGAATATTTGAGTTGGCGTTGGGCCTCCCCTAAGTCGACTAAGCCTCAAACTATATCTGGAGTAACGCGTAAATATCAGCACGGGGGGGGGGGGGGGTGAAGCCTCGATAACAATTGTCTACATTTGCCTACAAATGAGTTAGAAAGTCCGGCGATGGAATATCTGTTTGTTTAAACACGTTAATATTATTTTTCCTTGATCGTTTCTGTGTGAATTAAATATCGGCCGTTCTATAGGATTCGGGGGTGGGGGGGGGGGGGTCAAGGGGGGGGGGTGGGGTGTAAAAAGTCCGCGTGCGTACAGGGAGGGGGGGAGGGGTCAAGTTTTGACAGATTTATGCGTACCGACTAAATGGATGGCCCCTATGGTGTTGGCCACCCACATCCTCGTGTACCGTTGTCGGTATTCATAGGTGCTCGTAAACAGCACTCGCCCCAACAGTCTGTTAAGGCTACACGGGGAATCTTTGTCCATGTGCATGCGTGGTCAACGGTTGGCGCATTCACCACGAACCCTGCGGCCTGGGTTCGATGCCCGCTCACGGCCGTTATCGGCAGTGACCGCTTCTATGGACCAGTCCTTGCTACGCCCCTCCATCAACTCACGACACCCACCGGGAAGGGAGTTTTACACCGTCCGTGCGGTGATCCACCAACGCTCGCTTCCTCCAGAGCACTGGATTACGGGCGTGTGTCTCCACGGGGCTTCATTGACCCCGATGTGATATGTGGAGGGGGCCCTGATTGAGCAAATGATTGACGAATGGTGAAAATTATGTTTTTTCAAAATGTAAACAATAAAGGTAGCAATGGGTACATAGGTCGGTATGAGAGTGAAAAAAACATTAGGTAGTGTGTGCGTTTTCAAGGAATGCGACATCGACAGTGAATGCTGAATTGAGAAAGCAAATCCCCCCCAAACCCCCCCCCATGTGCCACACAAGACACACAGCTGCTACGTATCATATCACTGTACGGTATTCAATTATCTCGGGCTGTGAGACTGAATAACATCAGGTGGGTGCAGGCGCAAGCCGACACACAAACAGGCGACCAACTAACAACGGACAATAGCCATGCTAATGAAATGGAGGCAATGTGCTGTTTGTCATCACTCGGACGCTGTGCCTGCAAATTATTAGAATTTCAAGTCCAAGGTGCCCCTCCGTTTGCTTCTGACACGCACTGACCATGGTCACACCGAAGGTGACCTTTCCATCAGCTGGTGGTAAAGTAAAACAATTGATGGATTGGCAAGGAGGTTTTTTTTTGGGGGGTTAAATTGAAACAGATTTGTGAGCCTTAGACTTCATTTTTAGATGTCCTCTCATATTTCCCCCCCATCCCTGTTCACCCAACATCATAAACAGGCGCATCACAGTTAATCGTTCATAAGGTCGTGCGTGCTGCTTCAAAGTGTGGGTACTCGCAACCTCTTCAAAGATGTCTGGCCAACGTGGGAGAGAGTGGAAGAGTATGGCCAAAATATTATCGCGGAAAAGAGTGGAAGAGTAGGCCAAAACATGTTTTAAACCGGCTCTCTAGAGCTTCCTCGAGTGGAGGTCCTTCTGCCAGCAGTAGCGTGAGCAAGACATTGCAGGGCCGCACCTTTATATTTACCTTCAAAATATTTATTTTTGTATTCGTAACAAATGTGACACAATTTTATAACATCTCTTAAATGCATTGCAGAACATCGGTAATCCCATTGCAAATGTGAGAAAAGAACAAAATCCGATCTGAAAAGATCGAAGTTGGTTTGAATGGTATAGAAGGTAGAAACGATGTGGGGATGCAATGCCATTAAAGGCAATCGATGCATCACACATTGGAGACTCACGGCTACGTTTGCGTGCCATACCTTTACCCCGTGGAATGTCTTAGAAGGTGGACGAGGCTGGGATTAACCGATGACCGCTACATCGCTGCCTAATGCACAGCTTCGAGTTTTAAAAGCAGCAGCAATAGCAGGGGGAACACACACAGGGAGTGCAAATCATTCCAGACCACATCGCCCCGTAGCCTTTGATTCGTAACATTTTTACTTGAAACTTTCGTGACTGCAGGAATTTATATTCTTTGTTTTTTTTCGGTAAAGTCACGTCGAAAGAATAATAATAATAAAAAATAAAGTGAATATTTTGTTTATTCACTTTCTTTTTATTCTTCTTCTATCTACTTACCAAAAAAAACAAAAAATACTTTCATTCGTTGTTTGTCTTTTTCACCCCCATCACCCCCTGCACCCCCCCCCCACTCTTATTACCAAAATTAACTGGTGCTGACACATCATAAACAAATCACGCCCCAAGCCGTCCCTGGATGTGGTTGAGGCCTTTCTCTCGCTCTCTCTCTCTCTCCTCTCCTCCGTCCAAACGTGCAACAAAAGGCGAGCAACGCGGCGTAGCTGCTGCTGCTGGTGCTGTTGCTGCGCTATGATAATTACATAGAGATATTGTATTAGGAGACAGGGGCGGGTGAGTTGGTGAGGGGGGGGGGAGGCGGTTGGGGGGCTTGGGGTGGGTGGGTGGGTCGATTTTTAACGTCGTATAATGCCGCCTTACAAATCTGCAAGGCGAGACGGCGAGCTCAGGGCAGGCAGGCAGGGGGGGGGGGGCACGCGCGGGGAGGACTACGCGGTAAAAGGACGAGATCAATAATCGCATTTCGTGCCCCCGGCCTTTATGTTGCCGAGTTATTTTTGGGGCAAAATTGTGGCCTCAGTCAAGAGGAGGGGGGGGGGGGGTGGAGGAGGAGGGGGGGCCTTGGTGGACGTGGTGGGAGAAAAAAATGGAGGAGAGTTTTTTTTTTCTCCGGCCAGAGCTGAAAGTTGAAGGGGGCAGCTGTTGATTGAGAGGTTTGGTGTGCGTGTGTGTGTGTGTCACAATGCCACGCCGACTTTGTTTTACAAAATATATATAGACGTGAGCAAGGAAAATTCCATTGCTGATGTATAGATCTTCTATCTGCAGGTAATGCCTTTGTAGAGCTGAGGCAAATGGTTCGTCTAATCCAAGGTTTAAGTGATTTAAACCAATCTTTAAACCTGAAGTAGTGGAACTCTTTCAGGTTTAACATCTTGCTACCGAGCAGCACCGTGTTGGCGAGATGTTAACTACCTCCCCTGGTATACAGGAGGTCGTGGTTTCGATCCATACCCTGACGCTTGTATATTTGGAGTTTACATGTTCTGCCCGTGGTCGCGTGAATTTTTTCTCCAGGTCCTCCGGTTTTCCCCTTCACATTTACCATCAACATCACGCGTTTAGAGTATTTGGCTGCTATAAATGTCCACGTGATAAGCCACTTTGTTGAGCTATCACTTGTGGCCAGGTCGCTTCTGAAAAAGAGCTACATAGCTCAGTGGGCCTTACCTGGTAAAATACAAAATCATGTTTTTATAGTTTAACTGGTTTAGTGAAATACATGACTTCCCTCCCCCCCCAAAAAATACGATTGTTGAAGCTGATGATGCTGACATTGACAAAGATGAATAAGAAGGCAACACAAATTATGCATGGGCATAATATGACTTTGAAAACCCCCCGCCCACCTCCTACGCATTTCACAAGTAGCACTAGTCGCATTCCTGCATTTCCCATAAATATGCAAAATTCCTCTTCATATGCAAATTCTTTTGTCAAGGCGCTCTTCCTCCTCCCTCCCAGCTTAAATAGACGCTCCAAGCCTAGGACGTGCCATTCAGACTCTGTCTTATCGACAGACCTGTTCTTCACCTGAGGACGGCTGCTTCCGTTGTGGCCGAAACGTCGTGAGAATTATTTTATTATGTTTTATTTGTATTATTTTATTACTTCCCTTCTACGTGACTTTACCGAAAGAACCAAGAAGATGAACACAAATAGTCTTTTTTTCTGGGAAGACTGCACTGTGCTAAGTCCTCAGACTCATTGTTGAGAGTCATTGGCAGGTGGTAGGAAATGTCAGTACCCGGAGGAAACCTGCACAATGCACCAGGCGACCACGCAAGTTTAAGTTTACCTAGGGGAGACTCCTGGACAGATTCCGATACCACCTGCCACTCGTGTCTTTGCCGTGGGTGGCGATCAAACCCCATGGACTGCTGCGCTACCCGCGGCACAAACAAAGCGACCCCCAGTGTAGCCATTTAGAGACTGGTAGGGGCGAGTGTTCTTCGTGAGCGCCTTTGATATGAAGGCCGGAATGACACAAGTCGGGAAGGGGGGGGGTAGTGGCGAGCACAGAAAAGGGGGCCGCCTTTGTCTCTCCACTGCTTACCATGTTCTCACTTAAGGCTGAGTTGAACTAGAGGAAGCCCAGAACCGGTTCAAATGTTCACTTTTATTAGTCGCGAGCGGGAATTGAAATCGGGTTACGGGGTTCGGGGCGTAGTGCGTTAACCACTGCGCCACCGCTCCCAACTCCCCACATTACAAAAGACAAATATCCCCCGTATAGCCTTAACAGACTGTTGGGGCAAGTGCTGTTAGCGAGAACCTATGAAGACCGCCGCGGCACACGAGGCGGTGTGTGGCCAACACCACACCCGACCGCCTTTGTCTCCCCAGTAGCGATGTTTACACACTGCACCAAGTACTCATTAGAGGCTGAGTCGACCTAGGGGAGGCCCACTGCGCCCCACATTACACACATAGCCACGCACACATCCTATTGGTAACAATAAAAAAAGCCATAAATTCCACCCATTTCTGAAAGTATGGTCAAAGAATCCTATGTTGCTCATTGGGGGTTATTTGACCAAACTTGCAAGCTCGTGATGGGAAGGCCCAGGACTGCCTCAAATATCACCACTGCTAAACTCCCTCTGCATGTTAAAGGACATTTTTTTTATTTTGGTATACTGAGGGCTACTCTGCATATCATCTTAAAGCCTATGTGTATGTTATACCGTGACATTTCAGGAAACATATTTGGTACAACAATCGGCAAATGGTGATTGAAATGCTCGTTCAATAGAGTAAAAACAATATGCGTGTTTGAAAAAATCCACTATTCCTACACAGTATCTGATAAGTAATATCTTAAGGGAAATTATTTTATAGTCTTGATGCAATACGAAAAAGATATGAAAGAAAATACCTATGGGAGTTTTAAATTAGTCCTTCGTGACCCTAAGAGAAATTTCAAATACCCATAAATCTAATATTACATTTTCTAAATCCTACAGGGATTATTTATCATATACGAGATAGCTTTTCAGATGGAATATACGAGCTTATTTTTGTAATAAACACTATATATTTCCCAGACACAATCTTAAGATTTGATGGTCACCTACTGTTAACCCCACGACAAGCTGGTGCTGTGTGTGCCCCTCTCTGCTGTGTGGACACACATAATGGTTGACAAAGACACTCGTTCGATTCTTCAGGAACCCTGCTAGTCCAATTGAATATAAAAATCATTCATTAAGGACAAAAGTGTTATGAAATAGACCGTGTGAAATGATTGACTTTAATCATATGTCATTATAATATATATTTATTTTGGGTGCACGTTATCGCTAATTGTATCCAAAATTATGCTATTAATGGCAGGGTCTAATAAGGCGGCGAAAATGTCCTTTCCAATCTCCTGCGGTCGGCAGGTCCTCGTTGTCGTCATACCTGCGGGGAATGGCACTCGCCGATGGCACCGCGGTTGCTGCTCCTGCAGTTAGCCGAATTGAGATGTCCCTTGTGCAGTGCTTGAGTGTTGAGCGAGTGAGACCTCGTGTTGTATGCGGTGGAGTTGGGGGAGGTGGGGGTGGGGTCCTTGCCTGTAAGCTCGACAGTTCACCAGCGTCTGATTCAAGCAAGCCTGGCTACGCGATGAGACGGTGTATGATGTCGTAACGGGTCCAGAGTTTTTGCTTGTCTTGAAGCAATGCCGCTGAGATTATACAGTCCCAGAATGGCCGTGTGGCTGATGGGTTGTGGAGGAAATACGCTCACGGATTGTTTTGTTTTGTTTCACGTGGAGAGACATACGATATGCGGAAGAGACGTATTGTCTGCTCATTCGTTGTGTCATCAATACGGGAGCGGGCTTCTTCACGCTGTATTAGAACATGCCTGTGAAATGTCACGGTTAATTTCATAATAGAGGTTTTTTTTTGGGTTAGATCGCGTAAATATAAATGTGTCGTCCGTCAAAAACTCCATCTGCCAACTCCATGCCACTCGCAGTCGTCTCCATTTTTACAAAATTTCTTCCCGCTGATTTCACCCTCCGCCGGTGATCTCCCACGAAGTGGTAGTCAATTTAATCGACTCCGTACGGGATGATGGGCTGTGTCAAACCCCCCCCCCCAACCCACCCCAAACCAGGCTTTGAACTCGCAACCTTCCAAATCGCTAGCCGCTCGCTATATCTATCTGCCGAGCAACTCGGCTTGTTACCAATTCCACACGATGGTACGGTAATGTCCCTATGGTGTGCGTTTCACGCATTAAGGCCATCAAACTTGGAACACTTTCAGCCACGTGGGCTGCAAACCCAGACCTCATTCCTGGGGAGCGCCACTCTGCCATCGCTGTACTCTTATAAACAGACATTGTTGAGTTTCGATTTAAAGCTTTCGTGACTGCAGGGATTCATCTTCTTGGTTCTTTCGGTAAAGTCACGTAGAAGGGAAGTAATAAAATAATAAATAATAAAACATAATAAAATAATTTTCACGACGTTTCGGCCACAACGCAAGCAGCCGTCCTCAGGTGAAGACCAGGTCTGTCTATCGGGGAGACAGCGTTGTGGCCGAAACGTCGTGATAATTATTTTATTATGTTTTATTTTTATTATTTTATTATTTCCCTTCTACGTGACTTTACCGAAAGAACCAAGAAGAAGACATTGTTGAGGTCGATGCAAATGCCAATGTAAGTGATCGCTTTTTGTAAAATCATTTGGTTTTATTTACTTTATGTTTGTAATGTTCTATATCTTGCTTAGTAACGCTTGCTGCCGTCTGTCTGTCTGTTGGCCAGGTCACCCTTGAAAAAGAAGAGCTGTGTAGCTCAATGGGTTATGTATTCGGATAAAAAAAACTTCTGAATCTGAATCAATTGGTGGCACGTTCTGACATGGACAATCCCAGCCCGGTAGTCCACCCATTAGTACACTCACTCTCGCATTCTAAATGCACAATACAACACATTTACTCCGCGTAAAACAAATACATCCATAACTCGCCTTTAAAACAAGACAAAACACTTACCTGTACCTGATTGTCCGCGCTGACAATACGAATGCGACGAATCAGAGTTACTCTCGAGCCAAGAGCTCATTGCATTCAAAGTGCATTGGATGCACATTTAATAGCCTTGAGCGAACGTCGAGTCGAGCTACGGCACAACACCAGTTGACACGTAACCTCTCGATTCGGTGCCGAGTTGCACGCAGAATCAGGTTACTTTCCCTTGAGCTCATTTGAGGCACAGGGCTCGGCTGAGATTACGCGTTCAGGGGGAGCTTGGCGGGCGATGGCCACACCGAGTTAAGCGGAGCCGTGCTTGACCGAATCTCTGAATCCGGCGACGGTCAGCGCAACAAGGAATGTTGCGTTATTTGGGAACAACGTTGGCAAGTTTCTTAAATCGACCCTCAGCTCCTGCCACCCAACTGCCTCTGTCAAGCCAGCGGTACAAACGGGTTCGTGTGTGGTGGGGTAAAGCGTGGGCCCTCCCAGCTGTTGAAAGGCGTCGGGCCGGCTTGGAAGAGAAGGCCAACATGTCCTCAGGCACCTCCGATGAGCACGGTTGGCTATGTACGGTGCGAAAGAAGTTCAACATGCGCGCGGCATCACATTCACCCCCTCCTATTTAAGACCGAAACAGGAGGATTTCTCAACAATTCTGGCTGTCGCCTGGCGGGGCTGGTCGTAGTTACTGGCGAAACATCGTACTCGAATTGTAAACGTTGTGGGTTTTTATTTGCAGCACACCGTTCTGTGTGTGTGTGTGCTGAACTAGTGACGGATTGTCACGTGGGCCGGGTGGACGAGGAGGACAGCGGGCGGCTGAGACGGACATTGGAAAGGCACCCAGAGGTCGTCGACCAAGCGGAGGACCTGAAGCCGGGACGGTGGTGGCGGTGGCGATGGGACTCAAAGAGCGGTCTCTGCTCTACGTGCGTACGTGTGTTGAACTTCTTTCGCACGTCTTCTTGGTTCTTTTGGTAAAGTAACGTAGAAGGGAAATAATAAAATAAAATAAATAAAACATAATAAAATACAATTCTCGGCCACAACGCAAGCAGCCGTCCTTGCGTTGTGGCCGAAACGTCGGGAGAATTGTACTTTATCATGTTTTATTTTAATTATTTTATTATTTCCCTTCTACGTGACTTTACCGAAAGAACCGAGAAGATGAATCCCTGCAGTCACGAAAGCTTTAAATCGAAATTTCTTTCGCACGGTACATAGCCAGCCACGGTCAACGGAGGTGCATGGGGGGGGGGGGGGGGGGACAACAAACTGAACACAAAGAAGAGTTTTAGATAAATTAGTTTTAAATGAAGATTTAAAAGTGGATAGCTCCAGTGGCTTTCCAATATACAGAAGGAAGAGCGTTCCAGACGGCCGCAGAAGCGCAATCTGAAAGCGCGCGATGCGGCGACCGTCTTTGTTCGATGGTTAGCCAAAACCCGCTGCTGCGGGGGGATGAGCGGAGTTCGCGTGATGGTTTCAGCTCCTTGACGACACCGGCAAGGTATTGCGGTTCATTTGTGCCAAGCACTTTGTGCGTAATGAGGGCGACCTTTTAATGTATTCCCTCGGCAACCGGAAGCCAACGGTGGTCCAGTGTTTACCGTGGGACACTTGTAGAGTCTGACAAAGGGAAGGCTGCAATGAGTAGAAGCAACAATGTAATTTGCTGCGGTGACCTCATCATTTGTATTCTCTCGTTAGCATTTGTGCGTGTGTGTGTGAGCAGTACATCAGTACCACTTATAATCTGAATTTGCATTTGAACTCAGTATTAAATGTATGTCTTGTGAGTTGTTTCAACAACAACAACAACAACAACTTCTTAGGTTTTTTCGGTAAAGTCACGTAGAAAGTAAAATAAAATAAAAACAAAAATCACGACGTTTCGGAGGCAACACAAGTCTCCGTCATCAGGTGGGACCGTCACAGCCTGATGACGGAGACTTGTGTTGCCTCCGAAACGTCGTGATTTTTGTTTTTATTTTATTTTACTTTCTACGTGACTTTACCGAAAAAACCTAAGAAGATGATTCCTTGCAGTCACGAAAGCTTCAAATCTAAAACAACAACAACAACACTGAGAAGATACAGAAAATAACGTTCAATACTCCCCAAACTATCCCTTTATGCGCTGATCTTGTCTTAGTATGTGCTCACTAACAACGTGTGGTAAGGTGCTACAGCGTTGTGATATAGGTGGGGGTCTTTGTCTCAGAGCATGTGTGGTGCATCTGTCAGTCATTCACCACAGTTGCTTAACCTGTAACACCTGGGTCTGCCCCATGACATCCTATCAGTGAGCCTTTCACAGTTCGGGTGGCCTCCAAGCACAGCTAGCTTGGCATGGGCGTTGAGATGACGCCACTGTCACTTAGTAGCGAATGGCAGCTATTGTGGTTGCGATGGGAGGACAACTGGTGTGCTTAGAGAAAACCCAGACATTTGATTGGAGAATACATCAACTTATTTACACAGAGAGCCCAATGGAAAGACATTTTATTTCGATTTAAAGCTTTCGTGACTGCAGGGATTCATCTTCTTGGTTCTTTCGGTAAAGTCACGTAGAATGGAAATAATAAAATAATAAAAATAAAACATAATAAAATAATTCTCACGACGTTTCGGCCACAACGCAAGCAGCCGTCCTCAGGTGAAGACCAGGTCTGTCGAGAAGACAGAGTCTGAATGAACACATTTTCTGTCCAGCCACCTACAGGCACCGTTGCATAACACTGCAGGTCAACAGATGTCCTTGTGCCTGTAATATTGTCTCCATTTTTGTGAGTTCCACCAACCCTGCCTTCCAAGTAACCCTCTATAACAGACTTTAAACTAAAACTATAAACTCTTTTTTACTTAACCAGATAAGACCCACTGAGTTATGTAGTCATTTTTCATAAGCGACCTGGCCACAAATGATAGCTCAACGAAGTGGCTTATCACGTGGAAATTTAAAGCAGCCAAATACTCTAAACGCGTGTTTCTAAATGTGGAGGAAATGACCGGAGGACCCGGAGAAAAATCGACGTGACCACGGGGAGAACACGCAAACTCCAAATATACAGCAGGCGTCAGGGTAGGGATCGAACACACAACCTCCTGTATACTAGGCGAGGCAGTAAACATTTCGCCACGGTAGTGACTGCCACCCCGGTTTGGCCAAAAATTATAAGCATGGCACGCTGCGCGGGTAAAAGAAGGTGAAAAATAAAGGAAAATTTGATTATGTGTTAAAGTCACTATGATAAATTGAGGCACACGGTGAGATTAGGTTACAATGGGTTTCGCTTGCGTGCATGTGCGCAGCCCGGCTATCGCCTATTGTGCACAGTAATTTACCGCCCTTCAGGAGGAGGGCAGCGGGTTTAAAAATCGCCCTTCTCGCTCTGCCTGAGGTCATTTGAGACTCCCATGGTGCGGTTTGCAAGAGCAAAGCTCCACGTTGCGGTAGGGCCCGTGGTGAAATTGGCCCCGCTAATGATATTTGTTTGCACAAGAAATATGCATGTCAGATAAAAAAAAAATTGGTTTTAATCGCCTTTTGCGGAAGCCTTGGCAACGCGAATTAGCTGAACAAGTAAATTGTCTGGGTGTTGCGGCGCATGCGTGCAATCTAGCTCCACGGTTGGTGGATTTTCGCCATGGGTGCTGTCGACTTCTATCGTCACTCTGTGATCAGTGCCATGAGTGACTACCGAGCAGTGTCGACAGTGGTTGTCTTGTGGAGAGATTCACCCCTGCCGTAGGAACGTGGACTTTCCACCACTGGCTCATGGATGAAAACAGGAGGTTGGCACCAGTGCCTCATTGCTCATTTGAGCAGCATGAAATCACGATGACTCGACTCCTCCACTATACTTGCAACGCGACACTAAAACGCAGGCTGATGAAAGACCGGCGTCACTTTGTCCCCAGGATGATGTTGGCCATGGCCTGGAATCATACTCTGGTCACTGTGCTCATTGAGCAGTGCGTTAACGACTGCCTGCGCTACTGCTCCACCTCGCACATGCACGCGATGCATTTTATTCAGCTCAAACAAAATAAACTCATATTGTCAAGAAATCAAATGAAATCTCTCCTATGAAATATTTAAATCCGGAGTAAAACAGGCAAGTTTGTTTCTTAATGTTAAAATTGCTTTTTGTGAACCTCCTGGTGTGCGAGAAGGCGAATATTCAACTCGCGATGTGGGTGGTCCTGAATCTATCGCGTAGATTAAAACAGGCGGCTACACTGACAAGAGGTTTACTCTAATTCTCACAAATTCTGTATCTGCTTTGAAGTGTCAGATCACAAAGGGAGGGCATCAAACAAAGGAATGGCTTGACAAGTATCACCACATATTGTTTATGGAACTATGCAATCGGTTTTTATTGCAGTCCCCCCTTCTCAGTCAAGACGGGTTTCACACCTGAGCAATTAGTTGCACGCAACTCAATCGTTTGTGTGTGTATGTCTCTGCAACCAGTTGCGAGCAGTTGTGCCTCGCGAATCTGTTCAGCGAGTTGATCGCGCAACTGGTGGCTCAAGTTGTGGACCCAGGTTCAGACGAGGTGCGTTGCAAACTGAAGTAAAACATTTGTAATAACAGCCATAGAGGGTTCACGTGGGGATTGGCTTGCCGGTCCCACTTTGTAGCCAATAAGGGGTGAGCCAGGGAGCATGGCCTCGGCGTGATCACGGCATGTTAGCAGGGGTGATTGGCCTGGCCAATCGGGGCCTCAGCTAATGGGGAGCCGGATCAGAGGCGTGGTCCCGGGACTGACAGAGAACCATCTGGAACGGTCAACGCTGTCTATGGAGGATTGGCTGGGGGGTACCACGTGACGAAGAAATTTAGAGGGAGAGAGAAGTCGGGAGCAGACTCGGGAACGAGAAGAGCAGGAGCCACGCGCGTACGGGGCTCCGGGTGCCACGTGCGCGGTGGGGACTTAGCGGGGAGTCTGCCCGCTTTCCGTTGTCTGCCAGCAACGGGGAGTGTGTGAAGTGTAACTGTGGAAGTTTAAAATAAAAAGGACTAATTCCGGAAGCTGTCTCAAGAAGGTTTATTACACATTTATTGCGAGATCCATCTGGGTTTGTGCCATAAGCACATTTACTCTAAAGCTGAACGGTTGAATGGTCCCGTGATGAGTAGGATTGCAGCGAGCGGGCGATACTACGATTCATCGTGCAATTTCAAGGGTTGAACGTGCAACCCTGCAATTGCTTGCTCACACACCTGTTGGTGGAAGGGTCTTCACTGGAGGAACTATTTCGGGAGCTCCAGAGAAAGTCCCTCTAGGGGGTATTTGGCCTAATCTTCCATGCTGGCGAGACGTCTTAGGAGAGATCGTTCGATGTAAGGATCGCAATCACAAAACAGTCCGTTTTAATTAACGATTATTTTTGCTCATTTTGTTTCAATTAATATTTTATTGACTGACAACTTATTTATGAAAAAAAACCAATCTATATAAATAGCTATGATCCATGAAATTAGTGCTTTCAATAATTATTTCTGGAGTAGCTGATGACACGATGTATGTATTTTGATCTTCTTTCGCAACATACGTAGCCAACCGTGCAAATCGGAGGTGCGAATGGTTATATGAATTCATAATTTTTGTAGCTTTTATACATATTTAAGAATTAATTGTGCAACTGGCAGCATGCGCATTGTGAGCAATGTAGATTGTAAAGTCACGATGATTAAAAGACTTGCGATTGGCTGTTGAGTGAACTATTGCGGAATTTAGTTTACGTATCTTTATTCATTATGGAATTACAGCAAAGCACAAAAACAATTCAACAAACCTTGTGAGACACAATTACAAACTTATGGCACACTGGCAACACGATAATTACACTATGTAACACAATGTTTGTTCCTGGGTAAGAAGTGTTATTTCGTAATTGCCTATGCCTAAAATGCATATAAAATGGCTATTATTCCCCACAAACTTGGCTTTTGTGACCAGGACAGTGATATTTTGAAGTTTACCTATTATTCAATGAGAAAACAGGTTAATTTGTGTCTTTTCGTTCACATGAAGTCAGACAAAAACAATATATGAATCAAAATTAACATGTATTTATAGTAAAGTAATACAAACACGACTACAAAAGATTTAGAAGTGAGTAGTTTTTCGAGATTTACGATTATACTGTAAATCACTTCCACGAAGCAGACCCCAAATGTAGTCTCCCATCATGTTCTCGTTATACTGTCATTGGTTGCGGCGTTCAAAGTCCAGTATATCCTGGTGGAAGCGCTCGCCTTGCTCCTCCGAGTGCGCTCCAATGTTCTCCTTGAATTTATCAAGATGAGCATCAAGGATATGGACTTTGAGGGACATCCGACAGCCCATTGTGCCGTAGTTCTTCACCAGAGTCTCAACCAGCTCCACATAGTTTTAGACTTGTGATTGCCCAGGAAGCCACAAGTCACTGCGACAAAGCTGTCCCAAGCCGCCTTCTCCTTACTAGTGAGCTTCTTGGGGAATTCATTGCACTCCAGGATCTTTTTTATCTGTGGTCCGACGAAGACACCGGCTTTGACCTTTGCCTCAGACAGCTTCGGGAAGAAGTCTTGAAGGTACTTGAATGCTGCCGACTCCTTTTCTACAGCTCTGACAAATTGTTTCATAAGGCCCAATTTGATGTGCAGTGGTGGCATCAGCACCTTCTGAGGGTCCACCAGTGGCTCCCACTTGACGCTGTTCCTCCCTACAGAGAACTCGGTCCGCTGTGGGCCAGTCCCGCCTGTGGTAGTGCGCCTTGGTGTTCCCGCTGTCCCAAAGGCAAATATAGCAGGGAAACTTGGTAAAACCGCCTTGGAATCCCATCAGGAATGCCACCATTTTGAAGTCTCTGATGACCTCCCATCCGTACTCATTATATTTCAAGGCGTCCAGCAAGGTATTGATGCTGTTGTAATCCTCTTTGAGGCGCACCGAGTGAGCCAGGGGAAGAGACGGGTATTTGCTACCATTATAGAGCAGCAGCACGGCTTTGAGGTTCCTGGATGAGCTGTCAATGAAGAGGCACCACTCATTCTGGTTACAGGCGATTCTGATTGCCTCGAACATACCAGTCACATTGTGGCAGAAGCAGAGCCCATCTTGACGGGTGAAGAAGCTGAAAATAGGTTGGTGACGCTTCCTCTGATCTGCGACTTGCACAATTTCATCCAACAAGTTCCACTGCTTGAGCCTAGACGTCAAAAGCTCGGCACTGGACTTGGTGAGACCAAGATCTCTGATTAAGTCGTTGAGGTATTTTTACTTGGGGTTTCTCTCCTCAGCTTCACCTCTGAAATTGTCATCGGGATTTATGTCTTCCTCGCTCTCTGACTTGCTGCTCTCTTCTAAAGACGGCTGCTCTCTCTCCGGAGGAGTGGGTACGGGGAGCTCATGGCAGTGTGGCACCGGGGCGATGGATGAAGGAAGGTCTGGATACGAGACAGCAGGTGCATTCTTTCCAGTCCGACGTTTGGAAGGGTCCACCATGCAGAAGTAGTAGTTGCTTGAATGGTCAGTGAGTTCCCGACAAATTATTGGGATAGCGGACTTTCTTGGCTCTCTTTTCCCCGCTGTACCATCCTATAAGAGATTCTCGCACCATTTTTTTATGCATGCTATATTTTTTCAATATCATTGAAATTTTTAAAACATTTAAAAATGTAAAACTTTCACAATTTTAAAAATGTTAATCAATTTCATTGCATAAAATTCCGAGCAACAATTGTCCATCTTACCTTCCAGAGTTTTTTTTGCATTGCTCGCATGTGAAATCAGGTGCCCAAGATTTGTCTTGATCCCCGACAGGCATGCCGAAATATGCCTTGTAGGCCTCACACATCTTAGCAGATGCTTACACAGAGTACTTTTCCGCTCTTCTCTTGATTAATTGGCCGCAGACATAGCACAATGCGTCTGCCAGATGCTTGCAGCCTCTTGATGCCATCACAGAAAAATGCAGATATGTATCCACTTAGTCAGCTGGAACCAACTGAACTGGTGGGCTTAAGGCCCCTGTATTTATACTACTAAATAAACTACTATTTATATTACTGTAAAGTTCTAGAATGTTCTAGAAGTTACTCCAAGTTTACTCAGCACTGAATCTATCTGGAATGTTCTGGAAAATAGGTAAATTTCAAAATATCAATGTCCTAGTCACAGAAGCAAAGTTTCTGGGGAATAATAGCCATTTTTGTACTTTTTAGGCATAAGCAATTAGGAAAAAACACTTAGAACACAGGAACAAAATAAAATGTTACACAGTGTTATCATATCGTGATGAATAACCAATGTAATCTCGTTGTGAAAAAATACATTGCAGCAGCCGTAATGATGAGACGTGGCAGTATGTGGCTATGCACAGTCCACTGATTAGCACTGATAGAGTCAAACTAGCCCATGTCTACCAAGCTGAGGATTGCCCATATCGCCTCTCTCTGAAGCCTGTCAAACCAAATTGTGACACTGCATCTCTCGTCAGATGAAAAACAAACGCGGTGCCATTTTACGTATAACAGTGATAAAAAAAAACCGCTTCAGCGAATGAGATATAAAGCTGCGTGACAAAGCTTAATTTTAACCAAATTTAAAAAAATGCCACAAAGTCTCTCTCGCTTCCCATAGCGTTGAAATTTTGAGTCAATCAGCAGATTAGCGTTTCTCCACTGCAAGCCAACTCGGTTACTAATTTTCCCCAAACCGTGACGGATGGGCTTTCTTGCTCCTCTCGTTTACACGTATGTTTTTTTTTTAAAAGGGCACAACGTTGGATTTTAGCCGCGTCAAGGTATTGTACGAAAAAATATAAAGAAAACGTTGGCAATGCCTCGCCCGCACCCTCCGTGGTGATGGCTACACCCGGACACCCGTAAGCAGCCTCCTGTGAGAAAAACCCTGTTCTGCACATGTCAGATTTCAAAGTATGGGTCTCGACCTCCATAAAGCTCCCGTTTTCAACATCTGCCCACCTCCCTTTAGTGCTTTCGTAAATGGGGGCACATAGAGTTAATTGCCCCTTGCCCTACTGTGCCCTGCCTCTTGGAAAAGAGAATTTCCTTGAGCTCTTGGTCTTAGGATTGTGATTTTTTTTTCTGATTTTATTTTGAGGTCTGCGATAGCACTTGTGGTTTCGTTGAGGTGTCACAAGGTCTTTACTCAATTCACCGATGTTCACCCCCCCCGCTGCCCCCCTACAGTTATTTATGTTCCTGCCACAAAGGCATCTCGAATTCCTATATTGGCCCATCTTCAGGAGCTAAGCAGTGTTGGGTTTGGTCGTTTAGTACGAAAACGGCCGTCTTTCCGCCCCCCAAAAAGAGTGTGGAATTATGGACAAAATAGCCACTTAAAAAAGAGGGCCCTATGTATATAAAATTCAGGGTTCCGTAGAAAATTGGTGTTGGTTGATTTGTGGCATAATAGAATGACAGTTGTCAGCTGTCTGTAAATTTACTGTAAAAATGAGAATGCTTTTCAAAATGGGTGGCAGTAGAATGTCTTGTTGCTCCTTTATTCCTGCCCCAATTATTTGGTTGATGAAGTCATTCGTGACATTGTATTTTGATGACAAATGCTTGTGACCGAATTATCCTATATGTACAGTACCCAATCTAATCCGATAGCAGAGGTTAAGCAAAGGTGATACTGCATAGTACTGTATTTAAGAGTGAGATTTTCTGGGAATACCAGGTCTTGTAGGTTGAAGCTGAGGAGGCCATAGGATACCAGTACAGCACTAAATTATTGAATCCATCTGTATGGAGATGTGAGTGTTACCCCCCCCCCCCCCACTCCATGTATTTGTCTCTGAGTACTCTGGGTTCCTCCCACCGAGTCAAACAGTCATTACTGGAATTTGCTCAACGTATTCTTACAGAATGCTCCTTAAGAAAATGTAGTCTTGATACTAGTGAGGCTTTCCCGTGTGAAAGGTCGAATACATATGAATGCATTGGACAAAAATCCACTGTCTGTGAGTACAACCATAATCGTTTGTTAACAGGACAGCAAACAAAGCAGAGACTGTGCCATGTGAGTTTAGATGTTTTTATTGCTATGTAACGGACTAAAGCTTATTTGGTGCACTGTGATTGAGGATAGGATCATTATTGTGAAATGAAATCACATGTTGATGGATAATTTGGACCAAATTAAGTCGACCCGGATAATTGTGTGAAACACATAAATGCGTTATGTAAAAATCAGTGGTTACTTGCATGAAATACCTGAACTGAAAAGTGGCCTTATTTTACATTTAGATTGGATATTAAGGGACAATTTTACTTCAAATATTTTATGTTTTCTGTATCATTTATGCGCAGTCCTTTTCCAATCTAAATGCCCGATGAAGGCCTTCCCACGCCACGTTATCCACGGGGGGTGTTTCATCCATACTTCACCAGACTGGTGAGTACAGCTTGGTTTGAGACACGTCGCGGTAGTGTCCAGGGCTACGTTCAGACATAGCCACTGATATTTAGCCGTGGCTAGGAGTCTAACTCAGGGCATCGAGTTTGCAGCGCGCCTAAAATGAATGTGGCGCCATTGCGTTCCGTCATTTTATGTAGCTAGCTATATACAGTGCGTATATATAATTATATATATATATATCCCAGTGTTCATATCTGGCATCTAGGCAGCTTCGCACTCAAATAAAATATATCTCCGAAATTGTAAATTGGTGAAGTGAAAGGCAGCATGCACTAAAATAAGGCAAGCCCCAATGTGACCTTGTTTCACCTGAACTTCATATCGTAGACGCGTGTTCCTTATTTGAGCCTGGCTTGTACGGTCATGTGGAACCACCATTTACCCTTGGCGTCCATCACTGTGTCTGCCTCAATTTACGAAAGCAAAGGGGCTTTTCTGGGCTTTGTGTTGTGGTGTCCCCGATTCACATTTGTGAGAATTAGTGTCGAGCGCTGATATCAACATTTGCCACTTATTACACGTGTGTATAGAAATATTCATCACCACGGTGATGATTGTCATCTATTGAGGTAGCTGCCTGGCTGAACGAAGCTCATACCAAGTTAAATTACCGAGCCGGCACCGCTGGGGATGCCTGGATTCGAATGTGGGATTCAGCCAACCGTGATTAAACCAGGTTTGCGATTGTATTGAGTTAATGGTTTCAGCCCAGTCACGAACGCCTATACTAAAAGTTGTGATATTTAATCAGAATGTTCACTTAAAGCGGTCCCTTCTAGTACTAATCGCACCTCCGATTAGCACGGCTGGCTATGTAGGGTGGGTAAGAAGTTCAACATACATACATACTAGTAATGACTAATATTGTCTTAATTGACATCCAACGAACATGTTGCAGAGCATAAACAAGGTGCGCTGTTAGTGTGAATAAGCAGACCTCGACATTGGCATTTAACTTGGGACATATTGCCGCACACAAAATTGAATAATGTGAAGAATGAGGCAAACTGACATGACTCCTGGAGAAGTTCAGTGACATCAACTTCCACGGACATTCTCACAATAACTCTGAGGGATTCAAACAGAAATGTACATCTCGTGACATGATGTTGGTAGTACAAAATTGAACTATAATTGAGAAAAAGAAGCAAACATAAAGGGCCTGTGTTCACTTGTATAAGATTCCTTCGGTGAAATGTCCTCTCGGTTCACACTGATGCACATTGCAAACTAAGCGAAATTTCGCTTAGGATATTTCATGAAACCGAACATTGAATGATATTGGCTAAATTCTTTTGTGGAATTCTGCCTTTGGTCGACATTGCACAAAAGCGATTTTTACGAATTTCCTAAAGTATTGCGTTGGCTCAGCACACTTGGCAGAATGGGTGGAGCCCCATTCTGCACGAAAAACCCTGGCAGCCAAACAGCATCTGAGGCAGTGCGTTATGTCATCATGTTAGCCCTGCAGTTGGGTCGAGTCGACCAATCAGGCACCTGCAGTCTCTCACACAAACACGTGGGCATGCCGACGCGTGTACGGATGTTGAACTTTTTTCGCACCGCACATAGCTAATCGTACTAATCGGACATGCTCATGTTTTAATTGGTGAAAGTGTGTGGATGCTTTTATTCAGCAATGGATTGATAGCGGCGAATGGTGCACTGACGTCTCTATAGTTTGATAAAAACAAATATGGTGGCCATTTTAATAGTGAATACTGGTTTCTAGGCATGCAGAAATTTTCACTCCTCCACCCTACAAGGGGGTTATTAATCTTTGACAATTTGGGGTCACGATTCATTTAGAGAAACATTTATTTAATTAATTTGTTCTATATTCGTTCCTTCTTTATAAAGTCTTGTTTTCCCTTACCTTATATGCAGCTTTGCTTACAATAATTGGCATTGATTGATGATAATAATATTATCCTAGCATTTCATGCACATATCGTAAGCATAACAATTTATTTAATTGTATGCACCATTACGTACTTAGTAATGACACTCGTTTTATGAATAGATTTCTATAAAAGTAAGCACATTCTTTATTGCGATCCTGCATTGGCCATGGTGCAAAGGCACAAATAACAAAACCTCAACACATTTGTCAATAGCATTGCCCTTAAGAGGGAAAACAAATATGATAGGCAACGTTTCTGGCAACAGCCCTTCACAGTAGAACATATATCTGAATTATAAAATATGTGTAATAGGTGACGTTTTGATTCATTGCTCCAAACGTTGGCTCTGTTATATATTTTCTTCCTCTTAGGGTGGCGTTCTTGACGAATGTGCGGAGTCTGAAAGTGAATCGTGGTTGCTTCAAGCTGACCTCTGTAAGCGAATGCTATCCGAGGCGCAACGAAAATGAGCGTATCGCATGTTTTCACCTTCCACGCCTGCCATGGAGAGGCTCAACAGCTGCGTAAAGCTTTTAAGATTCCCGCGAGATGCGTGATGAGCACTGGGGTTGAGATTTTTGATCTTCGCTTTATGGTGCCACCAGCCTTCAGTTGGGGATTACAAGCCAAGTGCGGCCATTTTCTTTTTTAATGTCATACACTTATACACGTTGTCTCTAACGAGTGGCATTTAACTGCTCGTTGACATTTACAGATAGGCACTGCGGTTGTTCGCCGATGCGTTCGCAAAACGTACGAGTGTGTTTTCACTGCTGGCGTTGCGCAACTGCGGTAGCTATATCTCATCAATATCCTTGTTCTACCACTGCATTATTTCTGTATTTTCGATACACTTCATTAACACATTAGTAAATAGAATTGCATGGAGTTTTTATACAAAAGACTGACAAACTGTTTACCATTTGGATTTTGAGAAAATCTTAGGCTGACAGACCGGTCTTCGATAAGGACTTTAGATAACAGACTGAAAGACTGGTCTCTGGTAGGAATTTGAGACAATAGTCTAACAGACTGGTCTTTGACAGGGTCTGTGTTGGGACTTTAGGATAACGGGTCGCTGTTGTGTTAAAATAGCTTAAATTCGAAAATTATTTATTCAGTGCCTTGGGAGTAAAATCGCTTTGGTAAAGACAATATCCTTCTTCATAACGTTACATGCAGCATACAAATAATGGAATATCCAACGTTGGCTCACACTGGTGCTTCATAGTAATGGCGGCTGAAAATACATTGTTAATTGAATGAATAAACAAAGAAGTAAACACTGTGATTGCAATTTCCCAGAAAGTTAAAGGTTTTTTTAAAACATTATTTTGCCACCAGCCACGGTCGTTCAAGTGTCCATCTGTTTTCCGAATATCGCCAAATTGTGCTTTTGCATGCGTCCGTTGCAGACGCTTGTTTAAAAGCAAGGCTTAGTGACAGCTTAATGGGTAAGCGGCTCCTCTGCATACGTTTAATTATTTAGGCTATTGGTTGCACATGGCTGTATTCTGGAACGAGGGTGAAATATGGGCTGCAGTGGGAATTGGCTATGGACGTGCATTAGGGGACACATATGGATGGGTTGGCGTGGGGGGGGGGCATTGGCGACTCAAACAAGCAGTTAATCTAATAGTGCTCAATTAGCCTCAATTATCTCCGATTGAATCAATCAACGTCACGGGAAGCTGTGGGAAGGTGGCCGGGAAGCGATGGACTCCGAATTGCCTAGGCGGCAAATTGACTCAATGTCTCTTAAGAGGCGATCATTTTTGCGGGAGCCTCAAAGGGCGCCTCTTGCTCGGGAAACTTTAAGTGTTTGCTGTCCATCGGCTGAAAGATTACGAGCCGGAGATGGAGTCGAATGCAACCGGGTTACGGGTTCCGGGGTGTCGGGCGGGGGGCCTCTGGCGAGAGTGATGCGAGGTGGAGAAGGGAAGAAATAAATAAAATCCTCGACGCAATCGTAAATTGCCCCTAAACGCTTTGTCAACTGCAAAGCACACTACAGGGGGGAATGGCTATTTTAGTGAAATTTTACATCCGTTAGAAATTTGCCGGTGAGACAATTGTTCCCTTTGAAGCGGTGCACTTGCTTTGTTTAGTTTTTTTCCATTTGCTGGCTTCAATAAAAAACAAAAACTAAATGCAAATAATAATATTCATACATTTTGCCGACGGAATATGGAAAGTTTACCACTATTAGCTCACAGCCAGCGTTGAAGATGAGCAGCACCAACGTGCTTATCCGAGACGGGGAGACACTTTCCCCGAAGACTATATTACACGACTAGATTTTATAATGTGCTGGAATTTCTTACAGTTTATTTTCCTATTTAAATCGCAGCATGTTGGTGTGGCCGCATTTTGGAAGCATTATAAATACAAATGGCATTGAATTACAATTGTGTAATTATTTTTGTAATATATACTGTCATTTTATATTTTAATTGTGCACGCTCTATAATTGTATTTTACATACGGTCATTTGCGAGTTAATATTTTCCATTTAATTTCAGAATCTCGAAATGCGGTGGTATTTTTGACATGATAAAAAATGCAATTGTATTTCAAGAATTGAAATGCGTGTGTTTATATGGGGAGCGTTAGTATAGCGTTTAGCGTGCTGCGCTAGGAACCCGGCGACCCGGATTCGATTCTGGCTCACGACCAACACCAGTGACGATTATCTCAACCAGTCCTGGCCCCCCCCCCTAGTGCAGTATGTAATCATAGCCAAGATGGAGACAAAGGCGGCCGGGCGTGGTGTTGGCCACCCACCCCCCTCGTGTGCTGTGCCGGCCTTCATAGGTGCTCGCTAACAGCACTTGCCACAACAGTCTATTAAGGCTGTACGGGGGATCTTTGCCTTTGAAATGGTACCACAATCCAAGCGATCTGCATTTGATTCCTGGCATTCATCATTATCAGCCATGGTTAATCCATGACTGGATGAAGGCCTCCTCTAGCCAACACCATGATCTTACCATTCTGCGATGACATTTTGTTATGTGGAGAAAAATATATGCCTCGTCTATTAAGCATAATTGTTGTTTACGTAGGTTCCTCCATCTGTTCTTTTCTCTCTCCACAAACTCACAACAGGCTAAGTGGCACAACACAACATCAAAAATGTGTATTTCTTACGTCGACTTGTGCATGTTATCTGAATAAGGCTGTGCAATGTGCATATACAAAGCAAAGTTCGTGTTTAAGCTCTTAACACTCTCCCTACAACATGCCACCTGGATTTCTCTCCCTACTTCTGAGCTCATTAAAATTTTGTAACACCTAAGCCGCCTTCAAAGTCCATGAACAGCTCAACCTTGATACTTCCCCCCCCCCCCCCATACATTCAATTTTCTTTCGTATTTTTTTTTATACTACCGGCAGCTGAATCCTACCAAGCGATCCGGGGTACAAGTCTTGGCCGTGACGCCTGACACGAGTGGACAATCAGTATCTGAAGTGGACCGTTGTGGAGTATAAAATAGGTACCAGTTGTCTCGTGGTGCTGGCCCCCACCACGAACTGTGCAAACTTAAATAGGTGCTCACAAATTGGACTCTTTTTGACAGTCTATATGGTCAGCTCAAGGAGTCTGTGCGTTGTGCGTTTGTATGTATTTATTTACGTGTGCGGGTGTGTGCCGGCAAGGCTGCATTGTGGAATATTTGTGTACAAATGTTACACACGCGTGCGTTCCATTTACGATATCATTAAACCAAAGATACATTTGTCGTTAGATTTCAAAACCCCCCCTCCACCTCCACTGCCCCCATCTCCTTTAGCTTTGACATTCATTTTGCGATTAATTGTTTTTCCCTTCTTTTCAACACGGGCAGGACTCATGTAATCCAAGGCTTATGAATGGCCAGATCGATGCCTTTGGCAGTCGTGTACAACACTAAGCCATGCAGATATCGCACGGCGGAACGGCGGCGCGTCTTGTATTGTGTCCGCATTTGTCAAACGCTGATGGAAAAGGGGCTTACAATTTCTCGGGCACCATCGATCCACCGGTCAATAACCGCATCCAAACGCAAACACCTTGCTCCACACCTCGACGGGCCTAATGCGTGTAAAGGGCCTTAAAGTCCACCGTGTACAAACAAGGATCGGCCGCGGATAAATTTGCACGCGCATCTTGCGAGATTAAAGGACTTAATGATACAAGGCTCGCAGTCGAGTCAATATGCGAGTGCCTTTGATGTTATTAGCTCATGATCTAAGATGATGAATTTAACACTGTTAATGTTTTAATTATTCAACGTGTTGATATCGATTGTCGTGCCATTATTAGCGAGCACTCGTTTCTTTCCCGGCCTGATATTTTGACACACGGCCATCGCGCACAGTCAAGCGACGTGTTTTGTTTTATACATGTGTCGTTGGAGCTAATGGGATTAATGAAATAGATGACACGATGAGAGCATCATTTTTGTGGATTGTATCCCTAATTGCGTTTCACTTGTGCCGTCGAGAGTTACGAGGCCACCAGTTGAAGAATTGAATCCAGCAGTATTATTTCATGTAAAGCACTCTGACACATGCCGGCGTGTAAACAAGGCTCTACAGCCATTATCATCATTATCATAATCATCATCATGATTAAGCAATCAACCTACCTGGCCTAGTGGCTCCGCGGTAGAGCTCACAATCGAAGAGGTTCCGAGTTCAAACTCCTGGTTGGAGGTTTAAATCAACTCATTGTGTCTCTGTGGTCGATGTAATGAATGCAACTTTTGTGGGGGAGCAGAACGAGGTTGTCCGGCGATTAAACTCGCCCCTGCTATGGGAATTATGGAATTTGAGCCACTGTCTCGGGGCTGTAAATGGAGATGACCAACCGCCTCGATGCTCATTTGAGCAGGCAATCAGATTGACTTTTGAATTGACCTTGAGAAGATGAAGCCACAACTCTATCCCGACACCAGATAGTGCGTCCTAATCTTGTGTCAGTCGTGGGTTTCCAAATGTGAATATTTGTGATGAATTTCCAAAAGTGAGTTCTCAGAAATATGCGATATACCCAGGTAAGTCCCCACGTTGTGTGGAGTATTGCTCTTTTGTTCAGTCATTCGGGCCTGGAACTGAGAGATGAATCACACGGGCTGCAGCTTGAGAATCTGGTGTTAATTATGGTTGGCTGCTTAGACTAGACACCAAGATTTTTCGATTTAAAGCTTTCGTGACTGCAGGGATTGATCTTCTTGGTTCTTTCGGTAAAGTCACGTAGAAGGGAAGTAATAAAAGAATGAAGATAAAACATAATAAAATAATTCTCACGACGTTTCGGTCACCTGAGGACGGCTGCTTGCGTTGTGGCCGAAACGTCGTGAGAATTATTTTATTATGTTTTATCTTTATCATTTTATTACTTCCCTTCTACGTGATGACTTTACCGAAAGAACCAAGAAGATAGACACCAATATATTAGAAGTGCGGGCTCAGTTTCTCCAGTACGACTATAATGAGCCCACCAAGCCACCGGGTGGCTATGTCTCGTCATTTTAATCAATACATAACGCTACCATCAATTCAAGAAATGCTGCAGTGGAGTAATAGTTGTCACACTGCATTTGTATGCATGTATGGTGAACTCTTTTCGCAACGTACACAGCCGACTGTGCTATTCGGACGTGCGGAGGAAGGACAACAAACTAAATACAAAGCGGAGTTCCAAAGAAATCACCTTATAATCTAGTTTCAAAAGTGCATCGCTCCAGTGGCTTGCCAGAGGGTCGCAGAAGCGCAATCTGAAAGTGCGAGATGCGGTCACCGTCTTTGTTCGATGGCCAGCCAAAAGCCGCTGCGAGGATGACCGGAGTTCGCGTGATGGTTTATAGCTCCTTGAGATCAGCGAGGTGTCAGGCCTATTTCCCGGCGTGGCAGTTGCAACAATCGTGAGAGTTTCTTAAACCCCCCCCACTACCCCCCCCCCTCCCCAACCGTCCCTGTACACCCAGCAGTGCAAATGGGTTCACCACATTCAAGTCATTTGGTAGGCTGTGTGCGGGTGGGGTAAAGTCTTCCAAGACGTCTGGCTAGCGTGGGAAGGTAGGCCAAAGGGCACGAGGCGATCTTTCTTGAGATCCCTCGAGCCAAGGCTCCTTTTGCTGGCAGTGGCGTGTGCAAGTACGATAACTACCTCCTTATTTTAAAATCCCATCACTAAATAACGTATAATGTAGACAATTCCAATCATGCTTTTGATATTGTAGTCTTCATTCTCATCATCACCATCATCTCGTCACTGGATCAAACTGCTTGACTCTAAACGTGGATACGTAAATGCATCCTTGGCTGCTTAAATAGAAAAGAACACACTCGAAAAGATTTTCTCACTCTAATTTAATTCCCCCACCCCACCACACCTCTGCATCAGACACATTGTTCCATAGTCTTAAGCTCCGGTGGCGAAACGTGAGAATGTTCCCATGTAGGTGTTCACGTTGAGATATTTCGACGTCAATTTGCACTTCGCCTGTTCCACGCACGCGGCTTGTTTACACGCAATGCGTAAATACTGCAACAAACTAAACAAACAACAGCGGCTAAACTTAATATAAAAAAAATCCTGCGGCTATAAAGTATGAAATAATTGCAATATAATTGCCCCATCGGTGTACATCGCGAACATCGTGAACATTGCACGTCCTGTTTTAGCGATTTGTACTCGGATGTTCATCTATTAATTGCCACGCCGGTGTTTACGTGGCGAGGAGAGATGGTGCCGTGGGTAGCGCACTGCGCGATAAAAATCCAACGATCTGAATTCGATTCCCCTCGACCGTGGCTAAGGTGAGCGGCGAGCGATATCTGAACCGGGCTGGTTTCAAGCCAAATGGGGTGGGCATTGGAATGACAAAGGGCTAGTGCTGAAAACTTTTCAAGAGTTTGCAAATAAACTCGGCGAAAAATGGCGACTTCTTGACTCGGTTAACTCTTTTCAAGTTAATGAAGTTGCACAAACATTTTTTGAGTGGGGATTTTAGTGTTTCTCTCATCCTTTTTGTTGTTGTTCATTGTTAATACGTTTATGTGCGATTGGGAACTTCCATCAACATTGCTTTCTCGATAAGTTGTTTTCCATGTCCCAAAGTATTTCTGGGAAAAGCCGTGTTTTTTTTGTAAAATTCACTGCGAAAAGCTTTTCTGTGTAGTTTCCTGATCCATTCATAATAAAAATGTCCAGTAGAACCCCTCGTAGCGACGGCAATTGGTTCCATGAAACCGGTCGCTAAGTGATTGGGTGATTACGCGAGTATCGGAAATACACGTGAAAGGCTTAATTTATTCCAATAGCATTGAAAGTTACACTTTTTCACCCAAAAAAGTACTTTATAAACAATAGATGTTAATACATAAAGATACTAGAAACATAAACACATTGTATTAAAATAGGCATGGTTAATCAATGCATGAATTCTTATTTACCGTACCTACAACATTCCGTTGTTAAAAAGGGGATTGGTCGGTAAGCGAACATTGGACTCTATGGAAGCCCGTTGTAAAGTGATACGTCATTAATTTTGGTGGTCGTTGAGAGGGGTTCTATTCTATACTACTATACACTACACTACTATACACTACACTATACACTACACTGTACACTACACTATACTCTACACGTTGGGCTCTATGGAAGGCCGTCGATAAGTGATCAGTCGTTAACAGAGGTGGTCGTTAAGAGGGGTTCTATTTTATTACAAATGGAATGATATTTTATTTACAAAACAACCACCCTCCATCCCAACAAACAACAGCTCTCACTGTTTTCATCCCAGGAATTTTCCTAAAGTTAACATTTTCAGGTCTCGATTTGAGCCGTGGTTTTTTTTCTCCTCCCAATATATTCATGAATAAACACACTTCGAACCATTGCAATGTTTTGAAGTTGTTGAAGCATATCAATCAGATGTCATAATACTCCAGACATTCTTCTTCTGTTCTGTGGAAGTAGCAACATTTCACGAGGGCTGATTGAGTTCAGATATTAAGTCAAGAACATCGCCGGGCATGGAATCAACCCAAGACTATAACGTCTCCCCCCTTTTGGTCTGATTGGATTGCAACAGCTCACTCATAATATTGAGATATTCAGCTGTTCTAGAAACGCTTTAAAACAGTTGCAACCGTTCGAAAAGCTCCTCTAGAGGAGGCTATTTTGGCCTACTCTTCCACGCTGGTCAAACATCTTGTAAGAGGTGGACGTTAATTACCCTTTACCCCACCACAGGTGACCTGCCAATCGATTGTGCGTCCAGAGACGATGGAATGCCCTCCCCACCCAGTGGTTAGACAGGCGAGTTCACTCGCCCTCTTCAGGTCTTCTCTAAAGACTCACCTGTTTCGCCTGCAGGAACTACACGTCCCGTGTATGACCCCGTGGATTCTGGACTTTGTAGTATTTCTATTTACTAATTTTGTGCACGGCGCACTGAGATCCCTGGATGAGTTGTGCCTCATACATGTAAATTATTATGATTACCCATTTGATACCGTGACGTGGACCGAGCTGGAGGGCTTTAAGAAATTGACAATTCATTCAAACTGCCACGCCAGGAGATTTGATTGCAACCGTTAACTTGCGGATTGGCAAGTCCAGTGCGGTAACAATTACACCCACCATGGCAGGGCCCATAAACTGATGGTGTTTACTGGCCACTTTCACTCGGATCAGATGGCAGGAGAAGGAAGAGCAATGTTTGTGTTGTGAATGAAGTGAGTGTGACGGCAAGAGGGACTGCAGCATTGTCGTTATTTACATCGGAGAGCGAACATTACTCTTACGTAAGCAATGGCTTTTCTGTGCAAGGGAATATATGTATATAAAACAAGAACAATCCAGGGCAATTTTCTATCATTTTGTTAATCATATTTGTGATGCCAATGTAAAATAGTCGGTCTCTCTCCAGCCAACAAGTGTGGCGATCTGCGTCCTTTCGTATGTGTGCGCGCTCTGATTATTTTGCTAAAAGTTTGAAAGCAAATAAAGTGAAGAGATGTAATTTGTTGCAATTGCCATCATTACCACAGCGAAAAGCAAAATTCACTCTGAGGGAATGTAGTTTTAGCTTTGGCACTCCAACCCTATTTACATGTCTTCAATTTATATATGTAGACAAGAAAAAGCCTGCGAAATTTCACTTCAAGTCACTTCAAATACTACATTTGTGCCCAACACATACATGATGTTAGCATTTACCTCATGTGTGCATACGATAACAACAACCATCAGCCACCACTGGTGGTGACATCACGTTGGCACTTGTGCCAGGCTCGGTGCGCTTTAAAGGCACGTGAGGTGTTGAATGCTCACTGCCAGGAGGTCAAAGGACAGGCCCAGGTGTTTTTGGCTCGCCATCGAACAAGGACAGTTACTGCATCGCACGCTTTTCAGATGTTCTTTTGTGGCCGTCTGGAATGCTCTGCCATTGGAGCTATGCACTTTTAAATTTATATTTGAAACTCATTTCTTTAGGACAGCTTCTTTGTGTTTAGTTGGTTGTACCCCTCCCTCCGCCCCGACCCACCTTTGAATAGCACAGTTGGCTACACACGGTGTGAAAGAAGTTCAACATACACACATACAAACGAAATAAATAAAATGCAATGCAAACATACCATTCAACATTGGGTCAGAGTAATCGTAATCAGAATATTTTTTTATATCCTGGAGAAATCCGATGAGCTATGAAGCTCATTTTAACAGATGTCCAGTCGAATGTGTGTCATACGCCCTCCGCCACCTGACACAGCCAGTTAATTGATCATCGTTAAATGTTGTGGATGGCTGTCCAGCACAAAGGTGGTGCTGAAGCAAGTAATATATTGTCGTATTCGTTCATCACGTGACTACGTTATTGATTGGGTGTGTCGAGTGGAGGAGGGTGTACGACACACGTTTTACCATCGCGATTTGACCCAAAATCTAATTATGAATGGCAATATGAGTCGCGTTAGATGTACAAGTAAACCCATTTTTACGTTCGTTGTATCGTCAGCAAAGTCGGGGTTGTTTAAACCAATGCTGCTGAACTGGCCGATGTTTATAGTCAAGAAATCCCTCTGGAAGAAATGAGTCCCCGTTTGCCAAGTGGTTTTGTATGCCAGTGGCTTGTTTACACGGTTAAACAATGTTCTTGGCACTCAAAGGTTCGGATTAGAGTTCACACAGCAAAAACAAACTCACACTGCGGCAAGACGAACCTGTGACAATGGCCACTCGTGTTTGGTGACGGATGGATTTCACTGATGTTTTACCTACGTGACTTTACCGAAAAAACCTAAGAATATGAATCCTTGCAGTCACGAAAGCTTCAAATCTAGAATTAGCCCCAGGTGCTTTCGCGTGACAAGGTCTGCCACCGGTACCCCTCCACTGCACCAACATGAGGTGGGATCGGAGCCAGAGTCGCCAAAGAGAGATCCTCATTGAGGTGTTGCGCCCAAACCTGAGCGTGACACACAATGAACACGAAAGTTAGCTACTCCCCTGGTGTGTCATCGCTTCCCTATGCTCGGACAGTTTGTCTCATTATGGACGGTGCTTGCGGACATGCGCGCGCATTTTTACGCGAGCGTCGTTTGCCGGTTAGGCGGGCGGTGATTTAAAAAAAATAAGGAGTAGTTTACGTATTTATTTTGTGCCTGCATTTGGTGGTGACATCATAGCCACGAATGTCAGACCTCTGCTGCTGTACATCAGTGAGCGAAGAAGACTCCCGGTCAAATGTGAGTTGCACAGTGCTCATCTCCACTAGTGGCCCTGAGCGAGTAGGGAAATTCCACATTGCTCTGGCCGAGGTTATTCTCCCCGACGGACACCCACTGTTGACTTGGAAGACAGTGATGCTACGTTCGCACGGTCACTGTGGGTTGGTTTTAGATTTTAACTTTCGACCTGATTATGAGTCGCTTGCTTTACCACGGCACAACTTGGCTGGATTAATGTGTTATTATCGATGTTCGCAACTGCGATATGAACGAGGCTTGGGCTTTCCCGAGGGCAACTCAGCATAAATTCGCTAACTGGTGGGTAAAAGTAGCAAGGATAAGAGGATGATTTGTTACGTTTGGCATTGGAGTGAGCAATGAGCCGTGAGAGTGTGTTCATAGGCGGCAAGGGCTATGAATTGAATAAATAACTTAAGTATATATTATATAAATGGGCACGAGGGAAACCATCGTGGTGAAATAATAAATTAGATTGTTATGATTCTACTGGACAAACTCCAAATTGTCAGAGATGTCTGGTTCTTAAATACAAGTCAAGAGCAGAAAGGATCACAGAGTGGTGTGATGGCAACTTACACTGCAGCACAGTCAGAGGGCACAGATCATGACAGGCAAAGTCAAGACGGTTAACGTATGAAATCTAGGGCAGCAGGTAGCAAATTTTAGACTAATTCTGAGCAACAGATTCAAATTGCAGGAGAAGCAGAATTGTGAAATGGGATTGTTACCATTTTTAATGAATAAAATAACTGGCATAATTTGTTTTCTGAAAACTGAGCGGCAAGATAAAGATAAGAAAACACAGGAAGTGATTCTGACACCAGAAAAAAAAAGCATGATGAGGATAAAGGAGACATTAAAATGGATAGAACTTCAAATGCTTTTTTTTTAATGCACGGATATCCGCATAATGAATAGAAAACGAATGGAAAACTAGATCAGAGAGCACAAAATCACAAAGGTGATGACGTCCCAACAAGAAATAGGTAAGTTAAATCAGCAAAAAGGAGGTCGAAGATTGATAATCCACAAATGGTAGCCCTGAGGAAGAAAGATAGAACCTTAACACGTGGAAAAAAACACATTATTTTTAAATTCGTAGGAATTTTATGCAGATCTCTGCAGCAAAAACAAGTCACGTATCCTCAAAATCAAAGCCCCCATTGATGTAAAGTAGAAGAAGATGCAGATGTGACATTTGAAGAAGTCAACACATCACAGTAGGAGAAAGAGGAAGGCTGCTGGACCACATGGCACAACTTCGGACATCGTCAACAAAACGAGAGGATCCCGTTGGATCAAGAAAAGTGGACCTATTCGGGGCACGTCCGCTTAGGGTGAAATACTTCAATCACGGAGTGATGCCCTCAATCACTAACTCTTACGTTCAAATCGGGAGAGGAAACTGACTTTAAAATTGCACACCCATTAGCCTCCCGTCAAACGTATATAAAATGATACAAAGATCGTTGGGGGAATGGAATAATGTAAAAAAATGTTGACACCAAATAACCTTGTGAAGAAGCCGAATTGAGGAAATGTTTTGTACAACACATATATGCTCCCAATCGCTTGCAGGGAAAGAAAACATTTATGTCAAAGTGCATAACCTTTGTAGGCTATGAAAATGCATTTAACTCAGACCTGTTGCGTTGGTGGTTGGGCGTGTGGGGTGGTGTGTTGTGATTGGAGGGGGGGGGTGGAATTTTATTGTATTTTTAAGTTTGTTTAAAATTTACTCTCGTATTTTCACCCCTCCCCCATTGATACAAGGTCACGGTATTCGCTAGAAATTCATAGTTGATTTCACTCTGTGAAAATTGATAGTCAATTGATATCTTCAATTAAGGACATCTCACAATCTCCAGGTCAGTTTCGATGTGGTATCTTTGTTTTACCAAAGTCCCTGTGCCAGACACCATCACAATCATTGAAGATTTGGTCCAACAAGGACTGAATGCTGATGTACTGGCCCTGGTTAGACACTGCCTCACCAACACTTACTTCACCTGGAATGGAACATTCTACAGACTATTTGAAGGTACCCCAATGGGCTCTCCCTTATCTCCAGTTTTAGCCAATGTTTTAATCGAGAAATTTGAGACAGATGCCATTCAGGCATTCACCCTACGTCATTCCTTGTGGAAGAGATACGTTGATGAAACGTTCGTCATCTGGCCACATGGCCTACCAGCTCTGGACCAATTCTTCAACCACATAAATTCCATACACCCAGCCATCAAATTCACCATGGAGTTGGAATTTTTTTTTTTACCAAAATCATGAGCAAACACAAGATCCAGGTCCGGTTCAACGCAGTACATACAATTCGTGACTTGATCCCATCTGAAAAGGATGTGATCCCTGACATGCAATACCCCGGTGTCTACAAACTAAGCTGTGTCTGCGGCAGCAGTTAAATTGGGGAAACTAAGCGACATGTCTCGGACCGTGTTCGTGAACATAAGGCAGATCTGAAACACGGTAGGACCAATACCTCAGCCGTGGCTGATCATTATTTTAACGCAGTGGGCACACATAAAATAGATTTTTGCCAAGACGAAGGTACTCTGCAAACCCACTGGCTATCAGCAAAGATTCGTTCATGAAGCCATCCAGATATATAAACACAGACACAATTTCAACCGAGAAGATGGGTACAAACTGAGCAATCATTGGAAGGACGTTATTAACTAGTTTAGGTCATAACTGGCTGTGATGTTCCTATCGTACCTACCTATGTTAGCAGTTACTTTCGACTCTCTGAGTTACATTCACTAACACAGCCCACCTTTAGGTGTGTTGGTAAATGGCGACTTGCCACTACGTCGTCCGGGCCCTCGCCAAGCTTACATTTACAAGCAAAGTTCTCTCTCCTACTCGCTCCTCAAATGTATCTCTCCTACTCGCTCCTACATTGGCATTAGCTTCCCCGCCCATCTCTACAGCCTGCCTCAGCAGATTTCCCTCTCTCTTTTTCCCTCTCTCTTATTCTTAGAAAATGTATTAACCATCTCAGGTTTTCTGATGACTTCGTGACCATGAAATCTAAAAGAAAGCTGCAATGGCTCAAGATAAGCGAGCAAAACAAAAAATCGAGTGTACAGCCAGTTTGCAAAACAAAGTAAGACGCTTTCAAGAGGAACATATCTGGGAAACACAGCAGAGTATGTGAAGGCAGACCGGGATAAAACCTATGCCAATGAAGGGGCAAACGAGAGCGGTTTGGAGCGCACTCGAAGAGTCGAACTCGACAAACGGAGAGATGACGGGCCAAAGGTCAGCATTGACAAATGAAGTTGGCAGGTTGAAGGTGACAACAACGTCCAAGAAGGGCAACCACCTCGGAGATGGAGTGATGAAATCGACTCGTATGCAGGAGCCAGGCGGAATGGTGTTATCATGAGGCCACGAAGACTGGTGACGACTTGGCGAGGCCTTCATCCAGCAGTGGATCCGAGGAGGGCATTTTGAGCAGTGGATTTGTGCAGGATAGGTGCCACGTATCTAAGCAAATGTGTTGACCATGAACATTAACTACGGGTATCAGTGCACTATATATATCTACGTGGCTTTTCCAAAAGACCATACCGGGGTGTAACTGGGCTAAAGGTCAGAGGCGGGGATCAGTCGGGAAGCACCTGGAGCCTGCATGAGAGTTCTAGAAGGGGGGCGTGGCCAGAGGCGTGGCCAGAGGCGCACGCCGAGGAGTATAAAAGGGGGAGGTAACCGGAGGTTCGGGGCTGTTGTGGGGGATCGGGTCCTGGCTGCCGTCGCTGTCATCTCTTCTTCATCGTCCGGCCGTATGGCCGATCTGCTGTGCAGTCCCCATCGTCGATGTATCAGTCAGCCAGCCGGCTATATAGTTAGATGCCGGCGACGTGGCTGCATGAGTGGGTCAGCTTTACGTAACCCAGTGTATATGTCGCTCAGTGACTCTGCCTGTAAAGTGTGAGGAATAAACAAGGAGCCCTCCTCTACAAGTCGTGTCTCGGAAGTCGCTCACTACACAAAGATAAAATATGCTTTGACTTGACTGATGATAGTGATGATGATGATGATGATTGCAATGCATTTCAGTTTGCCTATCTGTTTAAAAATGAATAGCTATTCTTACATGAAACAACAATGTGTGGTTTTGTTTATTCTAACATATTGCAACTATTTCTCCTGACCTTGTGTTATGAATGCATCGCTGTGGCTGAGACCCAAAAAAACGCGTTGTCTGCACAAAATTAAGCATCTTTAAAATATGCATTTAGCACATTAGTCTTTATGAGCAAAGGTCTCCAAAGACCCGGGTTTTCCCTAAACTGATGTGCTTGCAATTACAGCAGAATACGTGATCACAGGTACATTTTAAATAATGACTCTTTTGATTGTGACAGCCCAATTCTTCAGAACAGCATAAAATGTCCCAGGGTACGAAGTTTCTGGCGCACCACTTTCTGTTTGCGCGCGGGAAAAAATTAAAAATAAAATCCCTACTCCATACGTGCAAAATGGTCAATTAGTTACACATTTCAGTGGACAGATTGCCTTTTTTGCCAGGTTAAAAGGAACAACCCCAAAGCAATGTCTCCCATTGTTTTAAGCTACATGAAACGCTTTGCCATGTGAATACCACACTGTAGGATATTTGGAAAAAAAACACATTTATTCTGTTGTAGTTTTGTTTTTGTTGTTGCACTGATAGGGACTCCCGAAAGGCAGAGTGCTTTGCCAATAACGTCAGGCAATGCAGGAGTAGCAGCAGCAGCAGCAGCGGCAGCTGTTGACAGGCCTGCCCCTCTGCTCATGGTATTCAGAAAGCCAAACGCTGCAGAAAAGCACTCGCGCAGGAAATTCATGGGTTGATGGACAACATTTGCTTTCTCACGGCCCCTATGAAGGGTATTTAGCCGAATTTCACACGCTGGCCAAACGTTTTGGACTTACCCACACCTTACATTACCACACACGACCTGCCGATCGAATGTGGTGGACACATTTAAACTGCCGGGTGGACAGAGGTGGGAGGATGTAGAGAAACGTGCACCATTCCATCAAATGATATTGTATGAGATCCAACCAGCGAACTGAGGATTGCAAAGTTCAGTGTGCTAACCATTACACCATGGCAGAACGTATTTTTCGTAGAGAGCAAAAAATTGGTGTTCTTATTTTTTGTTTTAAAGAAACTGCCACTTGACGTGAGTGGTGCTGAAATCAGACAGAGAGCGGCATATGGGCAGTGGTTCACAATCGTCGCGAGCGTGTATGTCCTGTGAAACAGGTAGCAACAATAACAGATGATCTCATGGGAGCTACAACAATGGTCGTCACGTTGAGAAGCAAACTCCTGGCACATGAATGAAGAGTTTCCACAACTGGCTCAAGATCTAAAACAGAGATAATGTGCAGCACCTTTTTAAGCTTGCTTTATTTTGGTTTAATGCGTAGGCTTTCGCGACCAATATCATACACATTTCGATTTAAAGCTTTCGTGACTGCAGGGATTCATCTTCTTGGTTCTTTTGGTAAAGTCACGTAGAAGGGAAATATTAAAATAATACAAATAAAACATAATAAAATAATTTTCACGACGTTTCGGCCACAACGCAAGCAGCCGTCCTCAGGTGAAGAACAGGTCTGTCGGGAAGATAGCGTCTGAATGTGTTGTGGCCGAAACGTCGTGAGAATTATTTTATTATGTTTTATTTTTATTATTTTATTATTTTCCTTCTACGTGACTTTACCGAAAGAACCAAGAAAATGAATATCATACACAATACAGGTTTTTTGGGATAGATCGCGTAAATATATAAATGTGTCGTTAAACCCACCACCACCCAACACAGCCAACTAGTAAGGTCCATCACGTAAACAGAACGTGCCAATTCGTTACTAGTACAGCACACTGGTGTGTTGGAGAGCAAAGCCACAACATTTACAATCTGAGTACGCCGTTTCACCAGTAACTACAACTAGCTTCATCAGGCGACAGCCAGATTTGTCTGAAGAAACTAGTTGTAATTACTGGTGAAACGTCGTACTGAAATGATAAATGTTGTGTAAATTTTACGCAACATTTGCGTGATCTAACCCAAAAAATCCTGTATTATGGATTGCTCTATTTTATTATTTTACTTGACCGACTGAAATTGGAACTGAATTGATGTCATTAGCAATTTACGTCCTCTTCGTTGAATCTGACACGGAGTTTTCGCGACCAATATTACTCCAAGTTAAGGTTTTCAGGTTAATAAAACGTTTTTAGGTTAGAGTAAAAATGCGCCTGTTGGGCTCACTGTTGTGATGACCTCATCTCGCTTTATTTAAGACCGGAAGCAAGGTGGATCAATTCACTATTCTGGCAAATCGCCCGATGATGCTGGATGTAATTACCAGCGAAACGTCACGGTACTGAAATTGTAAATGTTGTGTATTTACTCTCCAACACACCGGTGGGCTGAAGTATTAACTAATTAGCACGTTTTTTTCACGTGACAAAACTGACTGGTTGGCTGTGACGGGTGGTGGTGGGTTACGACACATTTATATTAACGCGATCTAACCCAAAAACCTTCATTGTGACCACTTCATTGAGCTATCATATGTGGTCAGGTCGCTTCTGAAAAAGGAGCTATTCGCTTTGGGGGCTTTGGTAAAATAAAAATAGAATCGTGTTTTATTTGTATGTATTTCTTTTTCCAGCGATTTGTTTAACTTTCCATTTCTCTGCATTTCTATCTTGTCTTTGTGTTGTTTGTTGTTGTAACGTTCTGACCCGCCCTTACTGGTAGGATTCCTCCAGCATGAATAACGTTTCTGATCCTGGATGAAGGCCTCTTCACACTCTCTCTATCCTTGATGGCACCCAGTCGCTTAAATCCATCTCACTTCATCATCCTTTTTAGCAATGTACCCTGCCCAGGTACTCATTACGTCATCCTCAACAATACTTGGTAAGACTGGACGTATATATATTAACGCATGGAAATCGCTATGACTGGACGAATAAATTGCCGGACACTTGCAGCTGAAATAAACAATGCATTTACCGAGCATGGAGTCGAAAGGTCGTAACGCTAATGACAAATGCAGCACAAAGCCTCCAAAATTGCACCATGTAATTTTCAGCTCCGTGGCGCATGCCCGTTAAATCCAAAGAATATGGCAACGTGCTTATTTCCTTATTTATTTTCTTGTCGCGGTTTCAAAACATATCTTTTTTTTGCCTCGTGGCCAAGGTTCAGTGGTTCATTCCGAAGCACTGTACATTGGCCGCACGTCGCAGTACGCTTATTAATTACAGCTGAGCATAAAACAAAGCGTATAATGTGTGGCCCAATATTGGGCAAATGAAACTCAATTGCACTCGCAGAAAAAAGACAAACGCAAGGGTATGCAATTTCAGAGGGCTGAAGATTTTGTTTGAACGGGGACACTTTGACATTGAAAGTAATATATTTTTAATGTTGCTTAATGCTATATTGAATCTGCCAGACATACGAATTGGAATACGTGTATTTATATGGATAAGTAGCGGTGCCATGTTCAGCGCACTGCATTACAATCCCAGTGACCTGAATTCGATTCCTGTCCATGCATTTTACCGTCCGTCATCATTATTATTATCATCATCAGCCGTGGTCAATCCACTGCTGGATGACAGCCTGCCCAAGCCGCCACCATATCTCACGACCCTGCGACGCAATAATTCAAGCAGCACCTGCACACGAGCTGATTGTTTTCACTCCATCTCCCCGTCGGAGGTCGTCTCGGACGCGTTCCATTCCTTGGCTGCTGCTCTGTTATTAGTCTCGACCGTCGGGAATCATCGCACCCGGAGGAGACGTTTTACCACCTGAGCTAGTTACACAAAAAAAACCCGCATCTCTCGTGTGCTGGGGTCAAAGCAGCCCACGGATGAAGCCGACAGGAATATTCCAACGTCGAATTGTGTTTTTGAACGGACGTAATGATTTAGCAGCGAGAGAGTAAATTTGACTAATTGTCTGCCGCGTCCGGGAACAGGCTATTTGATTTTCGAATACGGCGGAACCTTGCCAATAATGCGCGTTGTCCGCTGAGCATCACCTTCATCACTTCCCGAGGCACGTCGCTTTTTTGTAATCGGTATAAAAATATTTATTGTACACGGCGTTTTTTGGAGAGGGGTCGCGGCAGGTTCGGGAGAATAAAAAAAATGACAACCGCTTAGAACGGGGCTTTAGTTGCCTGCAAGGGTTCTCATTGTGTAAGGGAATTGCATCAATAACGGCTTGTATATTCACCAACGTACTTAACAGTGCGTACGTGCACATGTGGTCACCCACAGATAATGTGTTCGCGTGTGCACAAATGACAAAATAACAACGGCAGCAAAAAAAAAATCAACACGTTGGTCAAAAAAAATATATGTAAAGGTAACGTTTCGGCCAATGGCCCACCTTCGTAGCACATCACATAGACTTTTGTGTTTCAGGTGTCCGGCATGAATGGGGTTGGAATTGACTGCCGAAATAAGCCGCTCGAAGCCAAATTAGAGACATATCAGCCCCCACACGCGTGGATAATTTTGCATCAATAGAGAAAGCATTTTATTCAAAAGTAAAGTTTAAGTGCGTTCATGTTCTTTTTTACTATCATTGAAATTGCGTCGGTAGGGAATGCTTGCTTAAATATACGAGTGGCTCGTTTGTAGATCGCATTGTCAGAATTTTTATCACGTATAATTATGGAAGATGCGTTTTGTCTGGGTCGTGTTGTTTTTCGTTTTTCTACATATGGCGTTTTTTTTAGCGAGACTAATTTTTGTTTTAATTGTCGAGTTAGGAACATAATAACATTACAAAGTTAATGTGTGCTTTTTAAATGGTTATTTCAGTCTGTGTAAACACAACGACGAATAGATATTTTGGTTACAAGCGTTTTAAATGCATTTTGTTGAAAAGTTAAAAGTCTTAAAGCCGTCGTTTGGTGAGTCATATGGTCATAATAATCAATACATGAACACTACATTTTCTAAAATCGGCAGGAATGTATGTACTGATGCAATTTGTACCTATACATTTTATTTATATGCATTTCTTTATTCATTGCGACTTGCTTGCTTTTTGTCTATTTTACATTCCTATCAGTTTATTTGCAATGTTGTAATTGTGAAGTGCCCAACGTCCACTGGCAGGAGGTCACGGGACAGACCCGGGTGCCTTGAGTTGACTGACTGAGATGACTGGCTGATGCACCACCTGTGCCCACTACCGTGCCCACTTGCTGTGTATTATCCACCCGGCGCTCCGCTCGTTGTTGTGAGCGTCGCTCCTCTGCCCTCCGTTGTTGCTGGAGGGCGACTGCCTCCAACTGCCAAGTAGCAGCAGCGTCCTTCACGAGCCTCCTCCACAGAGCCCGATCTTGACACCACTGGTACCAGTCACTGGCAACTTCCGTTCACACACTAACACACGAACATATGGACACACGCTAATGAGCATGTGACAGATGCTCAGCTCTCATCGAGGTGTGGTATTCTCCCGCTAAGCCAAATGCAGCTTTAGCGCTACAGTATTTAAAAACATCGATGATGATTATACCAATGATGCTATTGCAACTACTGATGACCCACAATCCCTCAATCCACCAACCCACACTAACCCTTGGTTTCAACTTAAGTTTGGTTAGTCGTGTTCACATCTGTGGAAAAAGTACTGGACATATGTGAAAAAAATTGCTTTGTAGCTCATCGGATTCCTCCAGTAAAAATATATAATCTGACTCTGAGTCTTTTAATATAGCATCATCGTTCGTGCAGATTTCATCTCACAACGCGATGGGACCACAGACGAGCTGGAAGAAAACCAGACTGTGAGCCAGCCCAACACTTACCCGAGCTCTGCAGTACTCGATATATGTTAAGAATATTTTCGGCCAATGAATGAGTATTAGTACATGTGGGAAGAAACGGGAGCGCCAGAAGAAAAACCACGCGTGCGAGGGGGCAACGCTCTATCCCATGCAGAAGTGAAAGATGATGATATTAGTCCGCACTTAGCCATACCGCATTTTCCTGGCGAGTCAAGGTATGGCACCGTGACACCCGTGGGAAGGGATACTCGCAACGTGTGTGCCATCCATAATTGGTTTTTTACCCTTCTATCTGGCAACAAAACTGACACCTTTTTGTACAAGGAGTCATGTTTACATAGACCACAATACCTGCAGTCATAATGCAAAAAAAACATAACTCTGATAAACTATGCACTGTCCTTGAAGTTGATTGGTCCACACCTGAGACAGCGTTCCTTAGAGCCTAGTCTCACATGGGTTGGACCAGATGACGCCAAAAGGCGCACAACTCAAAGACAATGCACCATCAGAGTATGAGAGCTCAGAGTAAGCATTTACACCATTGGAACCTCATGAGGTTCCAATTGGAACCTCATGAGGTTCCAATGGTGTGTGTGCCATCCACCAACTTTCAAAATGACTGCCTGCATAATGCACGGGCATAATGACTTTAAACCCCCCGCCAAACCTCCGACGCATTTCACAAGTAGTACTAATCGCATATCGGCATTTCCAATAAATATACTAAATTCCTCTTGATATGCAAATTCGTTTGTCAAGGCGCTCTTCCCCCATCCATCCCAGCTTAAATAGACGCTCCAAGCCTGGGGTGTGTCATTCAGACTCTGTCTTCTCGACAAACCTGTTCTCCACCTGAGGACGGCTGCTTGCGTTGTGGCCGAAACGTCGTGAGAATTATTTTATTAAGTTTTATTATATTATTATTTCCATTCTACGTGACTTTACCGAACGAACCAAGAAGATGACTTCACCAATCAGCGTTGGATTTCAGGCGTGCGTCGCCACCAGTGCCGGCGATGGAGTAGACACCGCACCAGGCAGCCGTTGCATCGACTACCACTCCACCGCTCATTCCTCCGAGGTCAGTGAATTGAAATAAATGAATGCTCTTCGCGCAGATAGAAATGCTCACGTGTAAGAAAAATGGAAAACCATTTGAGGTCATAGCTTAGTTGTATGAATTGGATTTTCCCGTGAACGAGTCAGGAATTTCAGAGATCCTGATGCCATTAGCACCACTCTGTAGAAAGGCAACGACGGTGGCTATGAATAGACCGGCTCCCGTCCTGGCAATATGGAATCTCCACCACTGGCTTACGAGGCTCGCTTGAGCGGGGAGACACATTCGCTTGCTTTAATAAGCAAAACAAGCGAACACGAAAACAGCGGAAATGTTCATATGTGCATGGAACATCACGTTTATTACACAAAAGTCATGTTTTGACATTAGAGGGTAAACACACTTGCTTCGTTCACGGGTAATGTCTCTTTGGAAGAATATCTGAGATGACAGATATCGGTTCGCATTTTCGATTGCCAGATTAAAGTGTGTGTTTGTTGCAGCAGCAGCACTTAGTAACACGTCTGCAGTGGTGACAGATGGCGCATCCCCCCAAAAAATGCATCTTACGAATCATCTAATTGATAACACTCTGCATCGCTGTTGCTTGTTTATGGCGCGGAAGCGGATTGATTTTATTTTTTTACTTTACACAAATGCAATAGGCTAGGTAGCAAGCCGAAGCAGCATCAATCTCTCACACCGTGGTTGTGGGCGTTCCACCGTGCGCCGTGTCGTCCTCGATCTCAGCGCGCAGCCTCTGCTGCACCAAGCTCCACTCGTCTCGGCTGAGATTGGAAGAGGTGAAAATTTTAAGAAGGTGGCCGCCCCTTCAATCGCTTGTCCACGCCACTGCCTGGCGAAAGGGGCCTTTTGCTAGACGAGGCTCGAGAGAGAGAGCGAAGAGCCCCTTCGCTCGAGGGGATTTGGCCTACTCTTCCAATGCAGGCCAAAACGTCGACGAACACATGAGAGACTCATTCAGACGCTGTCTTTCAAACAGACCTGTTCTTCACCTGAGGACGGCTGCTTGCGTTGTTGCCGAAACGTCGTGAGAATTGTATTTTATTATGTTTTATTTTTATTATTTTATTATTTTCCTTCTACGTGACTTTACCGAAAGAACCAATAAGATGAATCCCTGCAGTCACGAAAGCTTTAAATCGAAATTTTATTATGTTTTATTTTTATTATTTTATTATTTCCCTTCTACGTGACTTTACCGAAAGAACCAAGAAGATGAATCCCTGCAGTCACGAAAGCTTTAAATCGAAATTTTATTATGTTTTATTTTTATTATTTTATTATTTCCCTTCTACGTGACTTTACCGAAAGAACCAAGAAGATGAATCCCTGCAGTCACGAAAGCTTCAAATCTAGATTGAACACATGAGAGTTTACGCTCCCTCCTCCACCCAAACACGTGACTTTCCGATGAACTAAATGTGGTGAACGCATTTCCACTGCTGGAAGGTTTGAGGTGAAGGGAGTTGGGGAGGTGGGGGGGGGGAGAGATTTAACAAACTCATCCCCAGTGTTACAACTTCCGCGGCAGGAGGTCAGGCCGAAACGTCGACTTGTGGATTGCGAGCCAAAGCATCACCGTCCCGTGGCATGAAACGCCGCTGTCGTATTTGCCGATGGACCTCCTGGCAAATATTGTACGCAAGCATGTTTGTATGAATGCACGTAGAAATTGAACTTCTTTTGCACCGCACGTGCCAAACCCCGCTAATCGAATGTGCCGGGGAGGGTGGGGGGGTGCAATAAACTAAACACAAAAAGTGATGAACAGACGTTAACATCCACTGGTGAACCTGTCCTCGAGATTCGTGAGCACGCTTGCTCGTTCGCTCGCGCGCAAACAAAACGGTGACGCGGTGCTCAGCGGTTGTGCAGCGGCGGTGGCACAGAGTTTCAGTTTTCATTCATTTGGTGTAGCCCTGTGAGCCATTCGGCTCTTGAATCGAGTGCAACCGCAACAAACAAAAAACATGAACAAGAAGCATCTTACGCCGTGGCTAACGTTGGTGGGCGAGCGATGTCTGAAATGGTTGTGGGCCTCCCGTTTACCGACCCACGCAGACGAGTGTGGCTGACGTTTTTGCAATATGACGTTAAGGTTTTGATAGCCAGTCGAGAGCTTCAGGAGATGGGGAGTGAAAGCAGTGTGGTGTGTAAATGTGTCTTTAAATATCGCTCATTCGCACCAACCCACTTAATAACTGCCAGGATGTAGTAGTGGCAGTCTCTTTGCTGCCACTACTACTAGCACATTCATTAGTACAGCCACTCTCTCATCAACATGTCTCATCCTTGTCTCTCTGCTGCCACTACTACTAGCACATTCATTAGTACAGCCACTCTCTCATCAACTTGTCTCCCTCCTTGTCCCTCTGCTGCCACTACTACCAGCACATTCATCAGTACAGCCACTGTCTCATCAACATGTCTCGTCCTTGTCTCTCTGCTGCCACTACTACCAGCACATTCATTAGTACAGCCACTCTCTCATCAATATGTCTCATCTTGTCTCTCTGCTGCCACTACTACCAGCACATTCATTAGTACAGCCACTCTCTCATCAATATGTCTCATCTTGTCTCTCTGCTGCCACTACTACTAGCACATTCATTAGTACAGCCACTCTCTCATCAACTTGTCTCACCCTTGTCTCTCTGCTGCCACTACTACCAGCACATTCATTAGTACAGCCACTCTCTCATCAACATGTCTCATCCTTGTCTCTCTGCTGACACTACTACTAGCACATTCATTAGTACAGCCACTCTCTCATCAATATGTCTCATCTTGTCTCTCTGCTGCCACTACTACTAGCACATTCATTAGTACAGCCACTCTCTCATCAATATGTCTCATCTTGTCTCTCTGCTGCCACTACTACTAGCACATTCATTAGTACAGCCACTCTCTCATCAACTTGTCTCACCCTTGTCTCTCTGCTGCCACTACTACCAGCACATTCATTAGTACAGCCACTCTCTCATCAACATGTCTCATCCTTGTCTCTCTGCTGCCACTACTACTAGCACATTCATTAGTACAGCCACTCTCTCATCAATATGTCTCATCTTGTCTCTCTGCTGCCACTACTACTAGCACATTCATTAGTACAGCCACTCTCTCATCAACATGTCTCCCCCTTGTCTCTCTGCTACCACTACTACTAGCACATTCATTAGTACAGCCACTTTCTCATCAACATGTCTCGTCCTTGTTTCTCTGCTGCCACTACTACTAGCACATTCATTAGTACAGCCACTCTCTCATCAACATGTCTCCCCCTTGTCTCTCTGCTACCACTACTACTAGCACATTCATTAGTACAGCCACTCTCTCATCAACTTGTCTCCCCCTTGTCTCTCTGCTGCAGGTATTCTCACGATCACCGCACCCATCCCCGCTACAGCGACTATCGGCAGCCGCATCTCGAGCCTCGGCCTCCTCTTTCTCGGGCACGATCGTCACGCTCGGCCATGCCCTCTCGTCACACGCGGGTTTACTTTTAGCTACAAGCACGTGGCCTGCCCCACACACACACCTAGCACACGCGGTCGTACACGTGTCCCTCGCGACACTGAAACGGCAGCAATTAAAACGCAAACAAAAGTGGGATGTTTAAGGTGGGGTGGGGCGGGTGGAGTGCAATGTTCACACAGTCTTCCATGCAGTCCCCCCTTTTGTGCAATTTCCCAAGTTTTCCACTGCGAGTGTAAGTAATATGATCATTTGTCTTGAAGCGCGCTTATTACTACAGGAGAGCTTTGTACGTGGCCATTATTCACAAGCATGGCTGTACCCTTAGCCGTGAGCCCAGCTATGCTGTGGGTCATAGAACACGGGTTAAGTGAAACTAGCTGCTAATGAATCATTGGAGGGACCTTATGACCACATAAAGGACACGTTTCTCCATTTAGAGGATGTTTTATTGCATGCCATTCGCAAAGGGTTATTAAGCTAGGCATTGGTTTAAATTCAAACAAAAACAATAAAAATAAATCGTGTTTTTACCCCATCGGTCGTTTAAAATGCGGATATTTTCTAAAAATAAAGAACACAATTATTGTACGTGTTGCTTCCTAAGTGCGTTACAGTATTGCTAAGTATCGTTGTGCGAATCAGTCAACAGCAGCCCCATAGACCTGACCGATTTTCTCTCAGCATTGGCACATGGGGGGGGAGGGTGGGGGTGGCAACCCTTACATAGGTGCACATTGGAATTGCGGAGAGATATTAACCTTTAGTTGTTGGGCAGTGCTTCTCAACGATTATGGAACTAAATAAGCAAAAGTTTCACTCGGCAAGCTGTGTCCCAGCCTCTGTGGTGGGGTGCGCGACTCAACATTGGAATGCCGTGAGGATACATTTTACTTTGGGATCAAATCAGCCCATCATGCGACCTGGAAGGGTGGTGGGGGGGGGTCATTAAAATAAGTACCACTTTGTGAAAGACCAAAAAAAAGCGTCTGTCACGTAGATTTGACGCCTCCTGCCATAGGAACGTGGAACATTTTCCAACGTTGGCTACGGACGGCGGCCAAAGGATGTGATCACCACATTTGCGCACCGATGCACCGTTGAACGGGATTTTTGGCCGACGACGAAAATAAAACAACAACAACAAAGAAACAAAAAAAATTCTAGATTTGAAGCTTTCATGACTGCAAAGATTCATATTCCTAGGTTTTTTTGGTAAAGTCACGTATGTAAAAAGTGTAAAAAAAGATTTAATTTTACTTTTATACATTTACATTTTTTACCTACGTGACTTTACCGAAAAAACCTGAAAAAAACCTCTTCAACAATCTGTGCCAAAACAAAGTAGACGGAAGCGAGCCCCTTTCATTGAGAAGTTTCGGCGTGAATGTCCCCTTCCGCGCGGGCGTTAGAGCGCTGGAGGGAGCGTGCCATTCACGGGTTACATCCTCGCAAGAGTCAGGATGAGATGTGTTAAGACCCGCGATGGAAGTTTAATAACATTCGGTTTCATAATTGTGAGCACAGCACAAATTGACTACATCTGGGGGCTTGAATGCGAGTATAATGCCTGCCGATTACACCACCCGCGGATTATTTGATGTGTTTTCAAAATCACGTGCCCCATGCCAGGCTGCAGTGCTGGAACAATGAAAAAAACTGCGTTTAATTGAAACCTTCAGGATGGAGTAACGAAAAATGAACCTGCGTTAGTAATTAATGTAGATATTTACATTTCATTAATTACATTTAGCGCGGGGGGGGGGGGGCGGAGTTTCATGCGCAAAGAGAAGATCTGTGATTTAAAATGCTCCACTGTCTCAGACTGTGCAAGAGAGAAGCGTTGTTGTTGTTATTGTCGCCGTACTTCACGGTCGGCGATGAAGCTGACGACATTTCAGTGACTCGATCGCGTGCGACTGGCGGCTGTGAACGCCGACGCGTGAGTGACGGTGTCACCACGTGTTGCTCGCTGTTTGAAGAGAAAGAAGGCACGCTTCACACGAGGAGGAGGAGGAGGAGAGGCAGCCACTCGCTCTGTAACAAGCGCAGAGCCTCTCTTCTTCATATCACAGTGTGCGCGCAGACACTCAGCGGTTGGCCGCTGACATTGCCCGAATCTGTTGGAAAGCTCGTAAAATGTACAAATGGACAGGATTTGTACTACCGACAGAAATGACGGGAAAGTTGTGCCGCGTTGACGATTCGGGGTCTTGCTAGGACCAGAATAGTCGTGCCACAGGTAGTGGTTTGATTGTTGCAGGGTTGACATGTGAGATGCCTTGTTTTGCCACAGACTGGCATTGACGCCAGGAGAATTGCCTCTAGAAAATTCAAACCGCGCGATCTCGTTCCGTATATATATACGTGTGTTATGTTGCTCGAAGCCACATTATGAAAATATGTAAAACATTTCACCTTGGATGGTAATACAAATGACATCTGAATAAATTAAAGGTGACACTTACAGCTCATATGGGCAAAGAGTTGTAAATTGGATAGCAACATTGGTGCTTTTATTATGTTGTGGTGAATGGCCACATGTCCCTGCAACGAATTGCAAATTAATATTTTTGTGCGTGTGCCCCTGTCTTTTTTGTTTACTATATTTGAAACAATGCTCAATTACCCACATAGTTTGTGATGCGCACGTACGCTTCATGCTGCGTGGCAGTGCAAATAAAAAAAAATCACATTCCATTCAGTAAAATTCATTGCATTCCATGATAATTCGTTGGTAATTCGTGCCGATCTTGAGCCGCACAAACAAAGCACTTGGGAACGTTTCTTTGATTTGGAATGGGCTTGGAATGTTTTGATTTTTTTCAATTCGTTCACTTACCCTCCCTTCCTCGTGTAAAAAAAATCTACATAATTAAACACAAGATGCTCAAATTGACCTTTAGACTGTTTTTGTCGCACCGCAGTGGCAAGCACGTTTCTTTTCTTTTTTTTGAGACGGCGAAACGTGCTTGTGGCTGCCACGGTTTTTAATTATGATGGCGGCCCTTCATGTTGAAAATGCCCCGCAATTTTGTGTTCCATTAATATTTGAGCACATTAATGAAGAGCTCTCTTTTGTTAGACTACATTGGACAAGTAGGGATGATGCCACGGTCCAATGGCTGGCACAACCGCTTTGATTCTATCTCCCGGAGTGGCACTTAACCCCATTGTCGAATCCAAGACACCTAAGAAGTCCATCTAATGGCCTTTTAACTATCCCAATATTTGTTTACGTTTCCTATACTTTGCACTCCTATCGTGTTTTTGTATTGGTTGTTGTTGTAACTTTCTGACCCGCACTTGCTGGACATCTGCGAAAAAGAGCTTTTTCGCTCATCGGATTCCTCCAGTATGAATAAATAGTCTGCTGATTAACACGTCTATTAACCCCCTTTCTACCCACCCTGCGCTCACCCCACCCTGCCTGTCTTCACCCACCTAGCAATATAAAACTAAACTAAACTATTTTCTTTATTTTACCAAGGTAAGGCTCATTGAACTATATAGCTCTTTTTCAGAAGCAACCTGGCCACAAATGATAGCTCAACCAAGTGGCTTATTACGTGGAAATGTATCGCAGCCAAATACGCTAAACACGTGACGTTGATTCTAAACGTGGAGGGAAACATTGGGGGAATCCAGAGAAAAATCCACGAGACCACGGGGAGAACATTCCAACTCCAAATATACAGGCGTCAGGGTCGAGATTGAATCTAGGACCTCCTATATAGCTGGCGAGGTCGTTACAATCTCACCACCGCGGCGCCCTCAATATATGAATTCGATACACCGAAAATGGTCAATAGGCGTATCGCGTGTGATGGCAGAAAGTGTGGTTACTCCCACGTCTTCCAAGACATCCGTCTGGCGTAGAGGAGTAGGCCAAACTACTTTCTAGAGGGGCTCTAGAACACAATCTACTGGAGGCCCCTTCCGCCAGCAAAGGGGTGAGCAAGAAATTGCAGGGCTGCACCTTTACCTAGTTTCTATTTTGGACACTCAACTGGCACTGGTGTACAAGAATACGTCTATTGTAAGGCAGTGTGAATATCTTAAGGTGTGAGCTTCATTTCATCTGTGAAGCTATTTCTATGCTGCTGGGCGGCAAATTAACGTCCAATATTTTGCACTTCTATCGGAATTTGCAACACCATGTGATGTGTGCAAAAAGCAAGCCTCAAAGTAATTATCAGAAATGTAAAATGACGCAGTACTCTAGCCTTAATAACAGCGGAATAATCGGGTGCACATGAAGAGAGCATTTGTCTTGTTCATAAGGGATATATTTACATGAAACCTTCTTGCAAGATATTCAACACAAGTAAAATCCCAAGGTAGTCCAATTGAAAAAATTCTGTTGTGAATACATCGTTTAATGTTGTGGTCGGAACGAAGATGAGCTCTTAGCGAAATAGCAGCGAACAAAGTTGGACAAAATTCCCGAATGGAAATTTTTAAATGGGAAATATATTTCACTGACAGTGATGTTCATCTTAAACGAGAAGGGCAATGATACATTTTTGTGAACGGGTCGTTAAAAAAAGTACGAACTGGACTTGGTGCCCCCCCCCCCCTCTTTAAACATTTCGTCACTTGCAAAGGTGTTTCCGTGGCACTCTTTATGCCATCGGTGTTTTCAGTCGGTGGTAAAACACTTCCACGTTCTTAAGTTTGCCCTGAGTATAGCCTTTGAACTTCCTCAAAAAAGTGGTATCGATTTGACACACAGTACAATCCATAATCAACGTTTTTGGGTTAGATCGCGTTATTTATAAATGTGTCGTAACCCTCCACCACCCGACACAGCCAATCAGCAAAAAAGTGTCACGTTAACAAAAGACAAAATAGTTCACTGCTTTAGCCCACCGGTGTGTTGAAGTGTGAAACCACAACATTTACAATTCTTGAGTACGACGTTTCGCTGGTAATTGATGCTGGATACAATTACACCGGTGGGCTCAAGCAGTGAACTATGTTGTCTTTTGTAGTACGACGTTTCGCTGGTAATTGCATCCAGCATCAATTACCAGCGAAACGTCGTACAAACTGCACCATGCACGAATACTGCACTGGCTGTGGGCGGCTAATTAGGGCTGGGCTAACGGGTGACGGCAAAATATGGGACGGACCGTATTTTGTAAAACCATCGACCTCGCTGGTTATGAGAACCTGGTTTAATCACGTGTGTATGTTGACCTTTCTTTCGCATTGTACATAGCCAACCGTACTCATCGGAGCTCTGAAGAATGGACAAGCGTATTGCATTGAGTTTTCGGTGCAATTGTGGACGACTGAAAACAAATGTGAAAACACCCCATTATCATCATCGTGTTGCTGTCAAACCCCAATGGTTTCAAATGTGTGGCGGCCCTCACCGTGAAAATTCGTGAAGAACACCGCTCTAAGCCGTTGCTGGCGCAGTGTCACCGGCATGGCCATTATGAGCCTCCGCAGGCCCCCCACGGACACTTGTGTGTCATTTTAAAATTCATCAAAAACATAAATATTTTAAACAAAAAAGTTGGAAACGTGTTTCAAGTTGAGCATGTTCACATTTTTTTTACATGGTGAGCCGAATGCGTGAGCAGCATGCGTCAGCCGAAAGCAGACTGCAAGCTTAACACGGAGCTGGGAGATATTCCGGAGTGCACATGTGCCTATTACTGCGGTATATTACTCACTCATTGCACACAAAGTACTTGCTACAAATGAACCACAATACCTTGCTGTTCTCGTCAAGGAACATAAACCATCGCACGAACTCCGGTCATCCTCACAGCAGCGGCTTTTGGCTAAGCCATCGAACAAAGGTGGTCACCGCATCGCGCGCTTTCAGATGCGCTTCTGCGGCTGAATGGAACGCTCTTCCGATATTTGGAAGCCACTGGAGCTATGCACTCCTAAATCTAGATTGAAAACTCATATCTCGAGAACTGATTTTTGCGTTTAGTTTGTGGTCCTTCCCCCACACCTCCGAATAGTGTGGTTGCCTACGTATGGTGCGAAACAAGTTCAACATACATACACAAATTACATCTCGGTAGTCATTAAAGTTGGTACCTTGAGACTCGGCGTGCCCATAAGGGCCACGTTCCGTGTCCCCTGCCCTTTTCATATTTGAGGAATGCATTGCAAATGCCGCGCATCTCAACATCACCCCGACGGCTCTCTTTGTATTTGCCGCTATGCATCTCTGCATTTGGAATATTTATGGGGACGAGTGTTCGTGAAGTGCTGGGTGCTGTCTGTGTGTACGCACGTGGGTTATTATTTTTAATCTTAGCAAGTTTGTGGCCCTGTGATACGATTCTGGCAACGCAGGTTCGATTCACGGCACGACGCACAACTTCTGGTGGACAATTGGTATCACAAGATGGGTCTGTGTCTCTTCTAGATCAATTCAGCATTACATGTTTTGATGGAGATGATTTATTGAGCCGGGGGCATCACGTTGAGAAAGAATAGCACATGGATCAGAGCACATCAGCGGGCGAATGGCATCATCCCAACTATTTATAAAATAAGTGGGCTCAGGGCAGGACTCGTCATGGCCAGAAGGTATTGTGGGACGATGCTCAACCCATATTAACGGAGCGGCAGTCAAGCAATAGCAATGATCCAAGAGAGACACCCACTGAGGAGATGAAGCGATGAGACCCGTTAGTGTGCAGGTTGTTTTTTTTTTCAGGGTCGTTGCATCGCATGATTTTGAGAGATGGCCGGCGGCATGGTGAGCCCTTCATCCAGCAGTGGATTGGCTCTTGATGATAATGATTGAGCTGTGAATGCTAGTCACTGTATTGTTATACAGGCCTCGAAGTGGTCATTTTTGTACAAAACAGCTAGCTACTGCAACAGGGGCTGGCTCGCCTTATTGTTATTTTATGAAACACAGGCTTCATCGCTCAGGGCATCTCACCGCACAACTCATCTCGGGCACTGAGATCGGTGGATTCTCATCTACTGTTCGTCCTGCTCAGCCGTCTGGTCTGTCTGGCGCCAGTGACAGAGCTTTTGTAAGAACAAATATTTGTGCCAATGCCGTAGAACCATCTTCCAAATAGCTTAAGTCACGCTCGCCTTTGTCTGCTTGAGTCAGGGTTCCAATCGTGCCATCCATCGACTAATATTCAACCCGAAGATGTATCGATGAGCCGTAAATTTTTGCAGACTTTACACAGAACCCGTAGACTGTTATAAAACAAACATTAAGATCCCCTGGAGAGCCTGTAACAGACTGTTGGGGCAAGTGCTGCGAGCGAGCACCTATGCAGGCCGGCACGGCACACGAGGGGGTGGGTGGCCAGCACCACGCCCGACCGCCTTTGTCTCCCTAGTGCCGATGATTACACAACGCACCAGGTAGTCATTGGAGGCTGAGTCGACCTAGGGGAGGCCCTGGACCGATTCAAATTATCGTCACTGATGCTGGCCGTGAGCGGGAATCGAACTCGGGTCACCGTGTTCATAGCGCAACGCGCTAACCGTTTCACGGCCGCATAGCAACACAGGACCTACACTACTGACACAGGACGCATAGGTTAACATGATCCATAGACTAACATATTGCCTTCTATAGAGACAATATTTCATGTAATTGACCCAGGACCTGGCGACTGCCACAGGAATCTGACGTGTCGGCTTTCGCGACCAATATTATTCATAATAGAGTTTTTTTTGGGGGGTTAAATGGCGTAAGTATTAATGTGTAGTTACACCCGCCACCACCCGACACAACCAATTAGTAAGGTTTGTCACGGAAACGAAACGTGCCAATTCGTTACTAGTACAGCAGTGTTGAAGATTAATCTCACAATATTTACAATTTGAGTGCGACGTTTCGCTGATGCTGGATGTAATTGCGTGAAAAATCTTACTAGTTGGCTGTGTTGGGTGGTGGCGGATTAACGGCACATTTATATTCCCGTAAATTAAGCTAAAACAAAAACGTTATTATGTTACAGGAACCATTGTCTTACATAGGAACCATTGGGTCCGATTCATGGAACAACTTCGGTGTCACGCGTTAATGGAACTCGATTTTTTCAATCGGTTTTTGGCCCAATTCACAGCATATTTGGAGCCGCATCCTGCACATAGTACTGTGATAGTGACGTCTTGATTATTCGAAGAAGTGTTTGACATGATTTTAGCCGGGCAGTGGCGGCGTACGCCTGCAATCCAGCACCGTGGAGACGGGGGTTGGTGGGTCACCACGCGGACTTCGTGAAACTCCCTCCCCGCGGGTGTCGCGGTGTTCACACTGCGGCTCGCTAGGAGAGGACTGTGTAACAAAGTGCAGACTAATATCACCTGTCCCTTCCGCATGAGATGAGGTGTTCGCCCCTCGCATGCGTGGGTTTTCTCCGGGTGCTCTGGTTTCCTCCCGCTTGTAAACGATCATTACTTGGCATGGGCACGCCACCGCCCTTCAACGACGCTAACCAATCGGCGCGCACGGTGAAATATGGTCAAACGAGCCCCCTCTCCCCGATGACCGCCAACGGTATGCGGAATCCGTCGATTGACCAGAGGGCTGTAAGTGTTTTTTATGTTAATATTATTATGAATAATAATTATTAGCACCATGACAACGTCAACTGTCGCTTACGAGGACAGCACCGTAATGCGGGACCGTATGGTGCATGACACCCGGAATGAACGACCGGATAATGTACACGTCCGAAGTTGGCTCTGCTCGGTACATCAATCTTGGCAGTGACGCGCGCCGTTAAAATGCGACCAAGCAGGGCTCATAACATCCCCATCACTGACACGCCGCTAAGCTGCCCCGTATTGCATATATGCATGACTGTGTCCTTGTCTGAGTGTGCGTGGGAGTGGTGGCGCAGCAGTTAGCGCGCTGCACTACGATCTCAGCGATTCGACTTTGATTCCTGTTCGCGGCCAACGCCAGTGACAATGATTCTGAACCGGTCCTGGGCCTCCCCTAGCTCAACTGAGTCTCCAATAAGTACCTGGTGCGATATATATAAACATTGTCACAAGAAAGACGAAGGTGGCCAGGCCTGATGCTGGCCACTCATCCCCTTGTGTGCTATTGCGAGCCTTCATAGGTGCTCGCTAAAAGTACTTGCCCCAACAGTATGTTAAGGCTATATGGGGGATCTTTTTCTTTGTGTGTGTGTGTGTGGGGAGGAAGTGGTTGGGCGACATCGTTGGGAGCCATAAGCATAAATTAATTTTATTTGAAGCTTTCGTGACTGCAGGAATTACTCTTTGGTTCTTTCGGTAAAGTCACGAGCTTGCATTCTATCACATCTGATGACGGTTGCTTGTGTTGCAATCTAAACGTCGTGTATTCCATTCTTTAAAAAAAAAATTCTTTCTACGGGACTTTACCGAAAGAACCAAATAATAAATGAATTTGGCTATGTCACGTGCAAAAATATATGCTGGAAAAGCTACGTAACTTTATTATATATCACATCGTGTGAAATAGAACTTCATTTAGATTGTGGAGTATTTCCTGCCTGGTCTTATAGAGTACAATGTTGCATATCCTGCGCCTGCGATTAGCACGGTCGGGTACTTGCGGTGCGAAAGAAGTTCAACATATGTACATACAGTATCCAGCCGTTTCATATCTGCCCTGATAAATTAACTGCCAATGTAATATGTATTCGTGGCGTCACTGTGTTGTTACATAAGTTTACCACGTGGTAGGCTTTCTCGACCAATATTATCCTTAATAGAGGTTTTTTTAGGGTCAGATCGCGAAAATATAAATGTGTGGTTATACCCTTCCACCACCCGATACAGCCAACTAGTAAGGTTTGTCACGTGAACAAAACATGCCGATTAATGAGGCTGGTTGCATTTACCGGCGAAATGTCTGCACTCGAATTGTAAATGTTGTGGGTTTACTCCCCAACACACCGGTGTGCTGTACTAGTGACGAATTGGCACTTTTAGTTTACGTGACAAACCTTACTAGTTGGCTGTGTCGGGTGGTGGAAGGGTTTAACGACACATTTATATTTACGCGATCTCACCCAAAAATATCTATGATGGCTAATATCAGTCGCGAAAGACTGCGTGTTAAACTGAATGTTATTGGATTGTCAGGATTTTCACGTAAGGGTTCAACTTAAGAAACAAAAATCATCTTTCGTCTCGCTATTACGGGGTCATTCGTAATGCTGCGTGTTTTTTACTTTCTTCTTCCCGCTAGTATCGTGTTTTATTGCACTCTATTAGCCTAAATGTAAGAGTGGCATTTCATAATAAAATGTACGCGTTAATACGTGCGGGTTTAACGACGCATCTATATTTACGCGACCTAACCCCCCCCCAAAAACCCTCCATTATGTATTTTCTAGAGACGTTCACACACCTGAACTCTTGCCACATATACCTACACCTCAGTCTCCAGCGGGTCGGATTCGCGATGTCGAACTCTCGTGATGGAGACGACGTCGCTTGTTGCGCAGCGCAGGCAGCCCGTCGGAGGGAGCACCGCTGACTTCCCACAAAGTTGTCCTCGTGTCATCGGCCCCCAGAGAAGTAAAGTTGACCCCCCTCAATTGGCATTTAAACCGCTAATCTGTGAGTCGAATGCTTTGTCACGGCACCAGTACGCAGGCCCCGTGTGCAAACCAAAAAATATGTATTATCGCAGACCGCAGAACAGCCCTAGCAGTCGTTAGCGGGACATATGATTCACCGAGCGGGCGATTAGAATCGGTGCGTAATGCTCACGATACGCACACTGAATCATGCGTGTAAGAACTGATTAATTGCAATTTACGCAAATCGTATGGGAACGATACGCCCATGGCACGCTTCGACTACTGTCGTGAACGGAGCGGTATTGCTGAGCCAGGAAAATAAAGAAAACATCAACAAAACACGGGACGGTTAAAACACGATGTAAAAGAATCGATTTTTTGTTTTTATTTCATTCATATTTGCAGCGCAACTAAGCCAGGAGAGCACAGAACCAGGGTAGGCAGAATCGATGCGAACGGCATCAGCATGTCTTAGGGTAGGTGTCCCTAGGTTGTGATCTGGAAAATAGTAGAACAAGGGAAAGACTTTGACTTTTAAACAACTTTTATTGCCGCCAGCAGCAAAATCACTGGAGTCGATTTCCTTATGAAATACATAAAGTCACCAGCAAACAAATGAAAATAAACGCTACAAATCCACTCGTTGTGGCACTAAAAGCACCGCGCACAACACGAAAGAAAAGTCACGTGGTGGTGGTGGTGGTGGTGGTCATCGCGCACGCCACGGTGACGAGCGAACAAGGGAGAGAGAGAGAGAATGGGAAGAGTAGGTGGAGACAAATAAGTGAAAGGAATAGGGAAAAGAGGATGATGGGGGTAAGTACACAATGAGGCGAGTGGGTCCTGTCAAAAATTAGTCAACAAACGAAGATAAAAAATCGATTCTTGGACTGCATCGCTAATCTGTACCGTGACAATATTCATCTTATGGTCCAGAGAAGTTGGTGGAGGGTGAATTGTGATTTTCCCCAGGCCATTGGGTAAGGGGCCTCCGTAATTAAACGCAGTAATTGCATGCAAGGTGACATCCCGTTGCGGATTGGAGACCGACGAGTTTGCCCACTTCAGAAATGCCAGTTGCACTCTGGTTTCGCAGCTTCAAAGCCAGCAAACTAATCAGACATGAAATTATTTTTTTCCACTGTGTAAATCTAAACTTGATGGGCTTTTTTTTTTTTCTTCCTCGGCAACTTATATTTCCATGCAAGTCTCACGACATACTATCGCGAACCCTTCACACGGTAAAATTTGTACATCTATGGGGGATGGCAGCTGCCAAAGGCTTCGCTCTCTCTCTCTCTCTGAGCCATTGCGGCAGCCTCAATTTACATTAGCAGACTGGCAGAGCGCAAAATGAGGATAACCCCCTTTTTTTCTGCGCTCTTCAATTCGACCGGTATCAGGGAATCTCAGTTCAGGTGGCTTGAGCCGTGATGACAAAAGGATGAACACACACACACACACTTCTGACAATGGCTTTTGTGATGAAAAATATAGTCATCCTTTTATATATATATACACATAAAAGAAGGGCTTTTTATCACAAACGTAGAATGACACTTTTTTACGAATAGGACGACAGTATTGAATGTATAAAGAGAAAGTTTTTTTTTAAATGTTCTCTTTTATGCATCGCATTGTAACCGTTGTATATATTATATTAAAACATTCGAGGGCCCACTCGCAGAGCTCGCTCTCTCGCGGAAGATCAGCGGTCCCCTTTTGCTCATCCGTTGTGGGCTTTGATCGTCAAACGTCTGGTGGATTTTCTCTCTCGTATTCTTTCTTCTCCTGTCCTCTTTCCCATGACTTATTCCTCCGGCGCCACTGCTGCCCTGCTCTGGATCACAACGATGTTCTTCTCCAGATCCATTCGTCTATACTGGACATGGTACCCTGGATGTGTGTTTCTGTTTGCTTTGTTGGAAATATTTTTTTTTGTAAGTTAAGGGCCCAATAGATTTGAAATTTGGTTTCACGCTTCTGCCAAAATAAGTCTGCCAATAGGTCGATTCTCACACCTCCGAGTAGCACGGTTGGCTACGTACGATGCAGAAAAAGTTCAACATACAGTACATAGATACAGTGTTGAATTGGCCAAATTAATGGGCCAATCGATTTTAAAATCTCTAGATTTGCCGTGCAGAATGAGTGAGGCCCCATTCCCCCCAAAACCCCATAGCCATTCAGCAGCTGGGGGAGGTGCCAACGGGAATTGGGGCCGTGCGTGATGACATCTGCCCTCTCGGCCAGCCAAAAGAATGGGCCGACCAATCAGGATCGCTCCATGCACGTCATGCGGGCTGCGACGTGATTAACGAGGTGCAGGAGAAATGTTTAACGCGCGCAGATAACGGTGACGTCAACGTGAACGTACCTTAATGTAGGTTTCTGCAGACAATATTACGATTCACAATTGATTTTTGTGTTAGGCCAAATCAAGATCTGCCCAAATTTGCGTCTCTTCTACTGCTGCGAGACCGAGAGATGCAAAATTGTTTTTTTCCACTGCAGAAGGCGAGCCGAGCCAGAGCAGTGCTGCTGACACCACGCGCAACGAATACGTCAAGAGACGCACGTGCTCACACATGATGACAATTAGAATACTTATTTATGCTGGAGGAATCTGATGAGCCATGAAGCTATTTTTCACCGATGTTCAGTAGAGGAGGGCCAGAACAACAAACATTTTTTACGTGATCTAACCCAAAAAAACATCTTTATTATGGACAATATTGGTAGCCGCTTTTATAAAAAATTAATAAACATTGCTTTGAATATCTATCAGTTTGCTTTGTATATTTTACACCAGCAAATTGAAATGTCCACTTGTGTTTATGATTAACCATGCACCTTTAACAATGAAATATTTGATAGTGTTTTCTTTGTATATATATATGTATTGCAAATAATTAAAATATTCTTTATATTCAGTTATTTGACCTGCTTTTTATGCATGAAACATACAAAGGCGGTTAAAAATGTACACGCTTTAGGTAATCTTTTCTCATTAACTTGAAAGAGCAGAAAATACATATTGCGGAAACAAGTCATTTTAAAATTAGCCAATTCATGTTTAAAAAAAAATTTCACTAAAAATGTGGACAACAATGAAATTTTAAATTACAACCAAAAATTGCATTAATCTTGAAATTGATTTATTGGATGTTATATTAGCCACCAAATGTTTGTTCATTCTGCAGCATTGCAAATAAGTGCCGTGTTAAATCAAGTGTGGTTGAAACAGAATATTTAGGCGAATTCTTAGATTTTTTTTTATTCTGTAATTTTTATAAATGATATGGAGTGAACCTGGGGGCAATTTACATTGCAATTGAAGCTATTTTTCCAACACACTGTCACATTATTTCATGTTCATTTGCAAACGCTCCCGTGTACTTTATATATAGGTGATTAATTTGTGCAAAAAATAATTATCCTAAATAATTATACAAAAATGGTGCAAGGCATGATTGTGTTGAGGAGTACTCTTCCACATTTCTGCTGACAGGAAGCCATTATCCCAGTCGGAATAATTTTCCTTTCAAACACTTAGATCAGAGCGGTTTACTTAAAAAACATGAAATTCTAACACTGTTATGATCTGAGCCTGCAGATCATTTATTTGGTGGTGAGATTCAAAATACCCGGGTCATGTGAAAAATAAAATACGTCGACACAGACATCAGAGAGATGACTACTATGGTAGCAAAGTGAAAATAATAATTAAAAAAATATAGATGCAAATGTCAACCAGTAATTCTACGACTGGGCCGTTCAAACATAAAACACGGGTGTGGGGCGGTGGTTAGCGCATTGCACTATGAACTTGGTCACACGAGTTCGATTCCCGGCTGCAGTTAACATCACAGGCAAAGGTGATATCAGAACCGGTCCTAACCTTTCCCCATCACCGGCCTGCAATAACCAGGGTGGTGATGCACGGTCACGAACCCCCCCACCGCCAGGACCAACACGGTGGGGTGTCGGGAGACCTTCAACCATCGGTCGATTGTGAGCGGCCGGAATTCATGAACATTTCAGAGTATTCGGGCGTTCATCCCGCAACATTTTTGGTTTTCCTTCGTTGTGTGATAACATTCATCATTGCACCGTGAAAGAAGTTCTCCAGCGACGTCTGTTTTTTTTTACTAATTGTGGCTACTAGGGGCTAGAGCTTGTGGGCTTACCAATACTGTGACTGAGAAAAGTGTGCGGTGCGGGAAAGAGGCGCGAACGGAAGTGGTGAATAACAAAACAATGGGGGCTGGCCACTCGCGGACTCACCGCTCTCACCTCGTGCTGTGCGGCCCGGTTCCTAACAGGCCACGGACCGGTACCGGTCTGCGTCCCTGCCTTAAGCCACCGCCTATGGTTTCGCCTTCTTCGGTGAGATCGCACGGGAGGGCTGAAGGATGACGTCCTCGTATGGCGCAGTTATGTCCCGGTGTAACAGGCTAAAATAACCACCTGCCCCGATTAAACTCGGGTATAGTTTGGCCCAGGCCAGAGTATACCCGGGGGGATAAAGTGTCCTAAGCTAAACTATACCCCCCGGGGTTTAAACTAGACTGGGCCAGACCATACCCCTCTAAAAAGCGTATAAATTTAAGAATCTCAATTTGATCAATTGAATCATTTTTAGGGTTAGGGATAGGGATATGGTTAGGGATATGATAAGGGCTATGGTTAGGGCTAGGGATAGGGTTAAGGTTAGAGTTAGGGATAGGGTTAGGGATAGGGTTAAGGTTATTATTAAAGTTTTTCTGGTTGAAGCAATCAAAGTCTACGTGTTTACAGTTTTAAATAAAATGTTGGAAAATTTTAGTAATTCATGTGTATACCGCTCAACACTATTACTATCATGGGGGTATGATTTGGCCTAGAGAGGTATACTCTCGCCTAGGCCGTTTTAACCCCGGGTATACTACGGCCTGGGGGTATACTACGGCCTGGGGGTATACTACGGCCTGTTAAACCGGGCAATGTGAGGGCAGTGCAAATGCATCAATAGAGTTGCCCAGAACGGTAATATATGCGTTTACATATATCTGCGGCATATTGGAATACTTTAACAAATATGAAAACTTACAACGCAAATGTGAAACTCTGGTAAACCTTCCCTTCTATGCAAAGCAAGTGTTTTGCACGTGGATGTGTGGCGTGTGTGTGTGTGTGTGCGTGTGATCCTGCAGAGGTGTGACTGTTTGGGGCATTACACTTGAGGCTGTAAGGGTAAGTATGCAGCACCGTAGCCACTTGCTCGTGCCGCTGCGACCACATCACGCGACCGGCAGGTTTGATTCCCGGTTGTGTACAAAATCGGCGTGATTCCATGTTTTCAGCCTCGCCTTGACCGGTCAATCAATTATTTAATATAATTTATTATTTTATCTTTTGACCGGTCAAGTTAACCCAGCCTAATTCTAGATTTGAAGCTTTCGTGACTGCAAGGAATCATATTCTTAGGTTTTTTCTGTAAAGTCACGTAGGTAAAACATCAAAATTAATGAAAATAAAATAAAATAGAAACAAAAATCACGATGTTTCGGAGGCAACACAAGTCTCCGTCATCAAGTGAGGCAATGATTGCCACACTTGATGCAGCTAATTCGGCTGTGACGGCCCCACCTGATGACGGAGACTTGTGTTGCCTCCGAAACGTCGTGATTTTTGTTTTTATTTTATTTTCATTAATTTTTATGTTTTACCTACGTGACTTTACCGAAAAAACCTAATAATATAACCCAGCCTCAAATGAGTACCGCGTTTGGAGGCGTTCAAGCTTACATTGGTGAGACAAACGTGGCAGGCAGACTGCGGGAATACCAATTGTATCTTTGCTGGTCTCCATGGTTGCTCACAAACGAGCACTTGTCCCGGATGCCTTTCAGACTAAGTGGGAGGATCCGGTAACTTTTCTCTGCATGTTGCACGCTGTGCGTGGGGCTGTGTTTATACGCGTGGCAAAGCACAGTCAGAACATGCATTTAAGTAGGCGCTTTGGTAAAAAGAATTCATCGTCAAACAACCTCCAGTGTATAAACACAGTCAATAATTCATCCGTATATTTTTTCTTCTTCCCCCCCCCACCCTTCTTTGCGTGTCGTGTGGCGAAAAATCATCAGGCTCTTCGATTCACGTGCGCGCGTGCGTGCGTGTGTGTGTGCTAAGCGCCGCCCTGGTCAAATGTGCATCGGGGACGACGCGCAGCTGATGTGGTAGCCCCTTGACCAGCGTTGGAAATACGGAATGATCCGAACGAGTGGAGATCGGAGGATCTTCCTGTTCCACGGAGGAGCGAACCGTCTTCTCTCGGCGTACACCGGAAGGCGTCGTGTGAATAAACAGCGGAGATTTAAATTTGTTTCATCGTTTCTCTTCAAACACAGCCATGTACGCAAGACGAAGACGATCTTTTGGATGGCCACTGTTGACCTCTCACGAAGGTGGTACCTAATCTATCATCCCCCAGAGGGACGATGGGCTGAGTTCATCTCTCCACGCAGGCGGATAAAAGTACATGTTTTATTTACGCGAATGGGGTTATTGATGTGACATCTGGAACAGCATCCTTGATCGAGAAATCTTCTCCCAAACCGCAAGCATTCCGGAAGTGAAATACATGACGTTGTGGTTCTCGAGCAAAGCCACCAATTTAATGTCACAGCGACATTGCAGCGGTGAGCCGAGTGGTTGTGGTGGAGACAGGGGTAGGGACAGATCTCTCTCTCTCTGTGGACTCAATATTAGTAGTTTCCTTCTACAGGAGACACTAAAAAGGTAAATTGACATGAACGCAACTCACTGAATGAATGAATGCGCTGCGCTGGAACACCTACACATACCTGAAGGCTGATTTTAAGTGCTCTTTAAGTGGTATGGGGGAGGGGGGCGGGAATCTAAATTATCGACAAAATAGTGTCGAGGAAAACAGCCTTGGAAGTAAGACGGTCATGGCAGGATTGAATTGGCGGCTCCTCTTTGGCTGCTGTCTCGTGCTCCGCCGGAATTATCAAAATTGATGTTGACAGTCGTCCCCTTTTCAAATATTCTTCAAACGAGATTTGAGAATCGAATTTGAAAAAAAAAAATCGAGGCATAAAGGGCACAAGATTACGACTGTGAGTCAGCTTCTGGAAGCTCTACCCAACCCCCCACCCCCCACCCCCCAACCGCTGAGCGACATTGCGAGCATGTGCACGAGGGCGCAAACATCGAGCCGGGACGCGGCACGCGCCACGAAACCGTGAGGGGTGGAACGGAACAGAAGGACGAGAGAGGCTCCCCGGGGAAGCGAACGAGGAGAAAAGAAATAAATAAAAAAATAAAAAAGCAAGAACCAGCGCGGGTGAAATTGAAGAGGCATCAGAAAGCTCACCAACACGGCTCAATTGACTGAGAGACACTTGAATTTTGTTCGGCTGATTTTTGTACCAAAAAGAAATTGCACTGCAAGCGGAATTTCAATTGCATATTTATGAGAGGGCCGTGGCAGGCCACGATACGGTCCGTTTAGCTGTTTGCTGCCATTGCAAATGCCCCCAAATCCAGTCAGGCGGAAGGGCCATTCTGTGGGTCTTTTGCTATAAAATTTTCTTTTTTTTTTCCTTCCCTCTTTTCATCCATCGAATAATTTTGCACACTTCCTTTTGCGTAAGAGTGGCGCAAAGGTAGGTTTCCTCCAGACTCCACTGGACTCAAAACCCTGATGCGTCAGTTCAGTTAACAGTCAGGGAACCGTACATTTCGTCAATATTTTGAATAATTATTTTCATTGCGTTATTTAATCCAGTAGCTCAAGGTCGCCAATGAAGATGAACAATGTTCAAACAAGTGAGATGCATTGTTCATCTTCATTGGCGACCTTGAGCTACTGGTGGAAATTCCACATTTCGGTCGTTTGGGTATTCACATGTTCTCCCTTGTATGAAGGCATTCCTCAGGCTTTCTGATTTCCGTCCCACACACAATTACATACTGGAGGAGGTGTGCTGTCAGTTGTTTGTTTATTTTTTTAACCCATACTGATTTTTAAAATGATCATCATACCACTTTACAAACTGAAACACATATATCAAGTTTTTGCTTTGAAAAGCAGTTTGTGGTTAAATGGTTCGAGACTCGTTGAGGCTTTCCTGGGTAAATATGAATCATTATCATTCTTATCATCATCCTTATCGTCATAGGAATCATCATCCTGATCATCCTTATCATCATGGTAATCTTTATCATCATCATCATCCTTATCATCATCATCGGAATCATCATCCTTATCACTATAGGAATCAACATCCTTATAGTAATCATCATCCTTATCATCCTTAGCATCATAGGAATCATCATCATCATCATCCTTATCATCATAGGCAATTCAGGTCATGAACTCATAGTAGCCCCTGATGACATATCAGTTTGGAAATTGGCAACAGGAACATCGCATTAAACTAAAAACCGAGTTGTATCCTATAAAGACGCAAGGTCGTTTTTTGTCAGCCTTTCATACACCTTAGGTTTATTTAGGTTTTATATGGACACACGTATAACCCATTCGTCAATAAATGCTCATTTTCGATGTAGCTCCTGGTTACAACATAGAAACCTGTTTACATTAAAAAAAAGCATGCACACAACTATCCGACACAACCGTACAAGGTCAACTTCCGCAAGGCAAGGTCGTGCATCAACACGGTACAACTGTCACGAAAAATACAAGGCTAATAGAATGTATCACATAAAAAAAAAACATATATAACTTTTGCAGAGTGATCAGTTGCACGTACACATGTGAGAAAATCTGGGGTCCAAAAGTGATTTAAAGTAGGACAAGGATGGTGAGGGTAATTCCAGAGATTAGGGGCCAACATTCGGGAGGAATTGAAACCAAGTCTGGATCTCACCCGTAGCATTAACTTTTTTCGTGATTTTTTGCAGGAATTTCAATGCACTCGCATAGACGGTTAACAATGTTTAAAATGTGAAGTAAAACATGTAAATGTGCTCATCAATTAATGTTCTTGCCTACGATTTGAGGGAATTATGTTTTATGATGAGCATTTTTCGCTGTGCAGACTTGAAAACAGCATCAATTAACAAGAATAATTGTCCATTTTTTTCAAAATCTACAACACGAACTTTAAAACGAATGTAATTCAGCCTCAATGCGTCATCCAATTGATTAATTGTACACTTGTTTGACTTGTTGCGTGGGTGAAGAAAATTGAACATTAGTCAAAATGCATGACGTTGCTCGTATCTCCTGGCTTCAACACTCACTAATGTATGGATATAAAACTTCTTTAGAACCGCACGTAGCCAAATGTGTTAATCGGAGGTGCGGGGGAAGGACAACAAACCAAACACAAAAAAATTGTTCTAAAGAAATTAGTTTTCAAAATAGACGATTTAAAAGTGCATAGCTGCAGTGGCTTCTTAATATCGGAAGGAAGAGCGTTCCAGACGGCCACAGAAGCGCATCGGAAAGTGCGCGATGCGGTGGCCACCGTCTTTGTTCGATGGCCAGTCAAAAGCCGCTGCGAAGATGGTCACAGTTCGCGAATGAATGCCAACCTTGACAAATGTTAACTTATCATGAATGTTAGCTCATAACGCGCACAGAGGACGACTCAGCGGTGCGAAGCGGGAAGGCAGCTACGCAGATGCCAACAATTGCCCAAGCTCTGTGTATTAAAGTATTATGGGTCAAGTAAATGTGGTCAAAAGCCCAAGCGCCCAGAGAAAACGCATGCGCGAGAGGGGGAAACGCTTTATCCCAGACAGACGGAACACAGGTGGAGTCCGCATTTTTCGCTGCACTGCCTTCTGCTCGTGAGCCAGGGATGTGGCACCGCGACGCCCACAGGAGGAGGAGGAGGAGGAAGAATAATCACAACATTTGTGCCAGTGCTCCACCAACCCTGGCTGCCTCCAAGGCGCTGGATGACGGCTGAGTGCCGAGACGGCGACTCCGTCACCGGCAGTCAAGTTGCCTTCTTGTCGCTCTTCTGCTGCTACCAACGTCGTCTCAACCATAGTGTGTTCAATCACCACGCTGCAGGTCACAACGACTCATCCACTCACCCACCCACTCACCCACCCACCCACCCACTCGATCACCACCACACCACGCTGCAGGTCACAACGACTCATCCACTCACCCACCCACTCACCCACCCACCCACCCACTCGATCACCACCACACCACGCTGCAGGTCACAACGACTCATCCACTCACCCACCCACTCACCCACCCACCCACCCACTCGATCACCACCACACCGCACTGCAGGTCACAACGACTCATCCACTCACCCACCCACTCACCCACCCACCCACCCACTCGATCACCACCACACCGCACTGCAGGTCACAACGACTCATCCACTCACCCACCCACTCACTCACCCACCCACCCACTCGATCACCACCACACCGCACTGCAGGTCACAACGACTCATCCACTCACCCACCCACTCACCCACCCACCCACCCACTCGATCACCACCACACCGCACTGCAGGTCACAACGACTCATCCACTCACCCACCCACTCACCCACCCACCCACCCACTCAATCACCACCACACCGCACTGCAGGTCACAACGACTCATCCACTCACCCATCCACTCACCCACCCACCCACCCACTCGATCACCACCACACCGCACTGCAGGTCACAACGACTCATCCACTCACTCACCCACTCACCCACCCACCCACTCGATCACCACCACACCGCACTGCAGGTCACAACGACTCATCCACTCACCCACCCACTCACCCACCCACCCACTCACCCACCCACCCACCCACCCACTCGATCACCACCACCCCACGCTGCAGGTCACAACGACTCATCCACTCACCCACCCACTCACCCACCCACCCACTCGATCACCACCACACCACGCTGCAGGTCACAACGACTCATCCACTCACCCACCCACTCACCCACCCACCCACTCGATCACCACCACACCACGCTGCAGGTCACAACGACTCATCCACTCACCCACCCACTCACCCACCCACCCACTCGATCACCACCACACCGCACTGCAGGTCACAACGACTCATCCACTCACCCACCCACTCACCCACCCACCCACCCACTCGATCACCACCACACCGCACTGCAGGTCACAACGACTCATCCACTCACCCACCCACTCACCCACCCACCCACCCACTCGATCACCACCACACCGCACTGCAGGTCACAACGACTCATCCACTCACCCACCCACTCACCCACCCACCCACCCACCCACTCGATCACCACCACACCACGCTGCAGGTCACAACGACTCATCCACTCACCCACCCACTCACCCACCCACCCACCCACTCTATCACCACCACACCACGCTGCAGGTCACAACGACTCATCCACTCACTCACCCACTCACCCACCCACCCACTCGATCACCACCACACCGCACTGCAGGTCACAACGACTCATCCACTCACCCACCCACTCACCCACCCACCCACTCACCCACCCACCCACCCACTCGATCACCACCACACCACGCTGCAGGTCACAACGACTCATCCACTCACCCACCCACCCACCCACTCGATCACCACCACACCACGCTGCAGGTCACAACGACTCATCCACTCACCCACCCACTCACCCACCCACCCACTCGATCACCACCACACGCACTGCAGGTCGCTACACTTCTCTTTCGAACCCGCCCTCGGACTGCTCCACTTTTTCAATTCTCGCACCGTCCTCTCTTCTCACAAACCCTTAAAGCCCTGCTTAATTCAGGAAACGTGTTAGCTCTTAACTATTTCAACTTTGGCAGTACTGTTTGTTGCTCGCCGCTTGGTATTTTAGGCCGTTGTGCCCCGTATTTAGCAGCCGTGTAAAATGAAATAAAACGGCCAATTCAAGGACTTGTGGGTTTTATTTCCCACAATGCTGTGGTATTTATGCAAAGCGATATGTGCGCGCATTTTCCCATTTTTTCTTTGTAAATGAACACGCTGATCCGTGAAGTGCCCTCGCCTTGTGTTAAAGCCATTAGTTCCATTTCAAGCATTGTGCACATCTCCCATGCAGTGTTAATGCATCCTCATTATCCAGGTAATACCTGCCCGACGATCGCCTCGGAGACCTTAACCCTTTAGCCGGTGCCGTCAACGCAAAACCAACATGCACGGTGGCGAAATTCGGGCGCGATCCATTGCACGACCATCTCGTCAACAACGGTGGCCGGTTCCGGGAGGACGTTGCCCATGTAGTTTACGTCCTCGACTGGCCTGCAGAGGAACGCGTTGCGCGCCAGAATTAGCGAGAATGAGAAATCAGAGGCACATACTGGCAATGTGATTCAATTCCTGCGTATGATGGCAATATTTTCATGAGCCGCATGCCAATGTCGAGGTGTGCTGCTCGCCGCGACGAGAGGGCTTCGGGAGAGAGTTTGTGTAGTTTCTCTATCCCTCCTCCTCCTCCTCTGTTGAAGGAACTCGGACAAAAGAGGGTTTACTGCGTGGCCCATAGTTTGGGTTACATGGCCACATTGGCACCACTGCGGCTCGTCTTTAGTTTTCCGTCGGAGATGGTAGCCTTCTCGCAGTGGCCCTTCTACTAATAGGCGTTTTCCCCTTTTTTCTGGCAACAAAACTGACACCTTATGCAAGGAATCATGCTTACACATTAACCACAATACTTGCAGTCAAATGCAAACGAAAAACAATACTCTGATAATTTATGCATTGTCCTTGAAACTGATTGGTCCACTCCAGAGACAGCTTTCTTTAGAGCCTCGTCTCATATGGTGTTCGACCAGATGACGCCAAAAGGCGCACAGTTCAAAGACAACGCGCTACCAGAGTAATGAGAGCTCGGGTTGATCAGCTACATCATGGTACCTCCTTTGCCAGTAACAAAATATACTAATAGGGTTTTTCCGGTTTTTTTCTGGCAACATTGCATTTGACTGCAAGTATTGTGGTTAATGTAAGCCTGATTCCTTGCAAAAGGTGTCAGTTTTGTTGCCAGAAAAAAGGGGAAAAACCCTATTAGTGTATTTTAGTACTGGCAAAGGAGGTACCGTGATGAAGTGGCCCTTATGTTACGTGAATTTGTTACCTTTGGTTAGTTAGATAATCCTCTTCATCCTCACGACGGAACATGAGGCCACAATGAGTTCCCTCCACTACTTCCTGTCCTTGGCACCGTGTTGAGCCTCGCCCCAAGAGAGGTCGATCGATGCCACCAGCTGCTCCTTCTTTGCGAGTAACACTGGAATACAGCATTGACAGGCCACAAACCTACTTGCTGTACTGCTGCTTTCAGCTAGCTACCTGTATGTGACATTCCAGATATTTGCAACCACACCAACCCTGCTTCCAAGCCACTGGATTGAGGACATGCACGTTCCCTAGGGATGTAATGATTCGCGTCCACGGCAATTCAATACATCGTACCAATTCACAGCCGCGATTCGATGCAAACACTACTCGTTTTCATATCAATGTAACTCGTTGGCTGTCGCGACCAACGGTATGATTCCGAAAAGACTTGTTGTGGTCATACTCTTAGATTTATTGGTAAAGTCACGTAGGAAAAACAATCAATAAAATAAATGAAAACAACTAGATGAAATTAAATCACGACGTTTCGGAGGCAACACAAGCTTCCTTCATCAGGTGTAAAAAAAGGCACAGCAAAATAACTGTTGGCTACAGTTATTTTAATCGATTTGATTTAATTTAGTTGTTTTCATTTATTTTATTTTATTGATTGTTTTACCTACGTGACTTTACCGAAAAACCCCAAAGAGTATGTATGAATCCTTGCAGTCACGAAGGCTTCAAATCGATAATTGTTGTGGTCACATTGCACGAGCATAACCCGTGTCATACACCTTACTCCGCATGCCACGGCCAATGAACAGAGTTGTCACGTGAACGGACGCGTTCATTTATTACGGTTTCAGCAGCGGCAGCAGCGGTGCGATGTGGGAGAGCGATCCACGACATTTACAACCAACATCATCAGGAAGTTGCCGGAATTAATTGTTCACCTTTTTGTCTCGTGTTCACGATCTCGTTCTTATTGTTTAAAGTGTTTTTACCCCCCCCCCCCCTATCTCGTTTGCACAGTTTTGTTGGTGCGAGTATCCTGAACGTAGCGGTGGTCGAATCAATTGCAGGAAACAACAACAACAACAACAATAACAACAAAAACCCACGTTGATCCTCACATTCCGCTAATTCGATGCACCAAACGCGACGTTTAAGGAATCGATATTTAATCGATTAATCGACTGCTTCGTTGCTATCCCCGAGCCGAGCTGCACCACCAAGTCCGCGTGTGCGCGCGTGGGACACGACAGGGAACGCGGCCGTGCGTGTCTACGTTCGTGAATTACTCCCCGTGTCAAAGTCGAGCGCCTTTCGCGGTGAATACGATCGACGATTAGTGTAGGGGACGTCCATAAATGACGTCACGCGATTTTGGACGATTTTTACCCCCCCCCCCTTCGTCACACGGCGTCACAAAAAGTCAGACCCCCCCCTCAAATATGACGTCAGAAAGCTCTGCCCCCCCCCCCCCCCCCCCCGAAAAAATAAAACATGCTTCGAATCGCTTTAAACTATTGTCATTGTAGTGCGTATTTAATGTGGCGCTGCACTCTAATGTTTTAGGAGAAAACATTTATTAAAAAGTCCATTTAAATAAGTAGAACGTGTTGTCTATATTTATTTAAAGTTGCGCATTTAGATGTGACGTCACATTTCTCAACCCCCCCCCCCCCTCGTCACACATCGTTACAAATGTCTGACCCCCCCCCCTAGCTGCGTGACGTCATTTATGGACGGCCCCTTATTATAAAAAAAACATTTCCCTGAAACATTCCCGGAACAACACACAGCTTCTCCCCCCCCCACGCGCTCACACTCGCCGGCTACCCCTCCCCCCCGTGTGATTTACATTGTGCCCCCGTTATGTTCGCGGGATCGCGGACAAAACGGTTAAGTGTTCCGTTACAAAATAGATTTTTACAGCTGGGGAGGGGGGGGGGAAATGGTTTTAGGGTCATTTTCTGCCTCTACGCGTGCCTCATTGCCCATGAAAGCAATTTTGCATTTGCGCTAATTATAGACCTGGTGCGTGTGCGTTGCGTGGGTGCAAGGCACCCCGGGTGTGTGACGGCGCGCTCCTTGCACGCACGGCTCTCAACGAGAGCGGGCCGCATTCACCACCTCTGAGAGCCAACACCGACCCGCCAGTGCTTGAGAAAGCTCCACTCTGTGAACTCAACGCTGGTTCTTTTGGTCGGGCGATACGTCGTAAAAAGTTGAGTTTGTTCATGTGTGTGTACGTGTGTGTGTGTGCGTGCGTGGGTCTGTCCCCTAGGTCGACTCAGCCTCAAATGAGTACCTGGTGCGGTGTGTAAACATCGCCATTGGGGAGACAAAGGCGGTTGGGCGTGGTGCTGGCCACCCGCCCCCTCGTGTGCCGTGCCGGCCTTCATAAGTGCTCGCTAACAGCACTTGCCCCAACAGTCTGTTAAGGCTATAAGGGGGATCTTTGTGTCATGGGGAGCGGTAGTGTAGCGGTTACCGCGATGCGCTATGAACCCGGCGACCCGGGTTCTATTCCCACTCAGGCCAATACCAGTAACGATCATCTAAACCGGTCGTGGGCCTCTCCTAGGTCGACTCAGCCTCAAATGAGTACCTAGTTCGGTGTGTAAACATCGCCACTGGGGAGACAAAAGGCGATCGGGCGTGGTGCTGGCCACCCAACCCTCCTCGTGTACCGTGCCGGCCTTCATTGGTGCTAGCTAACAGCACTTGCCCCTACAGTCTGTTAAGGCTGCACGGGGGATCTTTGTGTGTGTTGACCTTCGTTCGCACCGTACGTAGCCAACGGTGGCAATCGAAGTTGCCGCGGTGTGGATGGCGCACAGCTGGAACCTGGCGCTTTGACGAGGGGATTGGTGGATCACGCAGGGATCGTTAACATGGACCACATTCTTGCTGACCAAGGCCTGTGGGACGGTGCTTTTCGGAGGCAGTGCCACAATGAGTTTTTCTGATCCTCTATGTGCAGATTTTGAGTGATATCCTCTTCTTCTTGTGTGTGTTTATAAGGCCACTTTAGTTAGTTCGTAAATGTCAAAGTAATGGAATAAAAACGAATTTGTCAAGAACAATTCACTTGCCACAGTGGATCGTTATGGGTAATTAATAAGAGAGGAATTCACTTATTATTTTGAGAAAACAAAAGGCTAATTATTCGTGTTTTAAACCCAAGTTATTGTATGCAACTATGTTGTCATTTCTTGTCAAGGAAATTGTCAGGAAAATGTTAATAACTGGCTGCCATGATGCAATTTAAATTAATTATCTTTTGAGGTTTACTGACCAAATTTAATTATAGTTGCATCGGTGTTTTTCTGTTTGTACTAAAACTTTAATCGTCAGAGTGTTCTTCATTTAACCATGTGAAATTCCATTTATATTGCTTTTTTATACTTGGAAGACAATTGCCATAGCTTGGCTTTCCTCATGGCTTACTTGGCATTAAATTAATCAGATGAAAATCCAGTTCCACAAAAATGTGACTTGTACGTTGTAAACATATCGTCCCGTTCAAACTAGTCCGCTAGCCACGCTCATTTACATGCAACAACGACGGCTCCCTGGGCCAGTGTTGGAAGTTCCACATTGCTATGGCAGGGCACCGTTCTCTCAAACACATTGCCATTTCAGCACAAAGTAGTACTCATTTTATCGAGCCGGGGAGGAATTATTGGACTGAGTCGATTCCTCGAGCGGAATTTGAATCTGCGGTTTTAGGCTGCCATTGTGGGTACAAAAAGAATGTAACGTTGCTTTTACAGCTGACAGCAGCAAACAATACCCCACGCTTGTGAGTGATGTCTCGGGGTTTTTGAGCGCCCACTTCACAGCAATCCGCAGACTTGTATATGTATATAAATACATTTGGCAGTGGTGGGAGGGATTACAGTGCTCGCCATCTGCGCGAATAGAATCGTTGACACCAATGCAGGCCGACTGAACGGATTTACAAGAACATCGCTCACCCTCGTTCCCGACCGGCCGTACAACATTCCGCAATTAAAATGTCACGGCCATCGGTGGCGTCCTCGTGTTTTCCCCGCCCGCGACAATTAATGCCTTATCCGTGCGACGCGGCTTCGTAAATGGGGAACGCCACCGACGGATGTCCTCCCCACTCGTTGGATTCTCTCGCTCGTGATGTGTTTCGCCCACTGTGCCAATCGCGATGGATCCGCCTCGGAATTTGTGTTCGTCGCGAGGCTCGCCGGAGGAAGTTCTTGCAGCGGACGCAGCACAAGGCGGGGACAATTCGCTAGTTGGATGGCGTGCTCGTTATCTCTGCAGGTGCAAATCGCGGCTATCTTCCGTGACAGATGGTAATTAGAGGGTCTCTCCTAGGTCTACTTTGTCGGACTCAAATGAATAACAGAACTTGGGAGGACAAAAGCAGCGGGACCATGGTGCTGAACACGCTAGCGGCACTGTCCCAAATCGTCTATGAAGTCTAATTGGGGCATTTTATTATTTTGTGAATGAGCAATGGGGAGACAAAGATCTTCTGGTATTCATCGTTGGTCAGTTTTAACACTTAGTAGTATTTGCCGACCAATAGTATCCATAATCGAGGTTTTTTTGGGTGAGATCGTGTAAATATAATTGTGTCGTTAAACCCGCCACTACCCGACACAGCCAATTAGTAAGGTTTGGCACGTAAACAAAACACACCATTTAGTTACTAGTTCAGCACACCGGTGTGTTGGAAAGTAAACCCACTATATGTTTACGCGATTAAACTAAAAACATTTTGACTTCCATTAAGGTATGCTTAGTATTGGCCGCACTATCTTCTTTTGTATCCTGCCAGTGTTTTGATCGGTGCCCACGAACACTTTCATTAAAAAAACCCATAGCTAAATGGGAATGTCAGTGTGTGTGTGTGCTTATTTAATACCGAGATGCGATAGCCGAGTGCTGAGCTGCAACCGCGTTACAAACCAGGCCACGCAATGTTTAATTCGCGGCCACGGCTAACGTGAGTTGCCGATGGAAATCAGAGCCGGTCCGAGGTCCCCTCTCGGTCACCTCGACCTGACGTGAGCAACGCGGCGCGGTGAGTAAAGCAACAACAGAAAGGATTCTGTAGAGATGTCACCCCGCCTTGCACATGAGCTCGTACGGCTATCGGGAATGATCTCTGCGCTTGACTCGGCTTGTTTAACATTCAGAAGCACCCGCGCGCCATTGTTACTTTGATGATGGGCTCCTGATGAATGTCCTTGTTGATGGGTTCTTTTACAGTCGTTGTTGATGAATTGTAATTGTTTTTGTTGTTGTTGTTTAAATGTCTGTCATATATATCCACAGCCAAGACAATTGGATAGGCAGAGTTTCTTAATATCCTTGCTGAAACGACGAAGGATTATCCTCCCTCTCTCTCCTCCCTCCCCTCCCTCCCTCTTTTTAAACTTGGCAGCATCTACAGCGGAGCAGGTCTCGCATTCGTTGCCCCCGAACCTTTTACTTCCACAACGTTCAAACTTCTTCGCCAATTAAAGCCGTGACGGCCGCGGCGACGTTGTTGTGACAGCAACCCCCCCCCTCCCCCCGACGTATTCGTAGCTGTCTGATCCCCTAATGCACTTTGCGCTACGCTCGCCACAGAATGCACCTGCGTGTGTGGCGCGTGCGCGCGTGCAAGAACCCTCCGTGTGCTGTCACCGTGTGTGTTGGATGATGGCCGGGTGTGTTGGGTGATCACCGCGTGTGGGAGATGATCACAGTTTGTGGGAGATGATCACCGCGTTGTGTGCGAGATGATCGCCGTTTGTGGGAGATGATCACCGCGTGTGTGAGATGATCACAGTTTGTGGAAGATGATCACCGCGTTGTGTGCGAGATGATCGCCGTTTGTGGGAGATGATCACGTTGTGTGCGAGATGATCACCGCGTGTGTGAGATGACTACCGCGTGTGTGAGATGATCGTCGTGTGTGTGAGATGATCGCCGTTTGTGGGAGATGATCACCGTGTATGCTAAGGCCAGATTAAGCTTCTTGTTGGCCCGATGCACTTCTGTTTCGTAAGCCTTCCGTGCTAATTTTCGGCAGTTGGTACTACTGCTGCCCAAGTGACTACTACCACCGCAGTCACTCGCTTGTCTTACGCGTAGCAATATACCACATTGTCTTCCCTTGCCCTACTCTCTATTGAGAATTCGATTGTGAGAAAAGCACATTTTAAAGATGTTATTGCAAATTTTGCAACGAAGTTCATGTTCGGTCTTAAATTATCTTACCTTATGGAAAAAAAACAAGATTGACATTGACGTGACTCTGCCTTTTAGCTATATAAATATATTTGTTCAAGAAGATATCTTGGTTACATTTTTCAAAATCATACAAACAAAAAAAACATGGTCAAGTGTCTTGTTTGCAAAGGCCCTTTAGTTTCCATAGGCCCTCAATCCAATGCCTACTGTGGCCTATTGGATAATACAGACCCCCTGACGAGGGAAACCCGAAAAATTGCCAATGAAATTTGGGGCACAAACACGTTCCTTCGGAGTGGGCAGGTAGGAACTTATACTCTTACTCTTAGTTCTTTCGGTAAAGTCACGTAGGTAAAAAATGAAATTAAAATGTATAAAAATAAAACAATAAAAAATCACGTCGTGAATCACGTCGTGATTTTTATTGTTTTATTTTTTATTAATTTTTATTTCATTTTTTACCTACGTGACTTTACCGAAAGAACTAAGAGTATGAATCCTTGCAGTCACGAAAGCTTCAAATCTCGGTAGGAACTTGGTTGGACAGCGCATTCGTGCATGACAGAAAGCTCGCGGTCACGTGACGCACTTCAACCAATCCGGGAGCGTACATGTTTGGGAGGGGCTATGAACGACAGACATACATAACACTGGTCAACAAAAAAACATTTTTTTTCTGGCCTGGACTTTTGCAGCTGTTATAGACTAATTTCAGGGTGCTGATTCCAAATCTGATCTCAGATTTGCTCAATCACATCTCATTTTATGCTATCGGCATACCCCATTTTCATTGATTTTACCCGAAATTAACTCTGTCACTTATGATTGCAAGTTGTTGCGAGTCAGTGACTGCTTTAGTGTTAAAATATGGTGCTGTATTTTTAGGATAGTGTGTTTATAATATCATTTTATGGAGATATCAACATTAATTTAATATTTTTCTTCCGCAGTTTTTATTGAAAATGCAATATTTGATATCTCAAAAACCTGATGTGATAGACAAAAAATGATGCCAGATTTGGAATCAGCACCCCAGACTTACCTTAAAACCGTTGGAATACCCTATGCCAGAAAAAGTGTGTTGACCAGTGTATAATCCCTGGTGGGCAGTGTGGAACTGTTTTTAAATCCTTTATATTAAGTTAGGACCGTGCAAATCTTTCAGTCGTTTTTTAACCCACTTCCCGTGATCCAACCGAGCTGACATTTTGCACATAGACTCGTTGTGCGTGACAATGCATTTTCCTGAAAAAAAAAATTCCAAAATTTTACACTGTTTAGGGAATTTTTTAAAAATATTTAATTACCAATTGTTTAATGCTGCCAGACAATCATCTGACCCATAGGTGGCAGCCATCTCAAGCCAGAGGATGAGAGGACTCTAGCCGCCCCGATGCCACGAATATAAAGGATTTATAGTGAAAACTTTGTTTTTACGGGTTTACTTGTTCCTACCTGTAAAAGGCTGAACTTGAAAATCGCGCTCCCGAAGATCGCGAATCAAAACGCTTTGCGAATGGACGCCGATTTAAGCGTCTGCCGCTTCTGCTGGCGGTTCTCCATCGTGACCGCTGCAGCGGATGGATTGTGCGCTGAACAATTTTCGCACCCTACGTAAACCAACCGTGCTTATCGGAGGTGTCACGATTTTTACTTTGATTTATACACTGGTGGTATTATCATTACAGTAGCGTGTTACGAGTATTATTATCGTAGAGGGTTTTGTGCGACGTTGTCTGCGCTTTAATATCTTTGTGGGTTTTTCTTTTTTGCTCAAGCACAGCAGCAATGTCCGTCGAAAATATTGGCAGTGAAAATCGCTTTTTAAAATTTCCACAGATGTAATATTGAGGAAGACTAAATTTGTTGTGATTTTTTGTCCAGTTGTTGGTGACTTAGTTGACACTATCAACTCAAAGTTACTCTTAAACTCAATTAATCGTGAAAAAACATACAACAACCCACCCCCCCTGTCTAGAAGTGTAATGCTAATTTGCAGGTGGGTACTATGTCCACCTTGTGCCACACTGGGACATCTGCCACTGGGGGTACCCCTCGGCTAGACTAGCAGGACGTTAGAATGGTTGGGATGAGATGCAATGTAAGGCGCTTTGAGTTGTTAAGGCATTTAAGCGCCCTATAAATGGCAATCCTTATCCTCAATTCTCAGCACTTGAGACCCACGATTTAATCATGGGTGGTTGAAACTCAGCTTTAACCTCCCGAGCCACCTGGCCACATTATTATGTTTGAGATCCACTCTCTCCAACTGCTGACGTACTGCAAAAATGACGCTAATTTTATCAACCCTGGAGGGGACTGATGGATTCAGTCGACCCCAAACTGGGATTTGAACTTTTGACATTAACCTAGCGTAAATGAGCTGCGCATATCCCCACGGTGTTACGCACAACACAAATATTTGTGTGAATAAGACACAATTACATGGAGGGGGCGGCTAACCTGGTAGGAGGTCCCAGATGCGCCACATGGAGGGAGAATAAAAAATTGGACGCCGTTGGAATTTGCTGCTTTTGCAAGTTTCTCTGCAGATTGGTAGGCTTAATCTGGATTCTACGGTGGGATGCAAGAGAACACAGCCCATGTCTCTCGGTGTAATGATCCGAACAAGTTGACGCAATGGGGTGGTTGATGTCTCCCAAATGTCGCTTTTTACTGAATCCCCAGGGTCAAACGTGGACAATAAATCGGGGGGGGGGGGGGGGGTGGGTCAGACCTAAGACACATTTCAAGTAAAATATTTGAATTTTTGTCTCTGTGTGTAAGCTTGTCAAATCTACGTCCGCTTGAATGCTTCCATTCCTATCGTCAAACAAACTCGGGATGTCTCCACGTTTAATGGAGCCTTCGTAGATGCATGTCTCCAATGGTGGTCTTGAACGAGTGGATGGAAATTTCACATTCTCATGGTGGGGACCATTAGTTGACTCCCCAAATGTGGTTTCCAATTTTTGGCCCTCGAGGAATTGATCACCGAGTTTGACCCCCGATTGGAATTTAAATGAATAACAATGATGTGTTTTGATATAGCACCTTAACATGTGCTATATAAAACTGCTTTACACTACTTCACACATGATAACAAACTTAAATAACATCTCATCTCATGCACTTGAAAGGGCACCCCTAGTGGCAGCTGTCTCCGTTGCTAACAAGGTGGCCTGAAAATGGGAATTAGTCTGCCATTTTTATAAATTGGCAATTTCGGACCATGACGCTGGCTTGCAATGGCCTACTCATTTCAAATGAGTGAGAGGATCTTCAGTGTCCACTGTGAAGCAGACGCGCGGGTATTTTAATGCTTTATACACACGGCGCAGTAATAACCGGGGTTACCTACCGAATTCGAACCATGAACAACAAGTGGCAAGCATGCCACCACTGGGCTATGTCACCAACCCAAACCATTGTTGAATTCCCCAAAACGTGCCTTTCATTTTGTTTGACCCTGGAGGAATGGCATGCTGAGTTTGACCTCCCTCTTGGGATATGATATCTCAACCTTTCACTCTGCTATAGAATCACCGAGCCCCAGGTGATTTGCAGTCGTGCCCTTCATTTCCCCAGCCACCCCTCACTTTACACTCTCTTCCAGGAGCATCCTGCCTTGGATGTTTTAGTCATCATACAATGTAAATAACCTCCCCTAGCGATTCGATGAATTGTCACGATATGGGGTCACGATACAAATCAAATCATTGATTGTTTCGTGACATTTTAATTGTCTCCCGTGCGTATTGTCCACGTGATTTTGAGTAATTTTATTTGCTCCATTAACCCTATAAGTAACGCATATATTATAGTTTGCATGCAATTTGCATGAATTGAAAGTAATCAAGTCAATCGTGCACAATTTAGCTGCATATATTGTGAGGAGAAGAATCAATTTTAATTAATGAATCAATGTAGCAGTACGTGCCCTTTATTTAGCCTCATGTTGACCGAGGCTTTTGTCTCTGAATGGAGTCTTTGGGGAAAAACAGACCCCACATTAATTCTAGATTTGAAGCTTTCGTGACTGGTTCGAATTCCTAACAGCGTGTATCAGCCGCACCGAACCTCACAAAAATAATATTTAGGGCCTGCTTTGGCTCCTCCCACCCTCAACCAGTATATATACAAGGACTGTTTTCTTGGAATTTCTCTTACTTGATGCAGCAGTCGTGCTGTGACGGTTCCACCTGAAGACGGAAGCTTGTGTTGCCTCCGAAACGTCGTGATTTTTATTATATTTTTTATTTTACTTTTATTAATTTTAATTTTAATTTGACATGTGTGACTTTACCGAAGACCCCACATGTTCAGGCCTCGGTGAGAAAATGTATATAATTATTAACGACCCTCAATTTCAATTCGCTGCTGCGTGAAGTCCTCCCCATGCCGTGTTGATCATCGGCGGGTTGTTTGACCGTATTTCATTCTGCTGGTGGATGCCTAAGGACCTGTTCAAATATCACTCACCACTCAGGTCAGCCGCAGCCAGCGATGGAGCTCAGGTGGTCAACGGGGTTATCGCACGGCTGAGAAAAACCCACGACGCCGCAGCTCCACCACATGAAGCACACGACGGTCAAATATACAAAAAATATTGGCCGGCCATCCAACTTGCTGCACTGTTTCATACTAGTCATCACGCAGCCCTGCGGTTTGGAGATTCGTACGTGATGAATGATCTCCAAAATCCATACACCATGCACCACCACGCCAAAACCCATGGCAGCCCTTATTATAATAATATTATTAGTATAGTATTAAATTCATCTTGGCTTTCTTAATGTCCAAATTTAGTTGCGGTCCACTTAAAGGCAATGACAGTCTGCTCCTCCAGAAAGCTTTCTTTTAAATGGGCACATTTACGAGAATGGGCTGAATTGGCGTCGATTACATTTCCCGCACTGGGTGGAAAGCGATAGCGTGCGGGTTATGGTCATGATCTCACAGCGGTTCCGTGCCAACTGCCGTGCGTCATAACCGCGATACGAGTGGGGTACATTCCAGTTGTGACTCGCTCGTGACCATGTTATTGATTATCCCTCATTGCATTGCAGAATTGTGAGAGAAGGTGACAGCTTGTGGAGGCCTTCATCCAGCAGTGGATTGATCATGGTTGCTGCTAGTGATGATGAAGATGATGCCAATGCTGATGACTGATTGTGCCAGTTATATGTTAGTTGTGCTCTCTGCATTGTGTCACAAGACGAACAAAATGTCCTTCTGGGATTCATTCATGCTGTGTATTCATGGCCATTAGAAACTGGATTCAAGCTGTGCTGGGCCATTCCTGGTATGGTCCAGCATGGCTCGTTGTTTGTACTGATGATTCAGGATCATGTGGCTCTGTAGGCACAGCATCTCTCTTCTCTCTTCACAACCCTTTCCCACTCTTTTTCCTGCATGGCTGGAGAGAAGTGTTTATACATTTGACGTAGTTTAACGTACACTTGTGTCATATTATGTTCACAAGCAATTATTATTTTTTGTTCCTTGAGCAACTGGCCCAAAATGGGTGGCAAATTCAATCAATGGGTTTCTTTAAACATTTTATCTCAAGATCACATATTTAAATGATGGAAAGGTCACGGCGATAGCTTTTGAATGATACATTTTTTCATAAATTACGTCCCGTAGTTTTTTGGTAGAGAATATCGTTTTGGAATAAGGTAACGAATGTGATGTACGTCTATGGAAGGACATTTCTTTGGTCTTGTGACACAATGCATATACACTGAGCTTTCAGCACAACTCACGACCTCCTCTTGATACCAAGATCCAGGATGGTCATGTCTATGCGCCGCTTCTCGGTGGCAGCCCCAACGGTCTGGAACGATATCCCTCTGCACATTCGCAGCATCACCTCAATCGCCTCCTTCAAAAGAAACTTAAAAACTCACCTCTACAACCACATGCTTTCGAGCGACTCTGAGCTTGGTTCCGTGCCTCTGAGTTGCGGCCACTACGTCTGCAAATTTGTGCGCGTTACAAATTGAACTATTATTATTATTATTCTACCCATGTTGGATATTCGGTAGCATTTGTCATCGCTTGTGTTACTGACCAGAATCCACCCCCATGGCCTATGAACACGCGGGGATGTGCCACTGCCGCGACTTATTCCACCTTGACGCCAAAGTTGTAACCTTTAGAGTTGGAAAATGAAGAATAAAGTGAAAAACTAACATTTCGTGATTTTGCTTTTTTGTCGCAGTTAGCGGTGACTGGGCTGAAGCTGTGGACTTGTTACGCTCGGTTGAAGCCGTCACGCTTTCTCATTGTAGCTGGTTTCACAGGCATTGAGCTACGTCGCCTACGTTGGTGTTCTGCCTCTTCTTCCACTTTGCTCAGACATCTTGGGAGAGGTGGGAGTACACACACTTTACCCCACCACATGTAAACTTGCCGATTGACTAATTGTTGTGTACCAATTTATTTACCTCGCCTGATACAAAGGAGGTTGTGGGTTCGATCCCGACCCTGACACCTGTATATTTGGAGTTTGCATGTTCTCCCCGTGGTCGCGTGGACTTTTCCCCAGGGTCCTTTGATTTTTCCCTCTACATTTAGAATCAACAACGTGCGTTTAAGAGTATTTTGCGGCTATAAATGTCCACGCAATAAGCCACTTTGTTGAGCCATCATTTGTGGCCAGGTCGCTTCTGAAAAAGAGCTACAGTAAAACCTTAGATTGCGAGCATAATTCGTTCCGGAAACGTGTTTGTAATCCAAAGCACTCGTATATCAGTTGTGATCACGTGACGCTCGACAGACGAAGCCTGTAGGCTTCGTCTCGTATTGCAAGACCTCGCTCGTTTATCAAATTAATATTTAGTTAATGTTTTTGCTCTTCTTGCAAAACACTCGCAGACCAAGTTACTCGCAATCCAAGGTTTTACTGTACATAGCTTAGTTGGCCTTACCTGCTAAAATAAAAAAAATAGTTTAATTTGTACTGCTGGGTAGGACCACAGGGCGATTTAATAAACCTGCATCATTGTTAAAACTGCCATGCCAGGAGATCGAACTGCCGGCATCCGGATTACAATTCCAGTGTGCTAACCATCGCACTGGTGTAGCATTGCCTCTGGCCATAATATAGCAAGTAAATAAATATCAGGTAGCATTGGAGAGCAGAGAATTGCACTTTACTGATAAAGTTGCAGATTACGGTGTGCTATTCCGTTCAAAAAATCCCTCTGCATAACCAAGGCATTATTAAAATGTGCCCCCCCCTCTGCCATTACCGTGACCTACCGAAGTCCTACAGATACGTCAAGTGTGACAGCTCATTTATACAAATTGTGTCTTCCTTAATTAGTTTTGCTGTCAACGCTATCTTCTATTTCCACAAACTATTTATATTTTTTATAATGCCGATTCGATAAGAACCGCTTGTTGGCCGCGCTTTGTGAACGTGTGATGGCCACTGCTGATGCTACTAAGCCTATCAGCGTAGGCCTCAGCTGTACAGCAATGCGCGTTATTTATCACGCATCTTTATTAAAATTGAATTTGCTATTACAGCGGATGTGTAGTAAGGTGTAGAGTACACGCAATTGCCTTCATTTAACATTCTGCTTGAGGCTCTCCTGTAACAAAAAGTGCGTTCTGTTGCGGCATTCTTAATGACAATGGCCAAAAAACAGATGGCTGCTAGTCGTGAGAGGCTATTTGTATAATTAAAATGTGTTTTAATCAATACCTCCAAATTGAATAAACACATTTGTCATGTTATATGTTACCTTTATGCTTGTTTAATGCAATCTTTGATATGACATTAATTATGATTCATGTATAGTAAATAAAAACACATGTCCAATGGTGTACATATGGTGGGGGGGGGGGGTGAAGCAGTGATGCTGTGTCATGAATCACGCAACGCAAGTCCGATTCCTGACCACGGATAACATCAGTAGTGGTGATGAGTTTTGGGAATTACGGTAAAACTAACAAACAACAACAACAACCCATGACTGACATTGCGTGAGAGGGCTTTCATCGATTGGTAGATTGAGAATGGCTGGAATTTATTGCACTATATTTAAGTTGCGTACCGCACACACATATATAGTATGTATTAGATGTTTTTCTTCTTCAGGAATTGCAAAGGAAAATTATCTATTAACTCTTGGGCTTCCAACACAACCAGCTTCCAGTTTAGGCACTGGCATGTGCACGGTGTGTTTTTTTTATTATCAAAAAGTTTAACTGTAACTTTTTGCTCCTAGAGCAATTCCGAAGCTTTTGGATTATTATTTATTGGCCAATTTTTGAAATGTATTTTGGAGGTACATTTCGTGACAAAAATGAAAGCAATATGTACATAAGTAATCACATGTAGTGCTTCGCCAAATAAATGCTGTGTACATTTGAGTGGATTTCAATAAAAATTGAAGGTCAGTCAGTCGGTGAAAGGAAATAAAACTTAAAAAATATATACGTTTGCCTCCAGCTGGTTTCATCAGAATATTCACAATTCTGGTGTGGTGCATTTTCTCAAATTTAGCATTACATGGAGCGAATGTGCAGCGTGGGTTATACAAACGGAATTGTGGAAATTGATTTATTTCATTTCAAAAAGACAGAATGGAAATATATTTATTTATATTCATATATATAAAAAAACAGAAACTAAAAAGACAAAAATACTGCTTTTTAGCCGTACACCCTCTAGGGGTAAGTGCTCTGAGAGCATACCTACAAACACAAATATCCCTTGCATAGCCATACAGACTCTTGGGGTAAGTGCTTTCAGTGAGCACCTATGGAGGCCTGGCATGATGCACGAGGGGGTGGTGTGGACAGAACCACGCCTGGGCCGCCTTTGTCTCTCCAGTGCTGACGTTCACACATCCCAACAGCTACTGATCTAAACACTCTCTCACTCTTGCTGCATAGCCTGTTCGGATAGCGCTTATAATTTTCAGTCATGCTCAATTAACTTCTGGCTGAAGACCTCCCCAAGCCACAGCTATCAATACCCTCCAATGTAAAACTCATGGTTCCATCTCTTCAGAGGCTTGATAGCACGAATGTGAGGTATTGAGTAGTTACCCATAATGCTCAGTGATAGGGTGACCTCCTTGAGGGAACCTGATGTAACGTGTGAACTTGAGTCACCTTGGCAACGCCAGCAATGTCTCCAAAAATGTTGTCGCTCGTCAAGCCTAACTCTCGAGCCAGGTAAACATCTGAGCGATCAGTTGCATGCATTTTGGATTCATGCAATTAGGTTGCATGCCATTTGGTTGCATGCAACCAAGCAGTGGATGTGTTGATTGTGAACACTTGCGAAAACGGTTGCCTACGGTAGAGACAGGCTCTACTCACAAGCATCGATCTGGTCAGAGATTTGTGGCGACGTTTTTCATCACGTGAACATTTGTGAACTCTGGACGTCACAATCCTGAGTGCGCCGACTGGTATCCTCGTTGTACAGCTACATCGCTTCGGTGTGGACCTGGAGTTGGGCACATTTACGATGATCAAGATTCAGTGGAAGTGCCTGAACTTCAGAGCGACACTCCGGCACTCCATGAAGAATCGTCAGTGTAGCAGCAGACGCGTAGCAAGCTGGTGGTGTGAAAAACCTGGCTTGTCTATATGCGTATTTTTTTAAAGCAATTCATATATTCAGTGCCGGATTAAGCTAGTGCGGGGCCTGTAGCATATGTTATGAAGGAGCCCAATATAAAAAACACGTAAATATTAAAACACAAATGTTTAACTTGCATAGTAAAATAATTGTCTTTTTGCATTTGCAATACAGCCAGATAATACGGCAAATCGCTAACCTTAAATACCCAGTCGTTTATAAAAGTTGAAGGCAGTATAGTATTATAGTAATAGAGCAAGTGCAGAGTCACTGAAGCAGAGTTGATAGCTTGAAAGCATTTAGAGCGGGGCCCTTTAAAGTGCGAGGCCCGTAGCATATGTAGCTACTTTTGCTACTAGGATAATCCGGCACTGCATGCATTTACTTGTCAATTGGCGATTGTAAGCATTGCTATAACGCTGTGGGCTCTCATGATATTGTTTTTTTCCCGAGACCAAGGTACTCTGCAAACCTTCGGGCTGCTATCAAAGGTTTGTGCATGAAGCCATCCAGATATATAAACATAGACATAACTTCATCCGAGAAGATGGATACACATTGAGCAATCATTGGAAGGATGTTATTAACCAGGTAAAACCTCAACTGCTTTATGGTGTTGCCTTCATATTCGCAACTCGAGTCTTCGTCAGCCTCCCACTCCCAGCCCCGCTCACTTCCCCCCCCCCCCGCTGCCATTTTGCCGTACTCGCCCTTAAATCCCTTCTAGCAGCGCTTCACTTGGCAGCCCCCCCCCTCTCTATCTCTCCTCCCTGGCTCCTCCCCCCTCTCTTACCTATATAGCCTCTTGTTACAGCAGCCCTTTTGCCCACTTCAGCAATTGTTTCTTGCCGTGGTTGTCCCACCTGATGACGGACGCTTGTGTCGCGCCCGAAACGTCGTGATTTAATTAATTTTATTTTATATCTACGTGACTTTACCGAAAGAACCAAGGAGTATGATTTTAAGCATATTGGAATAAAGAGATCGTCTGCAAAAAAAAACAAATTCAACTAATAATAAGAACAGTAATGATGTAAACCCCTCCGAGAAATGGTTAACGCATGAGATTGTGTTTTGGTGTTCAGCACAAATTAGGCCTATTGGCAGAACCGTAAAAACTAGTGTGTTGCGTTGACAATATGGATCTCAGCATTGCTTGTGCCTTTTCAGTGCAGCATTCTGCGCATGCGATTGATTTTAGTCCCTTTGTGCTGGCTCTTTTAAATGAACAAGCCAACAAAAGCAACAATACAACTCTGTATCAATTTGCCTCCAGATGCTGCCGTGTGGCGGTGGTTAGCACAACACTGGATGTTGCAATTCAGAGGTTGGCGTTTTTTGATTCGATCTGCTGGCTGAAACGATGGTTCGGAGTTTCTTAAAATCCCCCCGACTCTGTCTTCCGCTCAGCAACGGAAATATCAGTCGATCGGTGGATAGCATGTGGCAGAGGTGGGACAAAGTCATTGTTATGCAAGTCCAAGTCGAGTCGCAAGTCATCAAATTCATGACTCGAGTCTGACTCGAGTCCAAGTCACATGACTCGAGTCCACATCTCATAGGTGGGACAAAGTCATTGTTATGCAAGTCCAAGTCGAGTCGCAAGTCATCAAATTCATGACTCGAGTCTGACTCGAGTCCAAGTCACATGACTCGAGTCCACATCTCATAGGTGGGACAAAGTCATTGTTATGCAAGTCCAAGTCGAGTCGCAAGTCATCAAATTCATGACTCGAGTCTGACTCGAGTCCAAGTCACATGACTCGAGTCCACATCTCATAGGTGGGACAAAGTCATTGTTATGCAAGTCCAAGTCGAGTCGCAAGTCATCAAATTCATGACTCGAGTCTGACTCGAGTCCAAGTCACATGACTCGAGTCCACATCTCATAGGTGGGACAAAGTCATTGTTATGCAAGTCCAAGTCGAGTCGCAAGTCATCAAATTCATGACTCGAGTCTGACTCGAGTCCAAGTCACATGACTCGAGTCCACATCTCATAGGTGGGACAAAGTCATTGTTATGCAAGTCCAAGTCGAGTCGCAAGTCATCAAATTCATGACTCGAGTCTGACTCGAGTCCAAGTCACATGACTCGAGTCCACATCTCATAGGTGGGACAAAGTCATTGTTATGCAAGTCCAAGTCGAGTCGCAAGTCATCAAATTCATGACTCGAGTCTGACTCGAGTCCAAGTCACATGACTCGAGTCCACATCTCATAGGTGGGACAAAGTCATTGTTATGCAAGTCCAAGTCGAGTCGCAAGTCATCAAATTCATGACTCGAGTCTGACTCGAGTCCAAGTCACATGACTCGAGTCCACACCTCTGGCATGTGGTGAGGTAAAGTGTGGGGAGAGAAGGCGGTAGGTAGTCTCACCTCTTCCAAGGCAGCTGGCCAGTGCGGAAGAGAAGGCCAAATACCCCCAATTAGGGTTTCCCTAGAGCTCCCTATCCACCAGTAGCAGCTTAAGATGGCACTCGTGGGGTGGCTCCTTTCACCATCAATTGTTTTCAGCAGGAGTTGAGGCCGACTTTCCGCAGGACATTCCTACAATACTAACATACTAGAATGCATCTGTGCAGAACAGCTAAAAAAATGTAACGTGCGTAGCAGGTATAAATTATAATGGATCACATTTTCATGAATGCTTTTGCGTTTGTTTGCAGTGTGATGTTTTTATTAACCGTATCCCACAATCGCTTTCTTACGCCTGCAGCTGCTTCAAAGTTGACACCTGACCTCCAAGGTATGCCCTTTCACCTCCAATTAGCGCGGTTGGGTACGTACGGTGCAAAGAAGTTCAACATACACATATACAATGCCAGTGTATGAGCAATGCTAGTCTATGAGCAATATTGGTCTGGTTAAAAACGAAATTATTCATGATTGAAAACAATTTTTTTTAGAACTGCTTTTTGTGTTTAGTTTGTTGTCTTTCCCAGCAACTCCGATTAGTATAGTTGGTTATGTACGGTGCAAAGAAGTTTAACATACATGCTCTTTGCTTTCCATCACCTGGGTGTCACTTCGCTTTGGGTCAACCACGACATACGTGTCCTCCAGTGCGACTCTCTTCCAACCCATCTTTAAAAATACAGACGAGCCTCTGTATGTACGGATGGATGTTGAACGTCTTTCCCACCGTACATAGCCAAGCATGCAAATCGGAGGTGCAGAGCAAGGACAACAAACTAAAGACAAAAAGCAGTTCTAAAGAAATGAGTTTTCAATATAGATTTGAAAAGTAGACATCTCCAGTGGTTTCCTCTAATATCGGAAGGAAGAGTGTCCCAGATGGTCAAGGAAGCTCATCTGAAAGCACGTGATGTGGTGTGACAGCCTTTGTTCGACGGGTAGCCAAAAGCGACTGCGAGGATGACCGGAGTTCGTGTGTTGGTTCATGCTCCTGGACGAGATCAGCAAGGTATTGTAGTTAATTTGTGGCACACACTTTGTGTGTAATGAGTTCGACCTTATTGTTTATTGGGTCCCAGAAACGGAAGCCAATGCAGCTCAGCGAGCACTGGAATGACCTTGCAGTAGATTGAAGCCATGCAATCCAAACTATGGACCATACTGTAGACCACTGTAGTCTGCGGTCCTTGAATGTAAGAGGAATAGCAAAACTACACGAACTCTTTCATCATTAGACCTCCTTTGCCAGTAGCAACATCTAATGATAGGGGTTTGCCCCTTTTTTCTGTCAACAAAACTGAAACCCCGAGCCCTCATTACTTTGATAGTGCAGCGTTGTCTTTGAGCTGTACGCCTTTTGGCGTCCTCTGGTCGAGCACCAATTGGGTCGAGGCTCAGAGGCTCAAAAGAAAGCCGTCCCTTGGTGTGGACCAATCAGTTTAAATGACAATGCATATATTATCATAGTGTGTTTTTTGTTTGCATTTTGACTGCAAGTATTGTGGTTAATGCAGACATGAATTCTCGTAAAAAGGTTTCAGTTTTGTTGCCAGAAAAAAGGGGAAAAACCCTATTAATACACAAACTGAAGCCCTCTCATTATGGCCAGCAGACCTCGACATTGGCATCTAGCTCCCAAACATGTTGTCATCATGCCCAAGAATAGAAACCTGTATTCAAAGCCCAGGAAATTACTTTAGAGTTGTTTGAATGCAATTTTATTTATGCCATTTGTTTTGAGTTGGAAAAAGTTTAAAGAGTTTTCTTGGATCAAAGATGAGTCTTGCTTACAGCTTCGGCTAGCCTGTTCTGTTATTGTTTCAGAATTTATGCCACCCAGGTTGAATTGGCCTACACTTAATATATTTTGCCATAGACATACGAAAAACTGTAACTGAGCACCATACTGAACAATGCAAGTTGTAATCGATTCTGTTTTGTAAAGACAAATATTGCCTCTGTATGGCATGAATTAAAAATGTAAAGTAAAACGCTATGGGATAAGAAAAACACAATATACCGTTGTTTAATTTACGGGCAAAACGCGTTCATATGTTATTTGCTATGTCCAATATGTGGCAAAGAGGTGACTTACTGTGTGTGTGGTGCTTGTGTTTGATTGGGCATGGCTGACAGCGGGCCAAGTCTTCCAGGTCACCGTGTGTCCTGGTTGAGTCTCCCAGAATATTCGTAGCCTGAGTTGAGTTAATTGCAAGCAGCTGTTACTAAACAAAATAAAAACACATTTTACCAGGTAAGGCCCACTGAGCCATATAGCTCTTTTTCAGAAGCGACCTGGCTATCACAAATGATAGCCCAATGAAGTGGCTTTTGTGGAAATTTATAGCGGTCAAACGCTCTTAACACATGTTGATTTTAAATGTGGAGAGAAAGACCAGAGGACCCGGAGAAAAATCCACGCGACCACGGGGAGAACATGCAAACTCCAAATATCCAGGCATCAGTGTCAGGATCGAACCCATGGCCAAGGCGGTCCAAACTTGTGTCGTTCCAGATGTCAGCCAAAGATAATGACACGTGGATTGTTCTTTTTTACACCCAGTTTCAAAACTTCTTCCCCACCAACATTCATCTTGGTACTACTCAACCGACTTACATTGAGCTTCGAGTTAAATCTCTGCAAATGTCACTTACGTTATTGGAACACGTGTTATGATTCAGACCACTCCTTCTCCCTGCAACTCAATTAATTGTCACCATTGGTGGTCTATATTCATAATTTCAATTTGTGCCCTAACCTGGTGGGCCATTACAATGTCGCTGATAATTACTTTCAAGAGTCGATTATTTTTGTTTTTGTTTCATTTGTATCACCTTGAATGTATTGTTTATATCATACAGTTTGTAGCATTTGTTCTGTTTAATTGTTTTTCTATCCTCGAGGTCATAGTCAAATAGTTTGCATCCGATTCACGTCATTTGTAAATAATCACTCGTTATATGCAAGAATCTATTAATGTATCAATGAATCTCCGTGTTGTTACGTGCCAAACGATGATGCCCCAAGCCTTACTCTAACACTTGATGAGAATTGATTATCATTGGCATAGATTCATGGCTCACACCATTGATTGGAAATCACTGTGAAGGTTTCTCATTTGTCAGTCTTTGTCCTGCCCACTTGGCTAACCTCTGGCCATCACTTTCAAAACAAACCTTAATTATTTCCCAAAACGAATGGGATCCAATGAAAAACAATGCTGGAAATCCATGTTTCACTGTGGATACGTGGCTATTAAGGCTGTGCTACCGATCTTTCAATTCAGCTGCAAAGTCTTAAAATCAAACCTAGATATGACATTTTGGACGATCCATTGGTTGTTGTTATGGGGCCTCAGATGACTTCACTTATTAGCATGCAGACACGTAAGTATTGTCTATAACAATGCAAATGTTCAGAAATTCCCCCAAAAGTGTGATATTCTTATGAAATTTTTTTTTTCTGAATCTTTCAATCGAAATTAATTCTTAGCACTTTTCTTTTACTACCTTCCATAGTCAACTTAACCGTACCGCCTAACCTCTCATCCTCATCTTTACATCTCGGAGAATTGAACGACACATTCGCAACGCGTTACATGCATACGGCGCAAATAAGCTGAAGGCATTGCAGGTCGTGCGAGTCCATCTTTGCACGCCCAAAGACTCTTTTCCATTCACTTGCAAATTGGATAACGAGCATTATTATTCGTAACACTTGATGGCTTGCATTGGGGAGACTTATTGCCTCGTTCTAAAAGCATAGAGCCTGCCCAACCTTGAACTGCACGCTTGGTTGCTCGAGTTAATGGAAGGAGAAAGGAAATGGTTGCTGTTTTGGGTGGTTTGCATGCTATTAATACTATTGATAATAATTATATATTTCACCAGCAAAGCTTCTTTGAATCTCAAGACCCTTTCAGTGGTCTCCCCTTTGGGATTTATTTTCTTTTAATTACAATACGTTTGTTCTATGTGAGCAGAAATCAAAGTGCCCTTAAACAACAACAACACACACACACACACGAAATGAGAATGCACAAAATGTGCATTAATGCTTTAGTAACCTGCTTGCCATACCATATACCGCAGGTACACTTCACTGCCCGTGCAGGTTAATGTCCCGTGCACTCGATAGGACAATCTCAGTGTGATCCACCAGCCCTGTCTCCGATGTACAGGCAGGTACTACAACCAAACATAGTCTGCGTTCAAGTGGCTTTCCCACGAATGATATCGCTTACGTGTCATCTTCTTAACTGTCATCAGCAGCAGTAGTTATGACAATGGTAAAAATCATCATCATTGCAGCAGCAGCATCTATATAGCATACTCATCAATAGCCATCTATCAACATTATCTATAATTACTATTATTATTTATAATTGCCATCATCATTCATCGTAATTTTCATCAATATATCGTATTTTATCATCATCTTCATCTATCATCACCATCATCAACGTCTTTGTCTTCATACTAGCGCTCTCATCTTGATGTGCATGTGAGCCTCCTATCCGGTGTTTGGCGGAAAGCTTCCAGCAACAGAAAAAAGATGCTCACAATACCTGCCCCTCGCGAATAACGAGGGAAGACTGGGGCAATAATCCACGGGCGCGTGCGTATGGAGCGTCCGGGTGTGTTTCCTCTCTCCGCGTAAATGCACGGGGATGTTTCGTGGAGTTGTTTACTTAATAATGATCAAAGCACAGGTGCACCTCACCCGCTGAAAGCGATGTCTGCCGGACGCTCACTCAGACGGTGCATGGGGCTTTTATTTAACTCATTCTGTCTGTTGTATCCTCAACTCTGTCTTTTGTCGTATCCTCAAATCTTGTAACTCAATTGTAACCCACTTCTCAATGTTGTATCGACTGCAAACTTGGTATACGTATGTCATACTGATGACAATACTATATTCTATCATTAAAAAATAATCTTTTGTATATCTTATGTTTCGGCTTGGGTCTAATTGTCCACGCTCAACTCACGTTGGCTGTAAATCACCACAGACCCTTACGTTATGACAAGCTTCGGGGCCACTCTCTGGAGTCGTGGAGTTCTGGCATTACTCGTACGGTACATTTCATTAAAGCGCGTTTTTAAAAAAGTCTTTTTAAATATTACTTATTTTTGTTACCCTATCAAATCAAACGACAGTTAAGTTTTGTTTTCCGGGCTCTCATTTTCATTACAGCACCCGCATTGCCCGGCGAAATAAAACATAGCACTGGACACCTCCCACTTCCGAACTGTCAACACATCATCCGTTCATGCGCACGCTAAAACTACCACGTGTCCTGCGCTAGAGAGGTGATTTGGTCCAAAAATATTTCAATTAAGAAAATTACGACACACTATATATACTGTAGTTAATAAACTTTAGGTAGGCCCTTTACTGATGATTTGAAAAAAATGCAGTGCTACACATGAATTAAAACTATAGCCAATTGCCATTATGAATTTAATTGTTGAGTTTTTGGAAATTTTATTTCAAATATACGTTGTTATTCCACCTTTATTAGAAAGATATAAGCTGAATATATTTAAAAATCTAAATTTGTATGTATGTGTGTTGAACGTCTTTGCAACCATACATAGCCAACCGTACTCATCGGAGGTGCGGGGTAAGGACAACAAACTAAACACAAAAAGCAGTTCTAAATGAATGAATTTTCAATCTAGATTTAAAATAGACTTCATCCTTCATTCACAGATCGACAGAATGCCATAGAACAGATTATGTATGTCCTTAAGCCTTTGAGAACATTGGTCAGAATATTGCCGCTCGTTTGCCTGGGCACTCACGCGTTGTGGCACATTCACATCTTGAGAGAATGGCTGGAAAAAAAAACATTGGAGAAACTCAGGAAAGGCATCAGACAATCCACGTGGATTCGTCTTCATTGAGTCTCATCGGCAAGATGTTGCCTTCATAGTCTAATGCCACTGGACACGGTGATATTATGTCCATTAGTAACCTCCCATTACCAACTAGGAGCGCCCGGATTTAGTCGCAACGATTCTTGGCTTACAAACGCCACATTAAACACAAAAGCATGATGAAAATAAGCATGATTTTTGAATTGTTGTCATCAGAGCAATTCAAGGCGGCTGTAATTGTCTAATTCCATGCAACACAAGCTGTATCGTCTGTTATATTACAGCGGGGTCTCTATAAGGTCCTATTAGGCATGGCTCCACGAGATATAATGATGGTCTCTCGATTACACCGCGATAGCAATCAGAGGCATTACTTGAAGGGAGGGCTCAATTAAATGCATCCCCATGGACTCGAATCGCTTCGTATCTCACCGATAACGATCGTCCTTCCCTCGTATGGCCCAACCCCAACGTTTAGACCCACCTAACACAACAATTCCACTGTATTCTAGATTTGAAGCTTTCGTGACTGCAATGATTCATACTCTTTGTTTTTTTCGGTAAAGTCACGTAGGTAAAAAATAAAATAAAATAAGTGAAAACAACTAAATTAAATCACGACGTTTCGGGCACAACACAAGCGTAAGTCATCAGGTGGAAAAGCATGACGGACGCTTGTGTTGCGCCCGAAACGTCGTGATTTAATTTAGTTGTTTTCATTTCTTTATTTTATTTTTTACCTACGTGACTTTACCGAAAAAACCAAAGAGTAATTCCACTGTAGCCCGTCGCAAAGAATTTCCGCACTGTGGTTTTGATTCAAATCTTTGCTCTAAACAGCTGTTGATGCATGTTCACGTTTTAGATGCTGACGTTGAAGACAAAACAAAAGCAACGCAACATTTCCTCCAAGATCAATGTTGGGTGGTGCTCAACTCAATGAATAACTTTCAGCCATTGGTGGAAATTCCACATTGCTATGACAGTGGACGTAACAAAAACAACATTGATGTAATGCCAACACTCGGTACTCGTGTTATTGCCCGCTAGGAATGATGATCTGAGTCGACACCCAATCGGGATTTGCAAAATCAAGTAAGTAATCAGATTTAGATATTTTTTGGGAAATATCAAATGGACTATGATCCTATGTTCAAAACCTCGTTCAATGAGCAATCAGGGACGAATTATAAAAAAAAAACGAATCATCTCATCCCTGAACACAATTGGTGTTTTTTTTCCAGCCTCTAATATCCCATTGTTGTGAAATGGCAATGTGAAAACATCACACCGACAAACGTTACAGGGCAACAATTACCGCATTTTGAATGTGCACACACTTTTGAATTAAGCAAACCGCCCCTACGAACGTGTCATATGCCGCAGGTAGTCATGCAATTTAAATCATTCTTCAAAACCAAAATTTAAAGGTCATTTCTACATTAGTGGAAATGAAAAGTTTAAAAATTTGCATTGTCTTCAAAACCACAGGGGATGCCCACTGCAATTGGATTCCAAAAGGAGAAATCGGAAATTCAACAATTGCTGAATGCCTTGCAAAGGGTTGAGCTTGGGGAATAATGCACACACACACACATCTCACTCACAGCCTTTATTCCAACAATGTATTGTTATGTTGCCATTGGTATTTGTCTCCAATTTACAGCCGTCAGCCACTGATGGACATTCCACATTCTTAGGACAGGAGTGAGTTAAACAAGGTTAAACCAAGGGAAAACACATTTTGACCTTCTGCCGCACATCTGATTTAGCATGGTTTGATACGTACGGTGCGAACGAATTTCAACATACGTACATGCAAAGCGGTACTAATTTTAATCACTTCAGAGCGATGATGGGAAAGGTTGTTTAACATTTGCCTTTGTGCTATTTTTATTTTCGGAATTTAATGAGACATAAAATCATCGTTTCAAACAATCGATTAAAATACTCAATTTGATCTTAATGCACGTATCACATCATGCGTGTAGCATTCACTAATTTGCAATTTTATCTAAATTACATGTTCATGTTACATTAAGGTTCATGGCATTAGCACAAATTTACATGCAAGACAAACAAACAGAGTAGCAGTTCAAATGAGACAGCACACATGACGCAGCAAAGAGTAACTCATTGGACTGAATCACTTTCCCAAATTGTGACAATTTAATATTTTGAAAGGTGACGTTATACGTTTTGTGATTTTACGTGAACAACAGGCGCTGGGTGGATTATGACATCGCGGCTGATGATGACGACGACGATGTGTAGAAATGAGAAGGGCAACTCATAGACAGCTCTTACATTTTATAGCAGAGCCGTGTTCAAGTGGCTCTGCACAGAAACAGTGAATTCCTCGCCCAGGCGCTTAGGTGTGTATCATGTATCACAGCGGCGGTGGCATCATCTCTGGGCCTCCGTTCCCTCTGGAGCAGTGAAACGCGTGTTCTTCCACGAGGTCCTCAACCTCTTTATTGCGTGGCCTTATTTGAAAGTTGGAAACGTGCCATAACCTTTTCCTGATGAAATAGCGTGGGAGTCGTGTGCCCCCCCGAAACATCTCGGCTGGAATTCTGCACATCAATCAGTGAAGAACAAAAAGAAATGCGCAGCTAATATTGAGCCGAGGGTGTTTCGCAAAGCTATATAAAACTTGGTTATGTATCAGGTGCGGAACTCCCATATGCTCCATTTGTTAAACTCGTATATCTACTTGGACAGTTTTAATAATTGCTGCGGACATTTATTCTGGTGCACTTGTGCCGGGAGATGCCTTCGGCTCGCAATTCAAAGGCAAAGAGGTGAGATATCCTGTAATGGCGCTCGGACGCGTGTGTGAAGTCTTGAGAGATATCGGGCAAATAATTGTGATAGGCTTTTGCAAGACAATGATGTGTGTTTTTACATAGTGTAGTCCACAGGCTTGGTGCTTTTCTGTCATGGTTTTTGAACATAATGAGTTTGAAGGATTCTCACTCGGCCAGCAAAGGTCATACGGGCGTAAGACTTGTTTCGATTCTTATGATGAGTTTGTGGCAGTTGGTAAGGGTGGGTTCTTGGCGTCATGTTTGATGAGTTTTGAAGGAAACCAAAGTGCATTTATATTAAAGTAAAAAAATAGGGCTTAGATCGTATGCGTGTTTCACTGTTTGAGGATATTTGACATTGTAGTTGACGTATTTTGGGAAAAGTGGAATTTTCTAATTCTTTTCACTGAGACCATAGGCTGAAAATTAATTTCGAAAATATTAATAATGACACATTTTATGGGGCTTTGAGTAGACATATTTTCAGAGCACAAAAGGAAATAATAAAAGTAACTAAGCTTGTTATATCACAGTGACATCTGCAATGTGACTTCCTTTTCAAAGCAATACTAAAAAAAAAATGGGAGCAATATCATCACTTACGTCGCATTAACTTCAATTGTTCAAAAAACAGCGTAGGCGGTATGTAAAATAAACGGCATTAGGGTACTTTCACAAGTGGTAGTATTGATATAATTCATGCATATTACAGACAAGATACATATCCTTGTTTCAGGGTTAAAATGGGATGGGGTGTCTGAAGCCAATGTTTATCACGTGCAGATGTTTACATGTATCATCGTCATCATCATCAGCCATGGTCAATCCACTGCTGGATGAAGGCCTCCCCAAGCTGACGCCATCTCTCACGATCCCCCCTAATTTACGACCGAGTCAACCTAGGGGAGACCCCGTGCAGGTGTAGATATCGCTCGTAGCTGATTAAGTGCACGGCCGGCCATTAAACCTGGGGTCACGGGGATTACGGCGCAGTGGGTGAATCCAGGCGACGTAGTCATAGCATACTTGCAGAATTTCAGATGGACTATTTTATTATAAGTCTGCACCTTGAGTTTCCGAAATATATCGTTTTATGTAGCCATAAAAGTCAAGTATTCACGAAGTAGTAAGCTGTTATTGTCCGTATAAATGTAACATGTATGTATGTTGAACTTCTTTCTCGCCGTACGTAGCTAATCTTGCTAATTAGAGGTGCGGGAGGACAACAAACAAAAAACATCAGTTATAAATGAATGCGTTTCAATCTAAGTTTAAAAGTGCACAGCTCCAGTGGATTCCTAACATCAGAAGAGCGTTGCAGACGGTTGCAGAAACGCACCTAAAAGTGCGCGATGCAGTGACCTGTTCGATGGTTAGCCGTGAGCAAAATTTACGTGATGGATTTTGCTCCTTGATGAGATTAGCAAGGCATTGTGCTTCATTTATGGCAAGCATTTTGTGTGTAATGAGTGCGATCTCATAATGTTTTCGTTTGGCAACTGGAAGCCATTGCAGCTCAACGAGCACTGAACGGATGTGGTCGGATCTTGCGGCAACCCATCACGGCACGTACCAACAAATTTTGTACACGCTGCAGCTTGGTAATGTTTTTTCCAGACGTCCCGTAGAGTAGTGAGTTGCACTAATCGAGCCTTGTCGATGCTATGTTACACGCCACCGTGTCGGCTATGTCACGACTCAATAGTGGTCGGATGTGTCACAGGGCCCTGAAATGAAAATATGAGGACCTGACTGTATTTTGCAGATGAGGTCAAAATCGAAAACGACACGATCCCCGACCAATCCGACCTGCAGATTCAGACACCTCAGAGCACTTTACATGCAATACGCGACTTACATCGCATCTCTATCTCAACACATTGGAAAGGGCACCCCCAGTGACAGCTGTCCCTGCGCAGCACAAGGTGAGTCAGCGCCTTCTAGCGCGTATTTGAATCTGCCCGTTGGTGGTGATGTTCGCTTTGTGTGACTCCAGTTGAGTGATTTCCTGGTGCGTTTTCTGAACGCGATGAAAAAACATGTAGACCACGACTTCAGCACACAGTGGCCCACGCGTTTCGAATGACGCGGGCGCAACCTTTTTTTCTACTCCCCCCCCCTTCTCCTCCGTGAAGTCGGCGTATTTCCTGGGCGGCGACACGAAGGCAACAGCGGGCGAAGCGTTCGCCGCTTGCCCCAGAGGCTCCCGGTTCAAGTCCAGCGACTTTGCCCAACCTCACGACATTGCCAGCTGCGACGAGATGACGCCAGGGCAGGGGGAGGGCGAGTTGTTGTGCGCATTTCGGTGGTCGCATCGGGATCTACGGATACATAGCTCCCGACAAACGTAAATTATGATTTTTTAAACTTCTTTTAGCGCGGGGGTTTTGTCGCTAACTTTCGGCCAAACCACTTTGGACTGATTCTAGATTTGAAGCTTTCGTGACTGCAATGATTCATACTCTTTGTTTTTTTCGGTAAAGTCACGTAGGTTAAAAAAGAAAACAAATAAATGAAATCACGACGTTTCGGAAGCAACACAAGCTTCCGTCTTCAGGTGAAACCGTCACAGCGAAATTGATACAGCAATTTTGCTGTGACGGTTTTCGACATGCGAGTTCCCATATAGCAACACAACTTTACAAAGAAGTTTTGCTCAAATTCAATCGTCTTTACGAGAGTTATCGCAGCCCCCTGTTCCAGACAGACGTGTTTTTTCTTTTGTTTCATTGTTTCTTAACATAATCAGCAAACCGAGTCACGAGTGAAGAGCTGCTAAAATTAGAGCCAGTGTCTACACTATGGGAACCTCATTTGCCAGTAAAAATATGATAATTGGTTTTTTACCCTTCTCTCTGGCAACAAAACTGATACCTTTTTACAAGGAGTCATGTTTGCATAGACCACAATACCTGCAGTCATAATGCAAACAAAAAACATAACTCTGATAATGTGCACTGTCCTTGAAGTTGATTGGTCCACACCCGAGACAGCTTTCCATGTGAGACTAGGCTCTAAGGAAAGCTGTCTCGGGTGTGGACCAATCAACTTCAAGGACAGTGCACATTATCAGAGTTATGTTTTTTGTTTGCATTATGACTGCAGGTATTGTGGTCTATGCAAACATGACTCCTCGTAAAAACGGTGTCAGTTTTGTTGCTATAGAGCCAGTGTGTGCACAAAATATATGAATGAGCATGGAATATATTTTACATGTATTGTTTTTTCTTCCTCTTTTTCAAGCATGGTTAATCTCACACCAGGATAAATCCACACACACGCACAAAACCCGAGAGTCAACTTTGCTGTGTATTTTAAAAAAAAATAAAAATGTGACCACGCTCGAGCGAGCGTGAATCAACACTCGTGTCCACTGGTGGCCACGAGGCAGTGTTGGAAATTCCACATTACCGTGGCGGGGTGGAGTGGGCGGGGACTACTTTTTATTATTTTGGGGGCAATGTTGGTGCTGGGGGCTGAAAATGGTAAACGAGAAGGAATAAACAGAAGAAAGGAAAATAAAATATAATCAAAGGCACCAGAGCTTGGTTGATGCCAGCAGCTGAATAAATCGGGACTCTTAGTTTTTTCGGTAAAGTCACGTAGGTAAAAAAAATTATAAAAATAAAATGATAAATATCACGACGTTTCGGAGGCAACACAAGTCTCCGTCATCAGGTGGGTCCGTCACAGCCAGATTTGCCAGATTTGCTGTATCAAGTTTTTTTTACCTACGTGACTTTACCGAAAAAACTAAGAGTATGAATCCTTGCAGTCACGAAAGCTTCAAATCTAGAATGAATAAATCTGGGTTGTGTTTTGGCTCTCAATCACTTGAATTGCCTTTGCCTGGGACACACTTTTAAGAGTTGAGAGATAGAAATAAGAAGTCTAAGCCTTAGAACTACACATTTGCAAAACACATCAGCAATAAGTTCAAAAATACCCACCTTACCCACTACAGTATACAAAAGTAGGGTAAAATTGCCATATCCATCAGAAAATGTTAGCGGTGCCTTAATATTCTGGATGTCTGTTTGTTTTAGTATTGAATAAGATGGATTTATGCATGTGCACTTTTGGCTTGCAGAGCCTTCTTCTGCCTTGACATTGGTAACACAGGTGGAAAAGCCCATTGAGCTCAACAGATATTTTACAAGGATGATGCTTGGCTCTACTGGATAGGGACACTTAGTGCCAGTCTTTCAGGTACTCAATATCAAAGTCTTGCTCCCTTCACCTGCCCACGCCGACTAGATTTGCGAAGTAAGGCCAAACAATGCCCATAAATCACTGCCCACCCAGTCCCACAGCAGCTCTGGAACCACCAGAATTGGTATCAGCTAGGAAGATGAAGGAGCAGGGGTGCTAAGAATCACTGGGTATGAATGGATGCGCCTTGTCAATTAGAGGATTGACGACAACTGAAACAAAATTTTCATGTCGCTATTATGTCCATAAATCCATGACGTTTTGGTAAAATAACCGCCATCATTGACCTCAGACCAGTGGTTTAGTATGGATTGTATTGCCCTTGGGCCTTGCCGGCACGTGGGCCCCTCCGGTCCTTGTGCCTCATCGGCTCATGGGCCCCTCCAGCCCATAGGCCTCAACAGCCCTTGGGCTCCTCCAAACTGTGGGCCCTGCCAGCCTGTGGTCCGCTCTGGCCCATGGGCCCTTCTGGCCATTGGGCCCCAGTGCAGTTGCACTCCCTGTGTACTCAATAGCTACGCCACTGCCACAGAGCAATGATGGGTTGTCAACCTCCAATCACGAGATTATCTCATAACTAACTAATTGATTGAAGTGCTCTTGCCCCTGCCCAGCCCTGGAATATTAAGCGTTTTAAATATAAATATATTTTTTTATTGAAATATAAGTCAGGTGAAAATGTCCAATGTTATCTCGTTACAGTAATTACAAAGGAATAAATGTTGGAATGTTTTAGCTGCATGGAAAGTTTGACTGCTGCAAAAGATTGTCTTCACTGATTTATGTCAGGAGTGAAAAATATCACGACTGCAGATAAGCCGTGGCGTGGCTAACAAATGTACTCAAATTCCAGACGCTCCTCTTACAACGTGGGCATTTTTTGGGATTAGGCTCTTGGCATAATACAAAACCTCACAGGCTCAAAAATATATCTCTCAATATTAAACTTGGGAGCCACTCATGCTCCACAGCCACATATGTTGCATCAAATGAGGAAATATCATATCGTTACTTAGCAACGAAGCCCTCAGTGCACACATACCAAGTCTGTAACGTTGAAGTTACGGTGCAAATTCCTTCAATGATGTTGCCTACGGCGGTGTTTTAGTCCAACATGCAACACGCAGCTTAGTTCGAAATGATCTTGAATAGTAAAATTTTCATTGGAAATGCAATAGAAGATGCGATTGGCTGAATGTGGTCACATTCGTTGTGATGGCAACATAAAAGCAAATATTCAAAGTGTCAGATAAGAAGAATATATCTATATAATTTTAAAGGTTTTAAGATTTGTAAAAAAAAAATAGATTCATTGGTATGTGTGAAAGTACCTTAGACGTATGTCTCTCATCGTAAATCCGGATTTCCACATTCGAGTTTGTCTTTTTTTGTCGACACAGTCCACCACTATCATGGTCATCCTCAAAATACACTCTTTCTCTGACATCATCAACCTCAAAATATCACCATCATCATCCTTCAATCTGTGTTATCATCATCCTCATCATCACCATCATCATCAACTCAATTATCACTCGATTCTTTGTTTTTTTTCGGTAAAGACACGTAGGTAAAAAAATAAATAAATTAAATCACGACGTTTAAGTGGTTGTGCTTTCGCTAAGTTGTCCCCACCTGAAGAAGGACGCTTGTGTTGCGCCCGAAACGTCGTGATTTAATTTATTTAAATTTTTTACCCACGTGACTTTACCGAAAAAACCCCAAGAGTATGGATCCTTGCATCACGAAAACTTCAAATCGAGAATTATGACTCAATTTTCAATGTTTCTCACGTCGATTATTATTTTATCCCTTTGTTTTTGTCTACTATCATGAAACTTAGTAAAGCCCCTTCTTTTCCAGAGCTGAAACAAATGTGCCTGTGGTCACGGGCACGCTACCTGACTTCTCCACCAAATGTTTGTTTTTAACTTTCGTGAATAAAAAAAAGATTGAGATCGCGTCACGTGATTATCTGATCAAACGTGTGTCGTTCTGACTCTCCTCTACCCAACACAGCCAACAAATGAATGGTGCACGCGTGCACTTCATTCATTAGCGCGTTCAACGCTTGCGCGAGTGGCGGACACGTTTGCTTGGCTGCGTCGTGTGGTGAAGGTCCCTAAACGGTACAAATGTGGTCAGATCATTAAGTGGCCTCGTTGAAAGCGAATGCATTATGAATCGTAATAGTGGCCGTCAAATCATGTGTTGGATAAAAATTCAACGCACTCATTGACAGCGCTGTGGTCTTGAAATAAAATTATATGATGTGCCCTGAAGAAGAGTCGTTGCCTGAAACTAAATTTAGTTTATTGCCTGTGCAGGTTTTTGTTTTGGGTTAGATCACGTAAATATATAAATGTGTCGTTAAACCCGCCACCACCCGACGTAGCCAATTAGTAAGGTTTGTCACGTAAACAAAGCTTTCCAATTACGTGACAAATCTTACTGATGGTCTGTGTCGGGTGGTGGCGGGTTTAACGACACATTTCTATTCAGGCGATCTAACCTGAAAAGCTCTATTATGGGTAATATTGGTCGTGAAAGCTAAAACGTATTGACTGTACGTTTGCAAGTAACATTTTCTGATAGGCTGTATTCACACACAACATTTACAAAGTAAAGATGTATTTTGAAAATTATCTTACGTAATAAAGAATATATTAATCTCAATCCATGTTGGTTTATTACATTTTTTTTGTTATAATGCCTGAACAGTGCTGCAATATTTAGGCCCCTATTTGTAAAGCAAATATTTATTCTTCGCGTTTTTTTTTTGAAGAAACTAAAGTATATTGTGAACACGGGAGCTGTTATTTATTCTAAAGTGCTCTTTATAATATAGAACGCTGCTTTTCCTGACACCGTAACCCTGGACTTATGAAGAGTTATACGGCAGTAAACACAAATTATTCATACATCATTAGACTGAAAAATGCATTCAATTCGGGGGTATGTACCAAACTGAACTTTCCTTCCGTTAAATAATAATAATAAAAAGTCAAAGCATTTACAAACGAATCGTAGTAATATTCCTAAATAGGTGACCTACATAAGCAGTAGTTTGATTTATATACAAAATGTATTTTCAGCGGGGAAATTTATATTGCTTAATAACCGTATTAAATAACGTTATAGATTTCACTTTAGAAAACGGGTGGAATAATTCGACCTTATAATAAGATGTAAAATGATTTCTCCTCCCCCCGCCCCTCCTTCATTACATGATTCACATTGCACATTTATTTTCATGCGATGAATTTCACTTCATTATAAATTGCCCCTAAAGGGCAGGGTTTTCCTACCCCGAGACTTCACAACTGAAAGTAATTTGCAAAACGGCTCTGAGCAAACTCACTCGCCAGGTTCCCTCCCTTCCCCCCCCCATCTAAACTCACACGTGGGCGATTGAGACAAGACCCAGCTGAATCACTGCTGAGTCATGGAACGTGAGTTTGAGGCCGACTCTTAGTATTTCCCAAGTTCTTATATAACCTTGCTCAGGTCAAGAATCACGTTAAGTCTTATCGACGACAAGTTTATCTTCATTGTGGGTCAAAGATTTCCCCTTGACAAGCAATGATTCTCTAAATCGGTGTAAAAGGCAACTCCCATTTTATCCGCACCATCTTGGGACTGGACATTTTCACGTTAAAACTGCATCACACTGCAAATAAGGTATAAATAAGCCGCGTTTCGTTAGGTAAATATAAAGTGTAATTGATATGTATCCCACAAATGTTCTCCCTTGGGGAGAATAAATGTTGTACTCCACGCTGGTATGAACGATAACAGTGATTGCCAAAGCAACGGTGAACCCCTTGATGCATTCACATCTATCGCCTTGAAGTGGACGTTGAAATGGAAGCGCTTGGTTCCTGCATATGACGAACACCGTGAGAAGTTGTATTCTCGGTTCTTTCGGTAACTTTATTATGTTTTATTTTTATTATTTAATGACTTCCCTTCTACGTGACTTTACCGAAAGAACCAAGAAGATGAATCCCTGCAGTCACGAAAGCTTTAAATCGAAATTTTACGTGACTTTACCGAAATAACCAAGAATATGAATCCCCTGCAGTCACGAAAGCTTTAAATCAAAATTCAACCGTGAGAAGTTGTTCATCGGGGCCGTGTGAAGACACCATCACTGCACCGCATGCTGCCTCGATGCAGTGGTTTGCACAGCAGACTCGCATCCCAGAGGTCGCAGGTTCATTCTCCCGCCCGTGGCTGGTTTCTCAGATCCACCTTTCCCCCTGTCCACCCAGTGAATACGACAGTTGATAGGCTGTTGCCGTGTGGGTACCGTGCGCGTACTCCTACTACGGTGGCGAGATCTGAACTACCTCGCCTGGTATGCAGGAAGGCTTGGGTTCGCCGCCAGATAAAGGCCTCGTCAAGCTGTTGCCATGCAAGCAGTCCATTTAGCTCCCTGCACACGGGATGATCTCCATTGTGGCACGTTTTGGTTTGGCCATGTTTGTTTGTTGTAGTACAGAGTTAGACTGATGGCCTTAATCTAAGTTGTCTTGTGGTTGTTGTTGTTTGAATTGCATCCTACTGGGATATTTGCATACAGCGTTGGTGTACGGTGATTTTTTCTGCAATATTTTGCTGTCTTTTCTTGGATTTTCTGTTTGCACATAGTCACTTTAAGATGTTTTCTTGTTCATGTTTTTGTTTTTTGTTTGTTGCGGTTGCACCCGATTCAAGAGCCGAATGGCTCACAGGGCTATACCTAATAAATTAACTTTGAAATGAACTTTGAACTTTGAAATGAACTTTGAACTTTGAAATGAACTTTGAACTTTGAACTTTTATCTCCTTTTGCTGCCATTCCCGTGTTAATCTCGACCACCGACCCTTCCAGGGATGTGCACTGCCTAAGCCCAATTGCTTTTCGCTACGGTGGCGAGATGTCAGCTACCTCGCCTGGTATACAGCAGGTTGCACGTCCGATCACGACCCCGACGCCTGTATATTTGGAGTTTGCGTGATCCCCCCGTGGTCGCGTGGATTTTCTTCGGGTTGTCCGGTTTTCCCCTCCACATTTAGAATCGACGCGCGTTTTGAGTATTCGGCTGTTATACCTTTCCACGTGATAAGCCACTTCGTTGAACCATCATTTGTGACGAGGTCGCTTCTCAAAAAGAGCTATATAGCTCAGTGGGCCTTACCTGGTAAAATTAAAATTGTTTAGTTTTGCTTCCAAGATGTCTGGCGGGTTGTGGAGAAGTAGGCCAAATTCCCTGTAGGGGCGGGGGGGGGTGAGACTCTCTCGAGTACCTGTGAAGTGGAGGCTCTTCTTACTTGAGTCTCAATTTACATTTTCATGCAGGATCTGCTTTGGAAAATGTTTGGCCTATTTCATTGATTTATTTACTTGCACAACATTTGCGTGTGGAAGGCAACGAGATTACAATGTGAACTACAAAAAAAACCCAGCAGTAGGATAATAAAGAGAAGAAAAAGAGAAGACACAGGAGTCGAATTTATCAGCATTGTGTAACACAAAACAACATTTCTGTCCATCAGCCTAGGGACCTCTCTGATCAATGTTTCCCCGACAGCATTTGTTTAAACAGCGAACGCTGGACCGGCTGTGGCATTTTGAATTGCATCAACCCTGTGTGGGTGGCCTGTTTTATGTTTGATTTTCAATGCAGTCCACACACTTCCCACCAATGCTGCAATCGCCTAGACTGATGGCCCTAAATGCAATTTTACTACTCTCATACACGATTCAGATTATCCACTGGTAGGAACCTCCTGGTTACACCAGCCCACAGGGGATTATTGTGTCCGTCGTGCAGGGAGGGGCAGGGTGGGGAGGGAGGGGCTGGGTGGGGAGGGGAGGGTGGGGAGGGGCTGGGTGGGGTAGGTGGGGAGGGTGGGGCTGGGTGGGGGGTGGCTGGGGTGGGGCTGGGTGGGGAGGGGCTGGTCACCCCGTGGTGCCCTTATAAAACTCAACGTTTAACCTACTCACGCCAGCTTGCGCCCGCCCTCACAGTCGGGCATATTTGCGGAATGCACCACGCCGCCGTTGACCCTGGCCATTGACCGATCAACCCAACGTTTCTACCAGCTCCCTCCGCAGGAATGTGTTCCACTGGACTGTAGGGTTACGTAATAATAATAATAAAATTAAATTATTCTCTCTCCTATTCTTCCTATTGTTCATAATTATCCACAGTTTTCCAAATCGTGTTAAAAAAAATGGATTATTAGTCACGAGCCACGCTGTTTGCAGATGTGCGAAATACATTCACGAATCACATCGCGGACACTGCAGGACCTGCGATGTTTCTCCTCCGCATGGAGAGTTCGTCATCATCATCAGGGCAGCCGTGATCAATCCACTGCTGGATGAAGGCCTCCCTAAGCCACCGCCCCGCCGCGACATCTCAACGCCCCGCGCTGCAACAATAATCCATCAAAGCAACCGCACACGAACTGATGTCATCTCTCCATCTCCACCGTAAAACATTCTCTCGGACGCCGTTACACCACTTCCTGGCTGCCACTCCGTTATTCGTACCTGCCCAAGCCCACTTTTCCGTTTATAATTATGCTGTGTGATCTTCTTGGTTCTTTCGGTAAAGTCACGTAGAATGGAAATAATAAAATAATAATATAATAAAACAATTCTCACAACGTTTCGGCCACAACGCAAGCAGTCGTCCTCAGGTGGAGAACAGGTCTGTCGAGAAGACAGAGTCTGAATGACTACGTGACTTTACCGAAAGAACCAAGAAGATGAATTCCTGCTGTCACGAAAGCTTTAAATCAAAATTTATACTGTGTGATGTCATTAAACCGCGTACTTTCTCTGATCCCACGCGTGCTCCTCTTATTTTCTCTCAAGGTAATTACACGCATGAGTCTCTCAACATTTCCCCACCCCACCCCCACCCCCACCGCACTCTTAAGTTTTAGTTATGTATTTGTGTTGCATTTTTTTCGCAACGTACGTAGCCAAGCCTGATAATCGGGGGTGCGGGTATATGTTATCTTAATGACCATAAGGGGTGTTATTGCATTTTATATTTGAAGGCTGTAAAACATACCTTCATACGTTTATGTATTTAACAACTATTATCTGCAGAGAGGTCACATATGTCTCGTGACCCACAATTAATTGACCCTGAGCATTTTTTTTGCCCTTTCCACATTCATTTCAGTTTTCAATAAACCTGACTGACAAACAAAAAACACATTACATTTTAGAGAATTAAATGCGGGGTCACAATACATTTGGACCACCCTGTACAATTCCCAAAGACGTCATTCTCGAAATTAAGTAAAACATTGAAATAATTGGATGCCCCCCCCCCCCCGCCATGCAAATTCACACAACCGTGAGGCCTGGTCCAAATTATAGGCATATGTGCCAATTCTTCGGGACAATTGTGGGGCACGCAGGTGTTAAGCAGCGATTACGCTTCGATCCGTTTTGCCGCGAGGTCTAATTCACCGCTGCTTGCTTCTCCTGCCCCACCGCCGCCGCCACCACAACGGTACGCGCGACGACATCGCGAAGCAGTTGAAAGGCTAGATTTGAAGCTTTCGTGACTGCAAGGATTCATATTCTTAGGTTTTTTCGGTAAAGTCACGTAGGTAAAACATTAAAATTAATAAAAGTAAAATAAAATAAAAATAAAAGTCACGACGTTTCGGAGGCAACACAAGCTTGACTTGATACAGCTGTCGTGGCTGTGACGGTTCCACCTGAAGACGGAAGCTTGTGTTGCCTCCGAAACGTCGTGATTTTTATTTTGTATTTTATTTTACTTTTATTAATGTTAATGTTTTACCTACGTGACTTTACCGAAAAAAACCTAAGAATACAGTTGAAAGGCCCCCCGCCGCCCGGCATCCCAAGCGCAATTTGTCGAGGTGGAACAAAGGCGGTCAGTCCAAAGTCATCTATTACCGGCCACTTGTCTGTAGCGTGGCGACATCGTCCCGTTGGAAGTTAACCCCCGTTCTCAAACTGGATGTCGGGCCCACCTGGAAAAATGAAGCTTGGTTCTTAATTATAGAGAGTTGATTCTCAAGTGAACATGCCAACGTTGGGCAAACGTTGGATCAACGTTGGGCGGAACGTTGGATCAACGTTGACGGAACGTTGGCATGTGGTAGGAACCGTTGGATCGACGTTGCCTCAAAAAGTTCGCACCACGTTCCATGTTTATTGGGTTTGTTTCATTCCCTCCCCTGTGGTGACACACACAGACAGCGCCACAGTTAATTGGTCTTTATTTTCGTCTATATATTTCCTTAAAAAAATGTTGCTTTAGCTGCCACGGAACAAACATTACCTACAGGGTCATTCCAAAGCAGCATTTAGTGTTTGATATGAAACCAAAGGGACATTATATCCAGAGTAGTTTGAATACATGGTTATATTAGACTGTTGCCTTACTCTGCTCATTCATGAAGTGTATTTTCATACAAACATTAATTTCTCAACTGTCTAAGGTCAATCAACCAGTTTTATTGTCCTTTAACATTCCGGGGAGACTGAAGTGGTGTAACGATTAGCATACTGGTCACTCTACGTATTTATCTCGAACTTATTTCGCACCCTATGTAGCCAACCACACTAATTGTAGGTGCGGGGGTTAGGACAACACACTAAACACGAACATCAGTTCTAAAGAATTTAGTTTTCAATCGAGATTTAAAAGTGCATCGCTCGTGCGGTTTCCTAATATCGGAAGGAAGAGCGTTCCAGACGGCCGCAGCAGCGCATTTGAAAGCTCGTGACGCAGTGACCGTCTTTGTCCGATGTACGGCCAAAAATCCGCTTGCTGCGAGGATGACCGGATTTGGCGTGATGATGGTGTCTGCTCCTTGACGAGATCAGCAAGCTGCTGTGGCGAGCACTTGGTGTGTAAAGAGTGCGACCTAATTACACAGGTCAACACACTTTTTCTGGCATAAGGAATCCCAACGGTTTTAAGGTAATTTTGGGGTGCTGATTCCAAATCTGGCATGAGTTTTTGTCTATCACATCAGGTTTTTGAGATATCAAATATTGCATTTTCAATAAAAACTGCAGAAGAAAAATATTAAATAAATGTGGATATCTATATAAAACGATATTATAAACACACTATCCTAAAAATACAGCACCATATTTTAACACTAAAGCAGTCACTGACTCGCAACAACTTGCAATCATAAGTGAAAGAGTTAATTTTGGGTAAAATCAATGAAAATGGGGTATGCCGATAGCATAAAATGAGATGTGATAGAGCAAATCTGAGATCAGATTTGGAATCAGCACCCTGAAATTAGTCTAAAACAGCTGCAAAAGTCCAGGCCAGAAAAACATGTTTTTTTTTGTTGACCGAGCACTGGACGGACACGGTGGAATCTTGCACCTGAGTGCCCCACTGATTCGAACTTCCAATTGAAACAACGGGGCAAGTTTCTTAAATCCGCCCCCCCTCCCCCAACTCTGTTCACCCAGGAGGAAAAATGCGCACGCCCCGACTATAGTCTATCGGCAGGTCGCGTGAGGTGGGGTGAACGTTTGAGTGCCCCCCACCTCTTCCCAGATGTGTGCCCAGCGTGGTGGAGTTAGGCAAATCATCTCTCGAGCAACTCTCGAAAGCTCCATCTGTGAGCAAGAAATTGCAGGGCTGAAATTTACGTTTGATAACCTACCAAACGTGACTGCATTGGCCCACATTCGCTCATTTCTGTAGAGCAACAACAAACAAAACAAGTTTAAACACAGACGCATTTCTACAAATGTTGGTTTTGTTCTTTCTTTCAAAATTGATGATCCATTGTCACATCCACTATTTCCAATCTATCTTTCCCGTCCCCTTTGCACAATCCTGCGTTTACAATCACGCAGTAAATTGAGCAAACATTACTCGGCTGTTTTATGTGTATCATTACTACCGCACCTGTTAAATGTGGCATTCAATTTATTTTAGGGTAAAAAAAATTAAATAAAACCGGCGCTTCCAATTTAGCACTGGCAATGGCACATCGTGGGATTTGTGAACAGAAAAAAGAAAGCGCCTTGTCAATTTCCACCGTCTAAATTGAAAGCTTCCTTTTCTGCGCCAAGAGAAAGCTGGTTAGGGCTGCTGAATAGTTAAGAGTTCACCGAGGTTTTCCTTCGAATACTTCGCTCGCAACACGTTTAGCAATGTCCAATTTACCGTTAGGCGCGCGCGCGCGCGTGTGTTTTTATACTGGCGGCACAGAAGCACTAAAAAAAAATACGCCTGCCGCTTTCTATCTGTAATATGTGCACATGTATAAATACAAATAAAATGCCAGCAAGTGTCTTGGCTCGAAAGGCAGAGAGCCGAGAGAGAGAGCAACGCCATAAATCTGCCTCCTCTGACATTATTTCCCCTCGTTTTAAGGCGAGTTTCGACCTTGTCAAAACCCGACTTTTAACGAGCTGTTTAATTATTTAAAAATTCATATATTTTTTTGACGTTGCTGACTTTTGGCATGCGGCGGAACTTATTTTTTTTCGTTTAAAGGGTAAAATATGTGAGAATGTTTCTCATACGTGATACGTTTCGTGCGCTCTGCGCGGACGGAACCACCACCATCAACACCACCATCATCATCATCATCGTCGTCTTCATCATCAGCCACGATCTACCCATGTCTGAATAAAGGACTCTCCGTGATGTTTCCATTCCTCGTGATCCTACGATGCCAATGGTCCGTATCAACTCCTGCACTGATCTCATCGCTCCATCTCCATGGTGGTTGGATTCCTCTCGGGCATTCTCTTTTCCTGCGGGCCAGTGGTCTTGTCACATGGGGGATGATAGATGCCCCTTTCTGGGGGTTCGAGACATTCTAGAATTGAAGTTGTCGTGACTGTAAGCATTCATACTCTTAGTTCTTTCGGTAAAGTCAAGTAGGTAAAAAAATGAAATTAAAATTAATAAAAATAAAATAATAAACTCACGACGTTTCGGAGGCAACACAAGTCTCCGTCATCAGGTGGGACCGTCACAGCCAGATTTGCTGTATCACTTGATACCGTCACAGCCAGATTTGCTGTATCATTTGATACAGCAAATCTGGCTGTGACGGTTAATTTTAATTTCATTTTTTTACCTACGTGACTTTACCGAAAGAACTAAGAGTATGGTTCGAGACATGCCCGATTTTTTTCGACTGTAAATCATCGAAAGACAAATTTAGCGCGGGCAGGTGAGTACAACCACTATGTTTCATCAAACCCCAACGTGTTTATTAACACACGTGTGTTAGCGAGTGGGAACCAAAGGGGTGTTAGGGGCCGTCCATAAATGACGTCACGATTTTTGACCCCCCCCCCTCGTCACACGGCGTCACAAAAAGTCAGACCCCCCCTCCTCAAATATGACGTCACAAAGCTCTGCCGCCCCCCCTCCACCCCCCAAAAAACATGCTTCAAATCGCTTTAAACTATTGTCATTGTAGTGCGTATTTAATGTGGCGCTGCATTCTGATGTTGTAGGAGAAAACATTTATTAAAACGTCTATTTAATTAAGTAGAACGTGTTGTCTATATTTATTTAAAGTTACCATTTTTACGTGACGTCACATTTCACAAACCCCCCACCCCTCGTCACACATCGTCACAAATGTCTGACCCCGCCCCCCCCTAGGTGCGTGACGTCATTTATGGACGGCCCCTAAGGCTGCTTTAAGGGTGAAAAACCACCGCTGAGTCTAAGTTGTTCTTCTGTCGACGGTCACATTCATTCTCCATCGTCCCTGCTAACGCCGCCTCCTGCCCAAGCCCACTTACTCGCTGTAATGATCAATACGATGTCTCTGACGTGTGCTTATACTCCACGTGTCGCCCCTGTCTCACGCCGGTATAATTCCCAACATTCGTCTCTGAATGCTACTTTGTGTAATTTCCAGCTCATGCCTTTCCTTACCAGTGTCCATATTTCCATAACCATGCCATAGCAGTTCATACACAACGATTGATTACTATATTGTTTAGCAAGCTGCTGTTTATATAAAAAAAAATCGGTGTTCATTTAGGTCGCCCTTCTGTAATGTCCTCAGGTTGCGTTTCCAGGTTGCGACCATCCAAACAATTATTTTCTTTTGTTCAGCGTCACTTTTTCTTGGCTCTGATTTTTTTTCTTTAGCACAGCTTTGCAGCCTCCATTGTTTTTATTCTCTAACAATTACGTGCAATTCATTTCCAATTGGTTGTTCAAATGACTAAGTCGTGAGCAAATCTGAGACGTTATATCTTCCTCCAATTATGTTCACGGCTTTATTTTTTGCCGAGACATCTTTCAAAAACCTCTTCTAGCAATCACTGTGAAAAAATAGCCTCGGTGAGAACACAACTCCCATGCTTCTGTAATAACGACTGGACCACGATGTCTGTCCCAGTGTCCTTTATTATTCGGTTCGTGCTGTACACCCACACGGCTGTCTTTACTCTGTAGCTTCTCCACGGTGCTGACTCCAATGTCGGCCCGATCCACAACAGCAGCTCCGCTGCTGTTTCTCTCACACAGCCCCCCTTGGCTGTACTCTCTGCTGCTCTTCTCCCTCCGCAGCTCTCACAGCTTCTTGCTCTCTTCCTCTCTCTCCGCAGCTCCTCCTGGCAGCCACACCGCTGCCTCTAACACGCAGCCCTCCTGGCTGTCTCCTCCCCAGCTGCACACCACTCCGCAGCTTCCTCTTATCTTCGGGGTTGGCTCCCGATCGCCGTCGGCGCCCCTCCTCTCCACACTTGCCCGCGTGGCCTCACTCTTTTCCGCTCACACCCCGACTACCTTCCCCTTCCGGTTTACCCGCTTAAAGCCCCGAACCTTACCCCCACGTCACATGACTCCACCCCCCGTGACGTCACCTCCGGAAGGTCGCTTACGCCCGCATTACACCACCCTCCCCCGTAGAAAAATCCCAGCCGACCTCGGCTGACCAATAGCCAATCGTAATGCGGCGAACCGAGCTTCCCCCCCTAAAGGACACTAAGCATATAATGTAACAGCAAGAACAACAACAACGCAATCAACATCAACGATCGTACAAAAGCATGCAATAAATACAACTGTAAGAAGAAAATAACAAGACAGCAACAATCAACGAAACGTAAGCGATTTGGAACGTGTGCGGGTCGCCGGCCCGTCCCGGACGGTCGGCGGCCCACTCGCAGAACGGGAACGCGATGAAAGTCGAGGAACGACAGGGGGTAATCCCCCTCTCGCAGCTGGAAGTCCACCGCCGTCCCGTGTCTCTAAAGAGTTAGTCTTGGGCTCGTCCTGTGACCGTGCCCGCAGCTGGGTCGGAAGGGCTGCAGGGCTCGAAGGTTCCGCAGACCTGGCAGGCGTCCTCCGAGCAGGGCCCCTCGTCCCCCGCAATGTCACGGCCGGCCTGTCTGGAACAGGTACGACAGGCGCTCTAGCAAAATCAATGGACGCAGGCAGGGGAGAGTCAGCAGCAACAGACCCCGGCAAGGCAACATTGGGGGATGACGCATCATGTAAGGGAGCAACATATGGTTTCAAGCGCGACGTATGCACAACCCAGCGACGAGACCCAATCTGGACGCGTGCTGTCTGTGGGTTGGGAACCGCAATGAGGCGTACGGGACCATGCCAGGGTTTGTGCAATTTCGGCGAGGTCCCCGGACGTACCTGTGGACAATGAAGCCAGGCTAGGTCCCCAACCTTCCAAGGGCACTCCCCCTCAGACCGTCGCGCATATCGCTCGTTCCGGGCCTGGGCTTTGGCCGTAGCCACGCAGGCATTCTCCCGCGCCTCCGTGACTCGGCGAACCGTGTCCTGAATGTATTCAGGAAGTGGTTTCCGAGGACCCTTCACCCCAGTTCCCAATTGCACATCCACCGGCGGCACGTTTTCCCGACCATACATAAGGTAAAACGGCGAATATCCCGTAGCCGCATGAGGCGTCATCCTGTACGCCGAAAGCACCCCGGGGATGTGCAGATCCCAATCTGATTGTTGTTCACTCACGGTATGGCAAAGCATGGCAGACAATGTCCTGTTCAGTCGTTCAACCATACCATCCGTCTGCGGATGGTATGGGGATGTCCGTACTTTCTTAGTCCCAAGGCCCGCGCACACTTCCGCCAATAATTTAGAAGAGAAATTCCTGCCCTGGTCCGTGAGGAGTCTCTCAGGCGCCCCCTTATCCATAATATACCCAAACAAAAAGGCGTCGGTAATGGCCGCGGCCGACTGATCAGGCAACGGCCAGGCCATCGGCCAACGGGAGAGGTACTCAACCCCCACCAGCAAATATTTATTACCCCTCGCCGATGGTGGAAAAGGTCCCAATATGTCCAGTGCCACCAATTCATTGACTCGAGACACCTGAATCGACTGGAGAGGCGGCACGTAAGGATGTTTCGGCGGCTTACGTTGTGCACACGCAGGGCACGCGCGCACGTGCCCTACGACATCTGTCGCCATGCCGTGCCAAAAATAATGACGTTGCAACGTCAACAAGGTCTTCTGCACCCCTAAATGTAAGAGAGTGTCACAATGGAGGGTTCTAATCAACTCGAACCGCAAGGACGTTGGTACCACCAGGCGCCAACGTTCCTGGAACCCCTCCCGCCACATAAGCAGACCATCTCGGAGAGCGGTTTGCGGCCCCACAGCCGTACTCGGACTCCCATTGTCCTTAGCAGACCGCTTCCGCAAGGACACCAATGACTCATCCATCATCTGTTCCCGGATCCAGACAGACCGCGGCAGATTCAAAACCCCGTCAGCCGGTCCCGGTTCCATCGGAGTGTCCGACTTCTCGACGGCCAACGTGAGCGGCTGAGGGGGGTTTGGAATCGGCGAACACCTATGCGTCCCCGACTCACATTTACAAGGGGCGCGCCGCGGTAATCTGGAAAGTGCGTCAGCGTTCGCATGGCGCACTCCCTTCCGATGTTGAATTTGGAAGGAAAATTCCTGTAGCGTGTCCAACCAACGTGCCAACTGTCCGGATGGCTGGTCAATTTTAAGGGCATATTGCAAGGCCGCATGATCCGTACGCACAATAAAAGAACGACCGTAGAGGTATGGTCGAAATTGCCGTAGGAAAAAAACAACCGCCAATAGTTCTCTGCGAGTGACACAGTAGCGGGTTTCCGCAGGAGACAAGACTCGGCTACCATACGCCACGACACGCTCTACACCCCCTTTAGACTGTGATAACACCGCCCCAATACCTGTGTCACTTGCGTCCGTATCAAGAATGAATGGGTGATCGAAATCGGGATAATCCAATGTTGGGGCCGTGGCCAATAGATCACGCAGACTCCGAAAGGCCGCCTCCTCCGGCTGTCCCCAACCAAACTTCCGTCCTTTACCCGTAAGGAGATGCAAAGGCCTCGCAATCGTCGCAAAACCCGGCACGAATCTTCGGTAATACGAGGCAAATCCCAAAAACCGCCGAACATCCCCCACGGTGGCCGGAGTCGGCCAATCCCGGACGCACGCCGTCTTTTCCGGATCCGTGGACACTCCCTCAGCGCTCACAATGTGCCCCAAATAGCGGACGGACCGTTGCAGTAGGTGACATTTCTTTGGTTTGAATTTCAATTTGGCAGAACGCATCCTCGTGAACACTGTCTCCAGCCGCGTCAAATGTTCATCGAATGTGCGGCTGAAGACAATGATATCGTCCAAATATATAAGACATGTCTCCCACTGCAACCCCGTCAAAACGAGCTCCATCAATCTTTGAAATGTAGCAGGGGCCGCATTCAATCCCATCGGGAGACAGTTGAATTGAAATAACCCCTGCGGCGTACGGAAGGCGGTTTTCTCCCGTGAGGACTCGTCAAGGGGAAGCTGCCAAAATCCCGAAGAGAGGTCCAGTGTGGAAAAGAACTTAGCCCCCGACAATGCGTCGAGGGAGTCATCCATACGCGGCAGGGGGTACGCATCTGCCACCGATATCTTATTCAATTTGCGGAAATCAACACAAAATCGCAATTTGCCATCCTTCTTCTTAACCAAGACGACTGGAGCGCCCCATGGGCTGTTAGATGGCGATATAATGTCCGCAGCCAACATGTCTTCCACTGTCCCCCTTACGTGTTCTCGTTCCGCAGGACTCATCCGATGCGAATTTAATCGAATAGGGGCAGCATCGCCCGTCTCAATGTGATGGTAAAGTAAGGAAGTGCGGCCCAAATCCAAATCATCGGAGCTGAACACATCGGAATATGTCAACAACAATTTACGCAGCGCACCACGTTGCTCCATGGACAGGGAAGAATTTTCGTCACATAATTGAGCAACCCAACGATCATCCGAACTCCTTGGCTCGGAAACCCCAGCAACAACTCCCCGGCTATGTGGACAATCATGGGTCGCAAACGCCGTAGTGGCATGTGCCACAACCGTACCGGCCGGGACACGGACGTTTTCTCCCCCCGCATTAAGCACCTGTAAAAACGGTAATTGATCCGGCCGGACGATGGTCTGTGCCCCCACTAACGCCAACCCGGTTGTTATCGTGGCGGACGGTGACAACAAGACCCCTACTGCTCCTAGCCGATCAGGCAGGGGCTTCCGATACCGCAAGGGTATAAGCATCTGTGTACCAGGTGGAATGTCCACAGATGCGACGGACAGCGCCTGCACTTGTACGGCCGAAGCAGGTCGCCCCCAGGGCGACGGCAGAAACGAGATTTGACGGCCCCCCGGCAGTTCAATACAATTCTCATTGATTTTGATCAAAATGGGCATCTTAGCCAAAAAATCGGTGCCTAACAAACAAGGAACCGCCAAAGATCTCGATATCAACACAACACCCGAGGCCGACACATCCCCAATAGATATCTTAGCATCCACCTGACCCACGATGCCCATGCTACCCCCGTTCGCAGCGACGCACGACCCATAAACCGGACGCACAGCCCCCGACGGAATGCCCAACAGATGGAAAATGACATCCGATATAATAGTCGCAGACGCCCCCGAGTCGACCAAAATGCGCACGTCCACACCTTGTATGGACCCCGGTACAGTGGACGAACCCGTAGCGGCCGCGACAACTCTCCGTGCCAATTTGCGCCACTGCGTAACTGAATGACAAGGCCCCGTCGATGGCCTTTCTTTAACAACAACAATAGGATCGCGCAACACAGGTGGTGGGTGAGGTGGAAAGCCTTGCCGAGTGTCTGGTGCGTGCCGACATGCCTGTTTCGGAGGATCTTTAGCCGACTTGACCGGTGCCGAGGCCTCCTGCTGCGGCGGAGCCGGGAAGCGGGCCCAGCAGTCTCTGGCGTAGTGGCCCCTACGCCCGCAGCGGAAACATTCGGCCTCGTTGCGCCGAAGCGCAGGCCTCGCCTCCTGACGGCCCCGTTCTGGTAGCACCGCGCGCGGTCTCGGCCCGCCGCGTCCCGTCCATGGAGCGGAGGCGGCCGTCAGTTGTTGAGGGCCCCGGTCATCCGGAACATAGACGGCCTGCGCAGGGTTCCACCCCAGCGCATCCCCTTCTTTGACGGGCCCCCCCGTCCACGCCGTCACTTGTTTCCAGCGACGGAGGTTGAATTGCGCATCGAGACACTTAGCAGCCATCCGGGAAGTTAGCTTCTCATGCCCACACACAGGCATGGGGATCCCTAGATCCCGAGACAGCTCCAACATCTTCCCTAATATGAGAGGCTCAAGCAGGTCCTGTGGCGTCTCAGGATAAGCTGCCATGGCCAGCTCCAGCACCGCACCCCTGAACGCCACGGGCGACTCCTCTGGTGCTCGTTGTCGTTGAGCGAATCGCCGATGCGCATCATCTGGTGGCTCATAAGCATCGGCCATTTCTTGAAAAACACCACATAAAGTTGCCTTCTTATCGGTCGCTATGGAACGGAAGAATCGGACAGATTCGTCATCCAGGAGAGTCGGCAACACCTCCAAAGCCTCCGCATCGGTCCATCTTGCTGTGCGTACCGCCGCCAAGAAGCGGCAGGCGAACGCGCTCCAGTCCCCACCGACGGAAAATTCTTTAACCGTTGTAAGGTGGCGACTCCGACTCCTCTTCCCGCCGTCTTCCAATGGTGGTGGTTGTGATGGCAAATTCAAAATGGCGTCGGCCCGCGGCGTGGCCAAGATGGCGGTTTGGCGCCACGGAGCGCGCAAAATGGCGGCCTCTTGCCGCGTGGGCAATGGCGGCGGCAGGACAGGCAACGTGGCGGCCCGCGGAGCACCACTTGCATCATCCATCGTCCCTGGCGCGACGAGATGGCATAGATGCGCCAGGACGTCCTGAAGTGCCTCCAGTTGTACCGCCATCGCTTGCCATCGTTGATCCGCGTCTGATGATGTCGACGGACCCGCCACCGCGCCAACATCCTCCACACCCGTTCCCGTGGTCGCCTCAGCCTGGCTCTCCTCCACCACCCCAACAGGATCCGTGGTTGGAGGGAGTTCGTCGTCGTCGGACGAAGAAGCCGATGCAGGCGCCGGATTAACTTTCTTCCTCACTTGTTTCGACATGCCGTTGCACTTCCGACACCAGTGTAATAAACGACTGGACCACGATGTCTGTCCCAGTGTCCTTTATTATTCGGTTCGTGCTGTACACCCACACGGCTGTCTTTACTCTGTAGCTTCTCCACGGTGCTGACTCCAATGTCGGCCCGATCCACAACAGCAGCTCCGCTGCTGTTTCTCTCACACAGCCCCCCTTGGCTGTACTCTCTGCTGCTCTTCTCCCTCCGCAGCTCTCACAGCTTCTTGCTCTCTTCCTCTCTCTCCGCAGCTCCTCCTGGCAGCCACACCGCTGCCTCTAACACGCAGCCCTCCTGGCTGTCTCCTCCCCAGCTGCACACCACTCCGCAGCTTCCTCTTATCTTCGGGGTTGGCTCCCGATCGCCGTCGGCGCCCCCCCTCTCCACACTTGCCCGCGTGGCCTCACTCTTTTCCGCTCACACCCCGACTACCTTCCCCTTCCGGTTTACCCGCTTAAAGCCCCGAACCTTACCCCCACGTCACATGACTCCACCCCCCGTGACGTCACCTCCGGAAGGTCGCTTACGCCCGCATTACACTTCACTCCTCTGTTATTTTTCTGATTCCTTCATGCAATCTAAGTGTAGCTGTTCCAGAAACGGTATATTATTCAGGGCTTAATTTGTAAACGCTTGGGTGGCTGAATTAGTTTCCACTGAATCGTACGCCTTTTGCAGTGAGGCGTAACGGTATTTTATATTCGATGGCATTTTCTTGAATCTGATTGATAGTACCAACGCTTGTATTTAGTCAATGACAAAACAATCACGTTGTCCCCACCTCTGATTAGCACGGTTGCCTACGTACGGTGCGAAAGAAGTTCAACGTACGTGTTGAATGTCCTCGATCTTGGTGAACCATCGACGCGCACGTGGCGTTAGGCTAACGGGTCTGAACCCCGTCACGCCAGGTGTGTAACTCCCACGAGGAACGCAGGAATGGCCTCGGCATCTCTCAGTGATTGACGGACTTGGCTCCACTGCTTTTTATCGGCAGCTGCCTCAATCACCGCCACACGGGGGTCGTCCGACACGAAGAAAACACTCGGCAACAGTGGAGGGGACCAAATCGGCCGGGACGAGGACACTGCACCTCCGATTAGCACGCTCGGCTACGTACGGTACAAACGAAGTTCACCACGCATACATACTGCACATAGGCTCAACACAGCCCACAGACTCAACACTGCCCATACACTCGGCACTGCCCATAGACTCAACACTGCCCACAAACTCAACGCTGCCCACAGACCCAACACTGCCCATAGACTCAACACTGCCCACAGACTCAACACTGCCCATAGACTCAGCACTGCCCATAGACTAAACACTGCCCACAGACTCAACACTGCCCACAGAATCAACACTACCCATAGACTCAACATTGCCCATAGACTCAACACTGCCCCATAGACTCAACACTGCCCACAGACTCAACACTGCCCATAGACTCAGCACTGCCCTTAGACTAACACTGCCCACAGACTCAACACTGCCCATAGACTTAACAGTTCTGTGGCGGCCCTCCTCGCACTGATGATGTCTTCTCGGCGAAAATGACCCCCCAAACCCCACCCCCCCCCTTCTGAAGATGAGTGAAGGACACAGACGAACGATGCCCGATGCACGGCTGATGATTCCCGCCACACGCGGATCCCTCTCCCGCCGCTAATTGTCACCGCCGATCTGACTTTTGTTGGTTTGATGGACACGGAATTATGATGATGTCACCGAGATATTCTCTCTGGTTCAGGGAGGGTTTTTATTTTTCGAGTTTTTCACAATGTGAAAGCCAGTGGTTACTTCCTCCGCTGTGACATCTGGGAAACTCCCCCTCTACATCTGAAAAAATAATGATTTATTTCCCGGGTTATATGATTTTTTTTTTGCAACTGCGATCTGCATAATACTCTGTCACCAGTTTTACGATTCTGTCTCTACCATGCATTATAGTTTCAATCTTGCTCTCTAAGGGCTGCCTTGTGTGAATTACCATATACTTATGTGTGCATATACATATGTATGTATACGCTACGTATAAATGACATATGACGCCATATGTAACCAAAATGTATGTAACATACTCGACTGTACAGACAAGATGACATCAAACAATACTTGCTCTACTGCCTTCTGCAGGTGACGCCTCATTGCCCGTATAGCCCAGTGCTTCATGCATACCGTGACTCCATCTTTACGTGATCCGCCAACCCCAACCATCTCGCCAAGGTTACTGATGGAAGCGAAGGCCATCACTCCGTCTTCATCGCCTGCACTCGTGTTACCTGCGCAGGTGCTGCTTGTGCAACAAAGTTAATGCGCTCTCATCCCGGGTCCGTTGTACCGTACCGCGGTGCAACAGACAATCACACGGCCGCGACAATTGATCGATCGAACGTCTTCGTCAGCAGCTGCGTGGAGCGTAGGAGGCGTGAGATGCGGCGTTTGCTCCATGCGGGGACACAATGGGTGCAACAGAGAGTTGCTGTGTAGTCCTGCCCAGATGTGGGTGGCGTTCGGTGAGGTGGTAATTGTGGGATATCGTTGTCTGGCCTGCAACAGAAAATCTGAAAGGGCTGGAAGGAAATATGGATTTGAGTGAGAAGGAGTGCGCGCGCGCGTGTGTGTGTGGACATGCGTGTGTGCTGGCGTGTGTATCTGCATGTGTGTGTGTGTGTGATGTGTGTATACAGGCGTGCCAGTGACGTGCGTGTGATGTGTGTCTTTGTGAGCGTGGGGAGCGGTGGTGCAGCGGTTAGCGCGCTGTACTACGAATCGATTCCCGCTCACGGCCACCGATACTGTGCCTCCGCTAGGTTGACTCAGCCTCAAATGAGTACCTGGTGCAGTGTGTAAACATCGCCACTGGGGATACAAAGGCGGCCGGGCGTGGTGCTGGCCACCCACCCCCTCGTGTGCCATCCTGGCTTTCATAGGTGCTCGCTAACAGCACTTGCTACTTCAGTCTCTTGAGGCTATAGGGGGACCTTTGTTGTATTTGAACATGCATGTGTGCTGGCGTGTGTATCTGTCTGTGTGTGCAATGCGTGTACGCGAGCGATGGTTCAGCGGTTATCACACAGGGCACCAAACCCAGCAGCCCGAGTTCGATTCCCAGCCACGGCTTTCGCAGAGGATAAAAAGAGGCCGAGCGCATATTGCACGGAGGAATGCAAATGGGCTCGGGAGGGCTTTACTTCAAGGTCAATGCAACCAAACGTGCGGTGAGGACATTGACGTAGAAAATGTTAATTTTGGGCTTGTACAACGCGCGCAAATAAGTGCGTTGAATCAGAGGAGAAAATATGTTTGCATTACGCCCTCGTTATATGTTACAACGGTGGCTTGTTTTTCTTTTTTTTTGTATAACTATTATTTCGCTTTGCGGGGGGGGGGGGGGGGTGAAGGAGCAAATGTTTTCTCGAAATAATTGAAAACGTCGGGTGAAAAATTTGAAACGTGTCAATTAATTTGCGCATTAGCAGAGTAGATGTAAAGCTATGGCTTGTCAGCGCGGAATCCGGCTCATTGAAATACTCGCTGTGTAAGTAAAAAAAGAAATCGAGCATAAAAAAACATTCCAGGAACTGTAAGCCTTAGCCCGATCGTCATGTATTTTTTTCAGTCCATTCCTGTCTCGCAAGATGGGTCATTCCGCATGTTATTGCGCCTCTATGTTGAACTTTCCATTACCGAGTGGAGGAATAATTTATAGGCATTTCATATTCCAGTTATTTTTTTAACTAGCCATGCATCCTGACATAAATGTCATGGTTAAGGAGACCAAATAAATAAACAAATCCAATGTTTATACCATTAAAGCAACTATATTTCCTCGACGTGGCATGTGATGTCTCTGAGCGTGTCGGTTCGATGTACATTTGCTGCACAACGCATCAACTGGTCATGGAATTGTTGTGCGGGTGGCCCTGCTCCTGCCCACGTCAGCGTTCATCCACCGCCGCTGGGTTGTTTTTAAAATCCTTTATATTAAGTTCGCTTGCTTGCTTAGGACCGTGCAAATCTTTAGGTCGTTTTTTAACCCACTTCCCGTGATCCAATCGAGCTGACATTTTGCACACAAACTCGTTGTGCGTGACAATGCATTTTGGTGAATTTTTTTTCTCCAAAATTTTACACTGTTTAGGGAATTTTTTTAAAATATTTAATTACCAATTCTTTAATGCTGCCAGAGGACGAGAGGACTCTAGCCGCCTCGATGCCACGCATATAAAGGATTTATAGTGAAAAACTTAGTTTTTACTTGTTGTGTGTGATGCCACACCGTGACGAAGGGCAGCGGTGAACTTGCGACCACTTGGGGGTTTGGCCGTGTTCGGCGAATAAAATGCCGCCGAAAAAAAAGTCTCAAAGTAGCCCCCATCAAGATGGTATACATACCATTGATTCCTCCATGCAATTAACACACACTCGCGACGCCCCAAAATAGAACGAGACGAGAATCATAAGCAAGAATCCTCCTGGGAGATTCTTGAGAAGCATAGCCATTAATTTTACGGCATTATTCATACATTTCGGGTAGATAATGCTGCACGTCGAAATATAAAATGAACCCTTATTTTAGATATCGTCACAAACCACCATCCGTCCACTGGTGCATAAAGGCTTTGCCAAGCCATTGCCATCACCCGCGGTCTAGCGACGCAGCGGTCCATTTAGCTCCTGAACACGAGATGATCTGTCTCCTTCTCCATGATGGCACGTTCCCTCCTTTCGTTGCCATTCCGTTGTTAATCTCGACCACCGACCCTCAAAGCGATGTGTCCTGCTCAAGCCCAATTGCTTTTTCGCCACGGTGGCGAGATGTTAACTACCTCGCCTGGTATACAGGATGTCGTGGGTTCGATCACGCTCTTAACGCCTGCTGTATATTTGGAGGTTGCATGTTCATCTTCATGGTTCTTTCGGTAAAGTCACGTAGAAGGGAAATAATAAAATAATAAAAATAAAACATAATAAAATAATTCTCACGACGTTTCGGCCACAACGCAAGCAGGACGGCTGCTTGCGTTGTGGCCGAAACGTCGTGAGAATTATTTTATGATGTTTTATTTTTATTATTTTATTATTTCCCTTCTACGTGACTTTACCGAAAGAACCAAGAAGATGAATCCCTGCAGTCACGAAAGCTTAAAATCGAAAGGTTGAATGTTCTTCCCGTGGTCGCGTGAATTTTTCTCCGGGTCTTTCGGTTTTTGCCTCAACATTTAGAAACATGCGTTTAGAGCATTTGCCTGCTATACATTTCCACGTGATTAGCTACTTCGTTGAGCTATAATTTGTGGCCAGGTCACTTCTGAAAAAAGAGCTACATAGCTCAGTAGGCCTTACCTGGTAAAATAAAGTTAAAAATGTTTAGATTTTCTCATTTATGCAAGCACCTATCTATGCTTCTATGCACCCTTCATGTCATTGTTTGTGTCAATGGCCATGTGTCTGATCCACATGCCAGAGCAGGTAATACACAAATATGAAATACGTCTTTAGGCACATTTCTGTGTTGCTTTTCATCGTGAAGTTCAGTTTTTCAAAGGTGCCCCATCTTCCTCTAGTCTGCTCTCTTGATGTCATCCCTTTGATACGGGTCCTCGGTAACTCTAATGCGCCTTTCCGTTCTGTTCTTCCAACAAATAGCTTCATTTGATTGACATGCCTTTTTATTTTTATTATATTTGCAAGTTTCCTTATGCAGCCTTCATTATTACGTTTTTCAATAATTTCATGTAATTTAGTCCATATTTTAGATCGTTCGCATTTTTTTACGCTCAAATCTTTATTTCTCCAATCCTATTTTTGTAAAAAAAAAAAAACACCTTATCTTGTCGCTGCGAATAGCTACGGTGCAATCGTGCCTCCCCGCCTGACTCCTGTTCGCGTCGGTGTCTTTGTGCTTGTATCATGCAATCTCAGTGGAGTCGTTCCAATGCTTTTGTCGCGTTTGTCCCACACAATCCCTGGTACAGAGCAATCAAGAAGGCGGGAGCAAGCACTCCACGCTCTGATTTGTTAGGGCACGGAGAGCAAGAGGATTGGCCGGAGCATTCAAAAGGGAAAACAGCTGGAGGGTTGATTGAGTGTCAGGTGGGACGGTTAGGCCAGGTGAGGGTAAGAGAGGCGATGATTGGTGGAGACAGAGTGTGACGAGGGGTGGAGTCAGGAAGAGGTGAAAAGAGTGAGCGGAAGGCAGAGTTCGGGGGCTTTGCGGGAGACTTTGACTTTTAAACAACTTTTATTGCCGCCAGCAGCAAAAGCACTGGAGGCGATTTCGATATGAAACACACAAAGTCACCAGCTAACAAATGAAAATAAACGCTACAAATCCACACGCTGTGGCGCTAAAAGCACCGCGCACAATACGAAAGAAAAGTCACGTGGTGGTGGTGGTCATCGCACACGTCACGGTGACGAGCGAGCGCTTCAGAAGGTGAACATGAGGGCAAGGATGAAGGTGTGGACCCCTGCCGTAAAATGAAGACCTTACCTTGGTGACAAAGAAAAGGGCCAACGTCTGCTTTCACTTTTAAGACTTTCGAAATATTGTTTTGTTATCTAGGCCTCGGCTTGTGAGTCAGAGTTTGCATTCATTTCCACCGAATCAAATGCCTCTTCATAATATAAAAAGGCAAGACGTAATGGTATTAGATATGCATTCATATTTTTTTCCCAAGAATGCGATGGATAGCATGTGATGGTAGCCAGTGGCGTAAGGAGAAAGATGAACCAGAACAACATCGCAGAGATGCAATCTTAAAATTAGTGGAGAAATTCCATGCAGACCTCTAGATACACAACATATAAAGATCATATCCTAGGAATAAAAATGTGTTTTCAGATTGAAAGCACATCCAGACGTCACATCCGAAAAAGTAAATATATATTCAGAGGACTAGATAGCATTACTATGGACACATCATCAAAGAAGTGAGACCGACATTTAGCAAACTCGTTTTCTAGAATGTTTATTCAGAAATGAAATATCTCAATTGTGGAACAACGCCTTTCGCTTATTCTTCTAATTAAAAACAAGGGTGACAAAAATAACAGACCCAGTAGCCCATTTTTTTTCATCATCATCATCATCATCAATGTCAGCCAAGATCTCTCCACTGCTGGATGAATGCCTCGCTAAGCCATCACCGTCTTCCACAGTCTTACGATACAATACTCCATCGAGCTGATTTAACGCTTCATGTCAACAGCTGATGCCCTCCTGGGTGTGTGCTCCTTGGGCTACCACTCCTTAATTAGTCATGGCCATCAGCCATCATCCCTTGTAGCAATATGCCTGCCCATGCTCACTTACGTTTCTGAGCAGTGAATATGATGCATTTATCGTGTGCACATTATCGAACCTGTGTGTATCTCTTCCCGTCTCATATTAAATGCAATTCCAATCATATACCGAATATATATGCTTCTTTGGCACAAATTTCATCGTTTTTTTCACACTTTCTTCATCAATGTCCATGTTTTTTTGACCGATGTCGTAGCGGGTGACGGGATGACCTCTGCTTGCAAATGACGTCAGGCGATCTCTAGCGTCCACTAATCGTGGTTATGACACCGCTCAGTATTAATCAGGGTGGGCGCTGGAGTCGAACCGTGAACATCTGCAACGAGCGCTGCTGCAAGGTCACGTCACTGCCAGGCTTGCAGAGAAAATCCGTTTCGTTTGCTTTCTTAACACGAGCACAAGCAATTGAAATATAATAATGACAATAAGGTTATATTTTAGGCGAAAGCAATGCACGCTATGAAGCTTAGATGCTTATTATTCTTTACGGCTAAACTCGTGACTGACGACAGCATAAGGAGGCCTCCATCCAGCAGTGGAGTGATGTTGCGCTACGCAACTGTGCTGCACATTTTGAGTCCGAGTCAATCCCGTGACCGCCTTCTTTGGGCCACAAAGGCTGGAAATTCACCACAGCCATTGCAATTACACCCAAGTGCTGCTTACTGCTTCCATCTGTCTACCCCCGGGGCAAGTAAGCTTCCGAATGGGGAGAGGGGGGGGCGGAAGAGAAAATGTTAGAAAAGCAATAGATATAGCTGTTAAGAAGTGCCAAAAATCCTGGTTTGACCCATGTGATAGCAGAAAGGAGCAAGTGTTGTGCATTTGGGTCAATACAGCTCTCATCACTCTTATAGAACGTACACACGACCTGCGCGAGACGGCCTTCTGAAGGATGCCAATGTCACTCAGATGAAGTGCTTCTTGCCGTTGTTGCTATAGGGGATGGCCGCTCCGATTTTTTTCCCCTTCTTTTCTTCAAGCTCCTTCTCTGACGTCTAGTATTGATCTTTGCCCGAGCCTCATTGCTGATGGGTTTTGGTGAGGAGGTGGAGGAGGTGGAAACTCCGCATGCCGGCGTTGTCGTTGCATTGTACTTGTTTTTCTTAAAGCCTCCTTGCAACCCCAAAGCCAAGCAAATATTTGGCAATGGGACCAATACCCCATTTTATATTGTGCGCGTGTGTGTGTATCTTAGGGTCACGCAAAGGTGGCACAGCAGGAGCACGCCGTAGTGCATCTGCCAGTCATCTCAGTCAGTTAACCCTTGACATCCAGGTGTGCCCCAGGGTCACTTACCAGCAAGCAATCCACACTCCATGTGTCCTCAGAGTACACCTAACCTGGCACAAGCGCTGTGACGACGCCAAAGCCAGTTTGTGTCGCATTAACAAACAGTGTTTTTTTCGTCGTCGTCTTCGGTAACTTTACGTTTTCATATTCTTAGGTTTTTTCCGGTAAAGTCACGTAAATAATTTTTTTTACAATTAAAATGAATAAAAGTAAAATAAAAATAAAATAAAAATCACGACGTTTCGGAGGCAACACAAGCTTCCGTCTTCAGGTGGAACAGTCACAGCACGACGTTTCGGAGGCAACACAAGCACGATAGCTGTCGTGCTGTGACGGTTCCACCTGAAGACGGAAGCTGGTGTTGCCTCCGAAACGTCGTGATTTTTATTTTATTTTAATTTTACTTTCATTAATGTAAAAAAAAAATTTACCTACGTGACTTTACCGAAAAAACCTAAGAATATTAATCCTTGCAGTCACGAAAGCTTCAAATCTAGAACTTTACGTTTGTGGCAGCAGCCAGTGTTTTAGCTAGGATGCCGCGCTGCGTTTCTTTCCACCCAGGTTCAAATTGCCAGCCGTGGGCAACGTGGAGGAGGACAGCGGCATTGGTGATGCCGTCCGATGTGTCTCGTAGATTGAGGAGAGCGCTTGGAATGGTGATGGGACACCAGCTCGGAGACGGACAAAGGCAGCCGCCAAAGTTCTGGCCACGTAACCCCCCCCCCTGTGCGTCGTCCCGCCCTTTAATCGGCGCTCGCTTAACACCACTTCTCCAAATCGTTTTTGAATCTGAGTTAGGGCATCGTGGTCTGTCGCTTGTGCGTCTTTGTGTGTCTGTGTGAGGGACAGTGGGAAGCGGTGGTGGTAGCGGTCAGCACGCTGCACTACGAACCTGGCGAGCCGAGTTCGTTACCGCTCACGGTCACCACCAGTGACGATTATCTGAAGCAGTCCTGGGCCTCCCCTAGGTCGACTCAGCCTCAAATAAGTACTTGGTGCGGTGTGTAAACATCGCCACGAGGGAGACTAGAGGCGGACCGGTGTGGTGATGGCCACCCACCCTCTTGAGCACCGATTCGTTTTTCGTTGGTGCTCGCTAACAACACTTGCTCTAAGTATGTTGAGGCTATAAGGGGGAGCTTTGTCTTTGTGTGAGGGCGGTGGTGTAGGAGTGAGCATGCTGCACAATTGTTTCCTGCCAGCATGCTAAGGTTCCTTTTGCTTTGATGAGTAACGTCAGCGGAAAGTGGCATTTTCAGCTGTCATGGATTTCCTCTGCGTCGACTCGTAATTAAGTGAGCGTCTCGCGTGCTAGTGTCGGACATTGCGCGATGCAATAATGAAATGCAATCCTTGAATTCCCCGTCCTGGATGATTCTCAAACAGATTATCTCTCCGATGCGATTTTTTTAGGGTGGGGAGGTGGGAGGGGGGGGGCTTTGCATTGCGCTGGCAGCTAAAAAAAAGGGGGGGCCCAGATTGAGTTCCTTCCGTACGTGAAGAAGCTCTCAGCACGCGCTGCCAACCGCGAGAACGTACCGGCACCACGACGGTTCACAATGGCCAACTACAATTTGGTTGTCAGGCCTAATAAGCCCAAAACCAATGTGATGTCTAGAATGGCCTGCAAAATTGTAGCCTGCGTAATGCGGTGAACTATAACGGTTGATTTGAGTTCAGATCAGTCATGTGCACGTTTATTTTTTTTTTATATCGGTGCCCTCCAGTATCCTCACACGCGAAAAAAAAGAACACACGAAACGCACTCGATAATAACTTGGCAAAACAAACCTCAAGCATGTTGAACATTGACGAGGCTCGGTTTTCCTGTAAAAGTTTAATTTTTAGAAGAAAACATTTTTTGTAACACGTACGCCTTCATTGGTTCTCATGTGCAATATGCTTCCGAGTGATAAACACACAGTGAGCAGCTAGCTCTGTTGTTCCTTAAAATTAAAACAACAAAACACCACCCCGCCCCCCTTTGGCTTGCACAGCCTCGTTTTTTTGCAAACCGTAGCCCCGCGCGCCCAAATGATTTTTTGAGTACAGGGATGAAGGCAGCTAAAACGCACTGAGCACAAAGATAAAGACGAAGATTCCCCATATAGCCTTGACAGACTGTAAGGGCAAGTGCTCTTAGCGAGCACCTGTGAAGGCCGGGACGGTACACGAGGGGATGGGTTGGCCAGCACCGCGCCCGACCGCCTTTGTATCCCCAGTGACGATGTTTACACACCGCACCAGGTAGTCATTTGAGGCCGAGTCGATCTAGGGGAGGCCCAGGACCAGTTCAGATAATCGCCACTGGAGTTGGCCGTGAGCGGGAATCGAACCCGGGTCGCTGGGTTCATAGAGCAGCATAGCGCTAACCGCTACGCTACCGCTCCCTACATACAACAACCGCTATTCGCCACTAAGTGGCGGTGACGTCACCACGACGCTTGTGCCAGGCCAAGTGCACCTTGAGGCCACGTGAAGTGTCGAACGCCCGCTGGCAGGAGGTCACGGGGCAGACCCAGGTGCCACGGGTCGACTGACCGAGCTGACGCGCACACTAACACACGTACACACACACACGTGCATACACACACGCGCACACACACACACACACACGCACACACACACGCACACACACGCGCACACACGCACACACGCAGGCGCGCACACACACACCCCACACGCGCACACACACACGCACACACACACGTGCGCACACACGCACACACACACGCACATAGAGACCGTTCGAGGGGCTGAGCTCGGCTATGGGCGGCGATCAACACGCGAGTATGGAAGGCAAATAGCACGCCGCGTGAGATGCGATGCCGAGAAGGAAAAAAAAAACTTTTCCTTCGTGCAAATAGCAGCGGTGCGCATTGAAAGAAGGAACGCGATACGATTGCGCGCATTTATTTCTCTCGTACTGAACCGCCTTCATTGTCCAAATGTTTTGATTGTGTGCAGAGCGTGAACATTATGCTTTGCGTATCATCGCAACATTTGCATATTTTTCTCGGCTAGAATGACAAAGAGTATTTTTCAGATGAAGCATTTTTGTCTGTTTTACATTGTTGGTTTGGAGGCACGGCTCGATAGGTGTGCTGAGACTGCAGCATTGTATTTCAAACGTGTTCACATTGCCATGAACTGACAGTCAATAATGTTGTTGATTGTGATCTTGAGATAAGGGAATGTTGATAATTTTGCAATCGAATGCCTTCCCCGGGTTAAATTTACTGGCTGTGTCGCGATCAAAAAAAAATAGTCCATTTAAAATGCGTCCTAAAAATGTTTGTCATGCACGTAAATTAATGGTAAACAAAAAAATGTCAACGTATTGTAAGCGTGATGATGGCTCAGTTATTTGGAATGGCATTGTGCCTTGATTTGTCATGCTGACCATAGCCATACAATTTTATTTCACTCATTAAATATCTCAGAAGCGGATGAGCCAGGCAATCATATTGAACACGTCAACTCATGTAGCTCTTCGCCATGGTGGCAAAAATCGCCTGGGTTCGATTCTCGACCTTTCCGTGTGGAGTCTGCATTGTCCTCGCCCAGCATTGCATGGGTCTACGCCAGGTCCTCATGGTTTCCTCCAACAACTACATGAATAATGCAATGTCATGGGTATTGGCCAAACATACGAATGCTAAAAAAATTGCTGCAAATTACTAAATTTGGATTACACGCAGCAGCAACATTCCCCCCGCCCCCCTACTGAAAAAAAATTGGCAGGATGCTCCTGAAAAATAGTCTTAAGACTCAGTAAGGCTTTCTTGTATGCACGTATGTTGAACTTGTTTCGCACCGTATGTAGCCAGCCGTGCTAATCGGAGGCGGAGAGGAAGGACAACACACCAAACGTAAAAAAACTGTTGTAAACAAATAAGTTTTAAATCGAGATTTAAAAGTACATAGCTCAAGTCGCTTCCTAATATCGGAAGGAAGAGCGTTCCAGACGGCCGCAAAGGTGCATCTGAAAGGACGCGATGCGGCGACTTTGTTCGATGGCCAGCCAAAAGCCGCTGCTGTGAGGATGACCGGAGTTTGCGTGATGGTTTATGCTCTTGGATAAACAAGCATCGTAATAATGATACAATATGCATGTTGTGGACGTTGCTTGTAATCCAAGTGCGATTTCCCAAGGCTGGGCTGCGTGCTGGGTATTTCTCATCTCAAGCTTTCGACGGACGCTGCTACTGCAGGCATTTCATTTCACCTCCTGCTCAATGACACAGGCCAAACCTGGAAAAACACACACTTTGTTTGTGCGGTAGAATGATGCCCAGAATTGCGACAAAAAGGGGGGGGGGGGGGGGTTTAACGTCTCGACGTTGAGCTGCGCATGGCTCGCCAACACGAGATTTCAGTCGAAGACAAGTCCACGTGATTTATCTGGTCAAAGTGAGCATCGAGGCAATGTATGCTGATCCTTGTGTTTACAACTCCGAGCCAGCTGTGGAAACTCCACATTCCGAGGCCGGGGGCGACTCTCTCGATGTGACAACCTCTAGCCTCGTCCAGTGCAAAGTGGTTCTTGTTTGTCGACCCAGAAGGATGACGGGCTGAGTCAACAATTCGTCCAGGGTATTAACTCATCCATTATCTACTTGTAAGGTCCCTAAATCTAACATTACAGACAATGCAACACAGAGATAACGTGTTGAGAGGGCTTTGACTTTATGAATGGAGGTGCATTGACAGAACACAATCTCTTGGGGATTATTCCACGGGTGTGGCTTAGTTTTGAGATTGCATAAACGCCTCATGCTTGAGTTGTAAGGCACAGTGACATATACTGTATTTATATTAAAAAAACCTCACTTTTCCATTGCCGTATCGTTAAGAGATACGCACATAAATGTTCCTCCTTCCATGAATCACGATTAAAATAAAAAAAAACGCGGAGGTCAATGGTTTTAGCAAAGGAGCAAAAGCGAGCAGCATGCATGAAAATGCTCCAAAAAAAGGCAGCACAGTCCACCGTAATCATTTATGCAACCATATCCTCGGAATCAATTTATGAAGATTTCCCGATGAAAATTATTCCCTTTAATTCCGCGCTGGACAAACTGCCAGGCAGCGTTTTGAAGGTTATTTTTTATACCCTAAAATGTTGTCATTTTCGGGGCTGTCCTTCAAAACACCGTTGAGATAAAAGTCCCAGGGATACTGCGGGGCATGTGCGTGGATAGGCGAGGCGTTCACACGCGTCCGATAAATCAAAAGTATTTTCCTCACGGCCTACCCAAAGATCTGTGCGGCAGATGCAACCGCACTGACAGCCACCTTATGAGAAGGTCTCCCTTCATGTGCGTTTGAATCTACCGAAATGTTTGTGAGCGACCGTAGTCCATTGAAACATTGCCCTGCAACTGATTCAGTGAGCTTTTAAATTCATGTGTGTCGCTGTGCCCCTTTTAAATTTAGAAAGATATGGTTTTTAAATAAATAAAATAGACAAAAATATAAAATAAGGTAAATTTAACTGGCGTTTCAAGGCAGTTTTCCAGCAAGATCTTGCACTGGGATTGAATAGGTTCAAAATACTTAAGCACGAATAGAGGCCAAATATGCCGATGCACAAACCTGCTTCAAATGTCTCGATACTCAATGAGACCGATCAGGATAAAGAATATTAATGGAAGCAGCGCGCAGCACCGCAATTTATTTCTCACGCCACTGCAGATGAAATGGACCTCCGCAAGAGAGACCTCCAGAGGGACCTTCAAGAGCTTTGGTGATTAACCTCGACTGCAGCCCTTGCACCCCCTTTGCTTCTAAATCGTACATTTTAACAAAAGATCATGTTAATAAATACATAGGGTTTCATGAAACAAAGTTGTTCATATTTGCCCGTGCTTGATTTGTCTTTTTGATGGTTAACGTTCTTAAACAAAATCTGGCCATGTCTCGCACCCCCAGAAAGGTCATCTCGCATCCCCTGGGGGTGCAGCGTGCACCCCAGGTTAAGAGCCACCGCTCTAGAGGGTGTTTTGGTCTCCTCTTCCAAGCCGGCCAGACGTCTTAACCCTACCACACGCGACCTGCCGGTGAACGAAGAGAGATCGAGAAGGCGACCTCTGGACCGCAAGTCCAGGGGACTCACCGTTACAACCGCGGCAGCATTCTTCCAACTCCATTGTGGGGATAAACAACCTTAAGTGCCGTACAACCTCTGATAATCCATTTGTACGGGGGGGGCGAGGGCGGAAAGTGTCGGTGTTCTTAGGAGAGAGTAAACTTTGAAAAAGGATTTGCAGTGAGGAGAGACACGTGGGTATTTTGACCTGTGAACAAACAATATGGTACTCGGCGTAAAATCATTGCTGCTCTCAAAGTTTTCTCCCCACAGACATTATTTTTAAACATAGAAACTAAATATAGAAGAAGAAAAAAACACGGACCGTGCAACAATTGCTGCAACGGGGAGCATTGAAGTAAAATAAACAAAAACCTCAACCCCGTAAATAATGTAGCAAGTCAAGTCAAATAAACACAGCGTTCTACCCCCACCCGCTCACATGAGTAATGGGGGGGGGGGGGTGTGGTTTTTTTGCTGCTGGCAAAACAAATCCATTGGTTGGAAAATTCCACATTACCATGGTTGGCACAAGTCTCCCCACAGGTTCGCCACTCGTTTTAGAGATCGCACAGGATTGATCCGCTGTCTGAACCCCTGCATGGATTCTAAACACCGTTTGGAAAATTAAAGGTACAAAATGCTAATATTTATACACTCTTGGTTCTTTCGGTAAAGTCACGTTGGTAAAGCAAATAATGTTTAACACGTGGGCTTTCTTTTTCGATTTAAAGCTTTCGTGACTTTACCGAAAGAACCAAGAAGACGCAGGCTTTCGCGACCAATATTATTCATAATCAACGTTTTTGGGTTTAGATCGCGTTATTTATAAATGTGTCGTAACCCTCCACCACCCGACACGGCCAATCAGTAAAAAAGTGTCACGTTGACAAAAGACAAATAGTTCACTGCTTTAGCCCACCGGTGTGTTGAAGCTTGAAACCACAACATTTACAATTTTTGACTACGACGTTTCGCTGGTAATTGCACGCTTCAACACACTGGTGGGCTAAAGCAGTGAACTATTTGTCTTTTGTCAACGTGACACTTTATTACTGATTGGCCGTGTCGGGTGGTGGAGGGTTACGACACATTTATAAATAACGCGATCTAAACCCAAAAACGTTGATTATGAAAGCAAACAATGAATACAAATAAAATAAAAGATAAAAAATAAATTAAATTAAATCACGACGTTTCGATTGCAACACAAGCAATCATCATCAGGTGTGAACACCGCAGCAAGAACATTTATACTAAAGTGGGAGAGATGCCAGGAGGCTATATAAGTCAAAGAAGTGGGGGGGGGGGGGAAACGGAGGGGGGGGGATAGGGAGCGAGGGGGGGGGCTCGTGGACGCCAGGGTGGGGTGGGGGGGACAAGTAGGCGGGGCCAGAAGCGAGAGGCCGAGTGAGCTAGAGATGCGTGTTGATTGTTACCTGTAATATTCATGCATGCACTAGTCGAGAGTTTTTTTTTTGTCTGATGGAGGGACTTTCTTCTGCCGTTTGAATGTGGAATTTTACACCACTGAAGGCGATGGGCACGGTCCTGTTGCTCATTCATGCAAGAAGACATGTTTATCTTCTTGGTTCTTTCGGTAAAGTCACGTAGAATGGAAATAATAAAATAATAAAATGTAAACATTAAATAATTCTCATGACGTTTCGGCCACAACGCAAGCAGCCGTCCTCAGGTGAAGAACAGGTCTGTCGAGAAGACGGAGTTTCAGACTTTGTCTTCTCGACAGACCTGTTCTTCTCAACAGACCTGTTCTTCACCTGAGGACGGCTGCCTGCATTGTGGCCGAAACGTCGTGAGAATTATTTTATTATGTTTTATTTTTATTATTTCCATTCTACGTGACTTTACCGAAAGAACCAAGAAGATGAATCCCTGCAGTCACGAAAGCTTTAAATCGAAATTTAAGACATGTTTAATTGGATCTAAAATCTATGTCCTAAGCCGATGAGTACTACACTAATACCATAGCAGGTGTTCCTGTTTGCTGTCAAAATATAATTGTGCACTGTCCCAGCCGATTTAAGATGATACTGAGTCAAAAAGAAAGAAACGTGTTTTGTAATCTAAATAAAATAACAGTGTGGGGCGAAACGGTTCGCGTGCGATGGCTGACATCAATTGACAGCTGATATCAGAACCAGTCCAACACTTCCCTGCCCCTTCACCAACCTGCACTGACCAGCACGGTGAAGTATGGTCAAACAACCCCTCTTCACCGGCATTGGCAGGCCTTCATCCATTGGTGGATTAAGAATGCTTGAAATGTATATATATTTTTTACAATTAAATTAATTGACTAATGAGGCGACGTTTTAAGGGAGGCTGGTTTATACTTTCCAGAGTATTGTCAGTCGAGTCTGGCCCATGAAGCAATACCGCTGGATTGCCTGGCCCATCTATTTTCAACAGTAACTAACGACGTTGAATGGTTGCCAACCAGGATGTAAATTTACTTGTGTATTTCCGCAGAAATATATTTTTTTCTTTGCAAAGCAATTATAAACATAATTGAAAATTGCACAGCCTCATCTATTCTGGATGCAGGGTTATGAAGCCATTAAGATGTTTGGAAGTTGCCCGAAATTGATTTAGACCAAGAGTACAACAACTCCCGGTCTCCAGACACAGATTGTTGTTCTTTCATCCAAACACTGGTGCCTAGGGCATTGGCAGTGTCCTTTTTTTTATAAAGAATGGCTTTCTCCGTGAGGAAATTGTTTGTTACTGTAACCGTTAAAAACCTTAGCATCCCACTTGTTCTTTACAATTCAGTTCATAGCTGCTGGCCGTACCACCCATTTGTGTGCTGTGCTGACCTTAATAGGTGCTCACTTATACAAGCAGCACCTTCCCTGGCAGTGTATGAACAAACAATGGGAAGATGTTGCGTACAATACGTACACATTCGTATGCACTTTGCACTGGATCGATTTCGAGTGTATTGTTATTCTCGTGAATTGAATCTTGCGTGTAAGGAATCAATGATTTACGATGTGTGCGATTACCATATATCCAAATGTAACCTTTAGCCGAGAGGAATTGAATCGGCCTCACTAAATCAAGGCAGAACATACATGATATACCATACAAACGGGGAGCACAAGTTAGACAAAACGCATACTCACATTGAATTCCGACAATACATTTTGATGGTCAAATATCTAGAAGGTGGACTTTTTTTACGCCTAATCAGTCAGCATAATGCATTTAACCGGGAGATGGAATAAACCCATTGAGACGCGTGGAATATTTCCTCTTTATCCTCAAGAACAGACCGTGGACACGTGTACAACTAAAACGCAACCTAAATTATAGAGAGTGTAAAAATGAGAGTCTGCCTCTCAAGATTCTGTACAACATAGAGGAAGAAGCATTGGACATCTTGGAAGCTTGAAGATGTTTAAAATAAATCAAAGCACAGAAAGAGGAGTGAAATTCTATGAGGTCAGAGAGAGAATGTAGATAGTTTTAAGGTAGCAGTGTGATTAAAGGCACTCCATAGGGAGAAACAGGTCAAGCCATAGGCAAAGAGAGACAAGTTTTGACCCAGAATCTGAACAGGGGGAGGTGTCTCAGCAGTGCGGGTTACCTTAGGAAGGTAACTCCAAACAGTGGGGGCAGCATCAGAGCAAAGCGACCCCCCCCCCTTTGTGCAAAAGTTGGCTGAGAATTTTGGACGGTTGTTGGAGCTGAGATCAAGCAATATGGGAGGAGTGGAGTGAGATGAGCGGGCAGAGGTAGGCATGCGGAATATGCACGTGTGGACCACAAATGCGACCCAATGCACATTTGAACATGAAAACAAATGTTACACTGTATTATTAAGAAGCCACTGGAGCTATGCACTTTAAATTCTGGATTTAAAATTCATCTCTTTAGAATGTATTTTTGTGTTTAGTTTGTTGTCCTTCCCCGATTAGCAGGGTTGGCTACGTACGGTGTGAAAGAAGTTCAACACACATACATACAAAGTGGTACCCATTTTATCAACTCCAGAGGGATGATACATGAAAATGGACACGTAATAGACACTTTGAATTAGCGCATTGCAATTCGTGTACGATTAGTTTGAAGTGGCCGTCATTTATTGCTGCTGAAATCTGCGATTTACTGAACTGTTCAGATCCTGCCAGTAGTTGGCAGAGATGGGCACCCTGATGGTGAAACGTTGGAGCGAGTAAGACAACTGCAGTGTGCTCCTGAGCAGTGGAGCTGAACATGGCCACTGTTCGTCTTTTATTGTTGCAGGTAAGATGATCACACCCAATGTGGGATGCGTATGATTGTCAAGCATGCTACAAGTTAACGGTTATGTTGGTTAAATGGATACAAAGTGTTATGGAAACGGCTTTGTTGAGTATTGTAAGACAAATTAGGGCATACGCGGGGCCCTTTAAGGATGGATCATTATATGGTGATTGTGGTTATCGATGTGGGAATTTAAAATGCAACTGTGGACTATGGAAAGGTTAAGAGTAAGTAGAAAACATACTCCCACCCTTTTTGAGTTCGAGATTTTTTTAAATATTGTAACAGCGAGACTCTTGTCGTAGAGTGTGTACAGTACTGTAAACACATGCCCTCATACATTTGGGTCTATGTAGAATATGAAATACATTCCAAAGGTAACACAAACGGAAAGTACGTTATAGTGTTCTATTAAAGCATGCTATGTTGTTAGATTAAGCCTTTTGTTAATGCATCTGTGTTATATTGAACATTTACACTTGCTCCGTAAATATGATTACTGATACTGAAATACATAAACAGCAATTACTTATGTGCAGAATATGTTTTACGTTTTCCTGTAGTATGCTTTACATATCGTGACTTATATAACCATGAATATAACCAAGATCTGTCCTCTATCATGCCTGAAGCGTCTCAGGTTGCCCCATGCAATAAAAGCCTCACGGCATAGAGGGCCCTTCCTGTTGAAATAAATAAAACATCGTGGCCCCCGGAGCGACTCGAAGCTGTACTTGCTTTGCATGCAACTCATTTACTTGTTGGGCGTGCTCTTGAGCAGTTTTGCTGAACGTTGTAACCTTACTCTTAGTTTTTTTTTTACGGCATAGGCAGTAATTTTAGCTGTGACGGTCCCACCTGATGTCGGAGACTTGTGTTGCCTCCGAAACGTCGTGATTTTTTTAATTATTATTATTTAATTTCTATTATTACTTTTATTTATTTTTTATTTCATTTTTTACCTACGTGACTTTACCGAAAAAACTATGAGTATCTTTCGGTGAAGTCACGGAGAAAATAGCCTTATGTTTGTTTGAATTCTGACCGCAAGTATTGTGGTTAATACGGACATAATTAGCCGAGGTATTCCTAGCTCTGCGATCTGGCAGTTACTTGCTAATTCCATCTCTAGCCCCGCCTCCTCCAAGCATAAGCAACCTTTGGTTGCAGCGTCTCTGCATTTGGCTCAAGCAGCTCTTTCGCGATATTTCTCACAAGGGTCTGCCAGCTGTATTTGTTCGCCTGAGGATGACCGCTTGGCGTTGCGATCGAAACGTCGTTTTTTTTTACCTTTCCATTATTTTCTACCAATGTGACTTTACCGAAAGAACCAAAGCATATTAAGCAGTGCAGCGAGTGGAGAGAGTCACCGGGTCTTTTTTCTCCTACTCTGCATCAAAGCGGCCAGCAGTTTAATTGAGTGATTAGGACATGCCACGCTGCGGCTTTATGTCCTCTCGTGGTGTCTGCTCGCTCAGAGATTATCACCAATGAAAGCAGGGTGATGACCATTGACCAATGGGTGCCTGCGCTTTAGAGAGACTGCTCTTAATGCTTAACTGGGCACTTATAATCTAACAAGTCAGTTACCCCACCGACAACGCAGATTTCTTTTTTATTAGCTCTGTGTGAGCGTTGCGCAATAACCAACTCCGCCGGCTCGAAGCTTCTTCGGGAAATTTAGTTCTTAAAATTCTGTTGGCGAAGAAGCTCCCCGGACAACGACACATGGTACAGCCAGAGGCTGTCTCAGGCCATGATGTTGAATAATTGTGGCAGCGTGAGATAAATGTTACGTATTTTTTTTCTCAAAATATGTGTAAACCGTTTCTGTGCGGCGTCTTGAGACGCCGTCGAATTTAGAAGCCACCAAAAAAAAGATCCACATGTTTGTTTGTTGTTTGACCCCACAATGTAGACGGAAAGAAAATTAATTTCACCGATAACTGCTACTTGCCTTGTAATTGCTCAATGCTTTCCCATTGATGAAATTCAGTGCTGGCGCTCATTGCATGAACTGCAGGAATCAATGCTGGAATTAACCCAATTACTGTACTATCAGTGCTTTCCAAGTAAGACAAACAGCCCTTGTCAAGTTCGACAGACTGTTGGGGCAATAGAGGCCGGCACGGCGTGAGAGGCGGTGGCGTGGCTAGCACCATGCCTGGCTGCCTTTGTCTCCCCTGGCCTCACCGCATCAGGTACTTACTGAAGGCTGCGTCGACCTCGGAAGAGACTCGGGGCTGAGTGAGATATCCGTCTGTGAGCGGTAATCGGACTCAGCTCGTTAAGTTTGTAGTGCAGTAAGCTAACCACTTTGCAATCACTCCCCTATATATATAAGGCAAAGATCCCCCGTATAGCCTTAACAGACTGTAGGGGCAAGTGCTGTTAGCGAGCACCTATGAAGGCCGGAACGGTACATGAAGTGGTGGGTGGCCAGCACCACGCCCGACCGCCTTTGTCTCCCCAGTGGCGATGTTTACACACTGCACCAGGTACTCATTTGAGGCTGAGTCGACCTAGGGGAGGCCCAGAAACCGGTTCATATAATCGTCACTGGTGTTAACCGTGAGCGGGATTCAAACCCGGGTCGCTGGGTTCGTAGTGCAGCGCGCTAAACGCCCCACTACCGCTCCCCACAATATATAAGGCATAAACACACGCACACGCATGCAGAATTGTCTATTCTGATGTTTACGCGTATGCGTGTGATGGCGCATTGGGTGGAAGATTCGTGCCAGAAAGGCGCCGCGGTGTTTAAGCAAAAATAAAATTGACTCGACTCGACACGTGGGTAGACGAGGCAACCGTCGTAGGTAAACGCCGATCAAGAGTGGTACAACGCACAGTCATTGGTACGGTGTGTCCTTTCTGTTTGAGGTGAACTGGGGGACATCTGGATACAAATCGCATTTGGTGTTGGCCAGGAATCAAATGGGATTTGGTGGGATTGTTGCACAGCGGGCTAAGCGTAACTATACATCATCAATCCACATTACGTTACACAAATAGGAGAGGACCCTCTGTTGAAGTCCGATAGACGAAACGGGGCGAGTGATATTCGCCAGCGATCTCTCGATCCGGCCCGGCACATCGAGACGAAGTGGTGTGGTGAGCACCACGCCTCAACGCGTTTATCCCGCTGTTTAAAGAACCCCCCCCCCCACCACCACCATCACCAAGTATTCATTGCAGGCGGAGTTGATCTAGGGGAGGCCCAGGACAAATTTCAGTATTCACAACGATGTTTGATGTGGTCAGGAATGAAGCCCAGATATGTTGGGTTTGTAGCGCTGTGGGCAAATAACCGCACCACCACTCGCTCTAATCACACACGTACACAGGCGCACACGAATTCAGAACTGTGTGTACGTATGTGTCCATGCGTGCGTGTGTGTAAGAAAGCCAATTATTGGCAGAAGAACCTATAAAAGCACGAGAGAAGATAGGGAATATATAAATGCTACACGTGACATTCTTGTGATTGATATCTGTGTCAAGCCAGAGTGGGCTTTATTAAACACTCAGCACAGTCTGACCAAGAGCATTAGCATAAAGTAAATGCAGAACTTCATTGGGAGACGGAAAAAAAATATCTGTACGATAGAATTCTGGATATGGATATCAGCGAAGTCACTTTCCTATAAAACGCATTAGTCACAGTTAAATCTGTAGACAGTGCAGCACGCATAAATGTGTTGCCATCTTTGCACATAAATCTTAAGATGTCAAGAAAATCTGGGGGAAAAAAAAACGAAAAAAAAAACACCCCCAGCTGTGTCGCGCACGGTGATACAGAGCATGCCTCTGCCCTGGCCATTTGGTTTTTCGACTTGGCGATTCTTGACGAACGATCAATCAGTCGTGCCATTTCTACTGCTCTAAAGCAGAAGGGTTACTCCCCGTAGCGTGCATGAGGGATGGGTTCAGAATCCCCTGTCTGTATCAGCAACTGCTCCCTCGCCCCTTGTTGCCTTTACACATTTTCGTTATTTTTGGTTTCTTCCGTGGGGAAGACACTGTCCGTCCGTTGTGCGCGCGTTTGTGTTAATTTAAAGATATATCTGCATCTCTGGAGGCCGGCGGCTGTGGTTAGAGTGATATACGCAATCAGAAAGAGGGTGGGTTGATTCAGCCGAGGGAGGAGGGATATCCCGTTATTTAAGCGATTGATGACTGTCCCGGTTATCGTTTCGATTACTCGACTGTCCTCCGCATGATGTACATCTGGACGAGAGGTGATGGGTTGGGAGCTGATGATGTCAATCAGCAGCAGCAACAGCCACGTCACGATGGGTGTGGCTTGTTGGGGGTTTCCTGCCTTCGGGGGAGACAATGTTGTGGGTGCTCAGCCATTTCTAAAGGGGCCAAAGTAATCGAGTCGGTTGCAATTTGTTGGCAGTCGTTTGACGTAATCAATTAATCGGCCCAAATATTTATTTTCGGAATATCATCCCTCTGAGGTCGATAAAAAAGTAAAACCGAGTGTCATTTTGTGGTAAGACAACAGTGGCCATCTAATGGGGAGACTGGTCTGGCTCAGGGCGACCAACTGAGATAACCATCCCACACACTCCCTTGACGAGGGAGTTTCCTTGACTAACTCAAAGGCAGCCCGTAGATGAGCATTGCAATCACTGTTCATCATCAAAGTAAAAGTGTGCCTCTGCTGACTTGAGTTTTGGGGCAGCGTTCAATCCAAACGGTAAGCCTGAGCCAGCGGTGGAAATTCCACGTTCCCAGGACGGCGGCCCACTTTCTCCGAATGACATTCTACTCTTGACTTCCAACATAGCGATATAACTACTTTATCAACCCCGGAGGGATGATGGATTGAGGCCACTCACAGTTGGGATTTTAACTCGCAACCTTCAGGTTTTAGAGTGGAGTGCTCTTCGCGTTCTTAACATACCTGGTGACTCAGCTAACATGGCCCCTTTGCAACAACAAAATCAGTACCAGAATTTTGGATGGTTGAGTGAGTGGGTGGGTTGTGATTTTTTTGGCCTGCAGTACGGTGAGTTGGTGAGTGAGTGATGAGTGAGTGGGTGAGCCAGTGAGTGGATGAGTGAATGCGGTGTGTTGTTTTGAACTGCAGTTTGGTGAGTGCGTGGGTGAGTGAATAATGAGTGAGTGGGTGACCCGCTCAGTGAATGGATGGGTGGGTGAGGGATGAGTGAGTTGGTGACCCAGTGAGTGATTGGGTGGGTGCGTGAGTGAATGAGTTGTGCTGATTTGACCTGCAGGATGGTGAGTGGGTGGGTGAGTGATGAGTGAGAGTGTGACTCGGTGAGTTAGTGGATGGGTGGGTGAGTGAATGGATTGTACTGATTTGACCTGCAGGATGGTGAGTGGGTGAGTGAATGGATTGTACTGATTTGACCTGCAGGATGGTGGCGGAGGGCCGTGTGGGTGAGACGGGACAGTGTGGTCGCTGAAGTTCTGATGTGATCGGTTGGGAAGTGTGCAGCCCCTTCACTGGCCTCACCGCTGCCCGATGGCTTTCGGCATTTCCGTGGTTGTCGTGTACAGGCTCGAGCGACCCGATTACATCTCTCATTGGAGATTAACTCAAGGCCACCCGAGGTCACTGGGTGCTGGCTGAGCGCTCACACATTCCAATGAGTTGCTCTGTTGTGGACACTTTAAAACATGCACGAGCAGATCTTCTCCTTGCTGCGGTTCCATCTCTCTTTCTTCGGTGATCACTTTATTTTCGCTTGAACTCTTGTTGTTCTCGAGGTCATAACTAGAGGCGTCTGTTGTTGTACGTGTGGCGACGTCGGTCGTCTGGACAGCATGTACCCTGGTTTCTGTTCTTTCCATGGTACTCGAAATAAATAAAACATAGGGTGTGAGATGCATTGCATTTACGTATTTATTCATTTACAGTGGCGTGTATTTATTTACGAGACGTATGCACTCATGTTGAACTCCTTTCGTACCATACATAGCCAACCATGCTATTCGGAGGTGTGGGGGAAGGACGACAAATCTAGCTACTGTGCCTTGACCAATCGAGTGATCCCACCCAGTGCAGTATTTGTGCAGAGTGTTCACGTATCCGCCCACTTCACGTATCCATCGATACGTCAGTCCCCAGACAGTCGGATATGCAACGTTGTGCTCGACTTATTTTCTTCTTCAATATTCCCATCCGCTTGTCCAATGGAATATATCAGTCCCCATCATAGGAATGTGGAATTTACATCAGTGGATTTTATTTTTGCTGCCGGCAGAGATGAGCATCGCCCAATGGATAGTTTGAGCAACGAGCCAAACTACAATCCACACGCAAAATGCAACGTTTGGTTACCCCCCCTCCCACCTCTGTCCAAACCAGCAGTATACAATTGCTTCTTCGTAGTTTGTCGATTGCCCTGGGTCCCCCACGTATGGTGAGGGGTAGGGGCTCTCTCACCTCTCCCACGATGCCTGGCCAGCGCGCTGTGCCTTGTTACACCTGATGAAAAAAAGCTTGTGTTGCCTCCGAAACGTCGTGATTTATTATTTTATTTCTATGATTATTTCTATCATTTTGTTATTGTTCGTAAGAAAGCCTACGTGTTAAACTTATGTTATTGTTTCTAGATTTGAAGTTTTCGTGACTGCAAGGATCCATGCTCTTTGGTTTTGGCGGTTAAGTCACGTAGGTAAACAATATGAAATTAATTAAAATGAAAACAAATAAAATAAAAACACAATTTTATTTGTTTTCATTTAAATGCATTTCATATTTTTTACATATGTTATTGTGTCGCATTGTGTCACATTGTGGCATCGTGTCACATGGTGTTCTTCTGTCACGTGGTGTTCTTGTGTGCTCTGTATGACATCTTGGGATGTGTTGGCCGCCTTAAGACTCTTCATAAATTAATGCCTTAGAGGCCGTCCATAAATGACGTCACGCGATCGCAGGACCGCTCCTTTTTCACCGAAGAACGATGCCCCTCCTGGGTGCAACGTACAGGCGACAACTTTCCCAATGCTCTCTTCTCACGCTACATCGGGGAATCGAGTGAGCAGCGAAAATGTCTTCATAATTGACGCGCTTGTCTCTCACCAAAAGCTGCTAACGTCCAATCCACCCGAGGAAAACTTCGTGCCATATTTATTTCAGTCTGCAACCACCACTCCCTCCTCCACACGTGTACCAATCACTGGCAGATCCTGCAGGGAAAAGACCATAGCATATGCTATTCGGCTTTAGAATAAAAACAGTGGGGGGCCTTGAATATGCCTTAGATTCCTTCGGTGATTATGTAGTTTGTGAGCCGCTGAATTCTAAAATAGGACTTGAAACGTATTGCAATATCGTAGTGTGTATTTAAACGCACGGACGAGGAACAATTTTTACGAGGCTGAGTTTAGGTAATATGAGTTAAATTCCAGGAAACTGTTCGTTTCGCTGTGTTGTAGGCAGTGTTAGTGGATGACAGTAATACATTTTTGTCTATAGGTTTCAGTTATTGTAGAAAAATCACAATTCGATGTTAGCTGATCCATGTACAGAGAAACTGCCCTTCTCTGCATTGGTGTGGCATGTGTGGGCTGGATGGCATAGGCAACGTATAGGCCATGCCTCTCCATGGGTACAATAGATAGGCAATGCCTTTCATTATGAACGGGACATATCATGGGAAGAAGAATTTCTCACAAGGACACAAGAGGGGGAGAACGACATGTAAATGCATTGTCTTGAGCGAGCGGTGTGTCTTCTTGGTTCTTTCGGTAAAGTCACGTAGAAGGGAAATAATAAAGTAATACAAATAAAACGTAATAATTATGCTTTATTTTAATTTTTATTATTTTATTATTTCCCTTTTACGTGACTTTACCGAAAGAACCAAGAGATGAATCCCTGCAGTCACGAAAGCTTTAAATGGAAAAAGAGCGGTGTATCGTAATTATTACATAGCAACGGGCAAAAATCTGGACCCTTAATACCATGGGGAGACTTGCAGATTCCCCAGGATAGCGTCCAGGACAGCTGGCAACCCTCGCCAATATTGGGGTCGATACCAAGTTGGCCTGTGTCAACCGGAATCGCCACTGACGACATTAACATACTGTAGGCGTTAGGTGTTTAAGACAGTCCTCGATTTACGAACACCCGAATTAAGAAGACTTGCACCTACGAACCAGCTTCCACGAAATATTTTTTTTTTACGTGAACTCTCTCACCTTGCTAATTGATCCGTGGTACTATTGTGATCAAATGAGCGATCCTCCACGATATGCAATGAGTCTTAATTGAGTTTTCTTTGGGTTATATCGCATACATATAAATGTGTCATGAAACCCCCCACATCCGACGCAGCCAATTAGTAAGGTTTGTCACGTAAACAGAACATGCCAATTCGTTACTAGTACAGCACACCGGTGTGTTGGAGAGTAAACGCACAACATTTACAAGTGTAAATGTTGTAAACCTCCAAATCTTACTAATTGGCTGTGTCGGGTGGTGGCGGGTTTAGCGGCACATTCATATTTATGCGATCTAACCCGAAAAGCTCTATTATGGATAATATTGGTCGCGAAAGCCTACGTGTTAAAACGTAATGAGTCAGCCTCGGGGCTTTGGAGTGAGTGTGTGTGGGGGCATTTAAATATACAGGAGATTACAGTATTCCGACTTACGAACCGTTCGACTTACGAACGGGTCGTCTCAGGAACGAATTGTATCCGTAAGTAGAGGACTGTGCGTAGTTGGTGATATCATGAGACTGGCCAGGCGACAGGAGTGACCCTCCCGTCTCGCCTGAACGCTGCTACAGCTGCTCCACAAGTCAACGATTCCGCTGATGCCGCACTCCTCTCGCTCGCAATTGTATTCGATGTCGAGAAACGAACTGGGGTTCAGCTAGGAGTCGTTAGAATTGGCCAGCATTAGTCAACGCTGCTAAAGTGAATGCATGAGCAACGCTTGATCCGAGTTAGTAGTTCTTCGTGTGTTTACAAAACCAAACATCGTATTCGCAATTTTGAATACCAACAAAGTCACGTCAAGGTCATAGTGATTTTTTGCTCAAATAAGCAGTGTCGTGGGGCTAATCTGTGGTGGATCTTCACGTTGCTTAGGCGGTGGTGAGTCCGTATAACAACAGACAAAACCTCTTCACTGCTGTCATCGTTTCTTTTTTCTACAAGATAACCCTGTAACCATCATACAAAATCGTACATCTGTAGACTGTTGTGAATATAGCACAGAAGGACTTCAATAAATCAAACTTTTTTTGGTAATAAACATGTGATTAATTTGACCTTCAGGAGCCATCATGAACTATGCACCATTAACTTGCTTTGCATTATATAAGGATGTTCGCATTATCGGTGCTTTAATCCCCTTTGAGTGCTATAAATCTTAAAGGAACATGCATTAGTTGTCAGACATATTTAAAGAACAGCCTTTAGGGTTATTTAAATAATGGATGTCTTAGCCACGTCATATTAATATCACTCTGCCGCTGTGCGATATAAAAGGTTAAAAACTAAACGTTGTTAGCACGTGCGTCGTTCCCCCCCCCTCTTCCTCTAGCCATTTAATTCTGCTTGGATTCGCATGCAAGAGGGCAGACAATGAAATAATGCGGCTTCTCCAAAGGTCAGGATTTGAGTGAGGGGCGATAATGGCTCGTGGAAGAGTTCACGTGGGGAGGGAACTGGGGTGGGAGAGACTTTGCCCATGGACATTTGTAACTAGAATCCTGGCAATTTGGATGCACTTTCCCGCGGCGCGGTGTGCGCCTTATCAACACCCCGCACATTTTGCACCCTAAATCCACACCTGAGTGGCCAAATTTATTAATTTGTTTGCTTATTTATTTATTTACCTCCACATACATTGTCACCCCCGTTTAAATCACGCACCCACAAACGCCCCCCCCCGCTCCCCCACCTTCCCGCCGCCGCCGCCGTCTATTGCCTGCCCCGTTCGCTGTTTCTCTGCTGCGCCGTGGCGACCCGCGCGTGTGCGTGTGCGTGCGCGTGTGCGTGTGCGCGTGTGCGCGTGTGCGTGTGCGTGCGTGCGCGTGTTTTTATTTTTTTGACTTGTTTACTTTGGGAACAATTTAAAATGCGCTCGCTGCACCCGCCTTTAGCTGTGTGTTCAATTTAGTCGCCTCTATGCATAGCTGACCACATTGCATATAACCTGCTCAATGTCAAAATCCAAGCTTTTAGTAGACAGTCGGTGGAGGGTCTCTGCTGTGTGTACATATATACACACACATTTGTGTTATGTATGCACGTGCACAGTGCATTCTCGGTTGTGTGTCTGTGCCTTGTGCGTTTATTGCATTTAAATTGTCTTTATTTTATATGAGAAGGCCTCGACCGAAGATGATATTGCATGAGAGTGCTATTTTTGGATGTCCGGACAAATTTGTACCGTATTCTTCATTGAGAATTGCACGTGCTTTTTGCGTGTATGGGGAGCGGCGGTGCAGCGGTTAGCGCGTTGCGCTACGAAACCAGCGACTCGGGTTCGATTCCCGCTCACGGCCAACGCCAGTGACGATTATCTGAACCGGTCCTGGGCATCCCCTAGGTCGACTCAGCCTCAAATGAGTGCCTGGTGCGCTGTGTAGTAAACATCGCCGCATGGGAGACAAAGGCGGTCGGGCGTGGTGCTGGCCACCCACCTCCTCATGTGCCGCGCCTGCCTTCATAGGTGCTCGCTAACAGCACTTGCCCCTACAGTCTGTTAAAGGCTATCCGGGGGGGGGGTCTTTGTGATATGTGTGTGCATACATCCAAACATGCGAGGCAAAGACAGAGTGGAGCAGTCGTATGTACGTTGAACTTCTTTCGTACCGTATGTAGCCAACCGTGCTATTCGGAGGTGCGTGTGCAGGACAACAAACTAAACACAAAAAGCAGCTCTAAAGAAATGTGGTTTTCAATCCAGATCTACAAGTGCACAACTCCAGTGGCTATCCGGGTTCCAGACGGCCGCAGAAGCGCATCTGAAAGCGCCGCGCCATGCAGTGACCGTCCCCGTTCGATGGCCAACCAAAAGCGCGTGGTTTATGCGCTGTCTTACAAACCCATCGCTAACATATACAGGAAATATCTAAACCAATCCACGACCTGCCATAGGTCGACTCAGCCTGCAATGGGTAAAGTAGTAAGCGCGGTGTGAACATTTTCAACACTGGTCACAACTTGCTCATGCGACATGCCCGGCCTTAATAGGTGCTCGTTAACAACAATCGCCTTTGTAGGTTACTTGTGGAAACTTTTTCCTTGTGTTATAGAGCGTGGTGATTCCTTCGTGAATAATATGCGTTTCTTACGATCACACTTGGATGATCCTTGTAGAAATTGTGATTGTCCTACAGGTTATTCTACTGGTACAATATCCATTCACTTAAGTTGCATTTCGAACAGGAGTTCTGGTTTCAAACATTCATACGACAAAATGGTATTCGACCACTTGGACCACTGAGACGATGTTTTAGTGGTGATTCTATTCCAACGGCCAGGCCCTGTGGGCCCTACCTTCTCGTCTGAATGCCACACTGGGCTTCGTGCAGCCTGGTTCCGCCCCCCATCCCAAGATTCTGCCTATCCTATGACCCCACTACAAATCACATTAAATTTAGAGACTTGAATTACCCTCATTTCAGGTTCAATATTGTGAGAATCTCCCACCCCAAGTGCATACAAGAACAATAATACTTGACTTACCCAGGATACTCTCACTGAGTCTCAAGGCTCATTTTCAGGAGAATGTTGCTTGGAAATATTTAGTGAATTATAAAAAAAACACACACACACGCTGCCGCATATACCTTGCGTACGGGCGCGGAAACCGAGAAACCCAGAGCAAACGCATGCGCGCATAAGGTAGAAATGGGGCAGAGGAAAAATAAGTTTTGAGGCAAAGCGCAAATTTCAATTTTCCTATCGGAGGTGAGCACAAGTTATTATTTTCGCCCATCGAGATTGCATTCGCGGCTCGCTGTCGTGGCGACGGTCGTCATGACGGCACAGGCAGGGCGGGGGAGGCATTGCATCCCACGGCGATGACACCGGTTCTGCTAGGGCGAAAGCAACTGTCTGCATGGGATTCCATCGGACAACTCCCCTAAGCACTTTAGAGGATTAGACCCCGACGGGGTTTGCACGGTGCCCTGGGCCTGCTTGGCACAGACGCAGCTGGCTCCTGGCCTTGGCTCGATTTGGCTCGGCAACGCCTAAATCCCGTTAATGTGGTTTGTTCAGAAGCTTACAAGGTGTCCTGCTGATCGCTTGCGCCTGCCTCCGTGATCCTCATGGCAGCGGCAGGTAGCGTGAAGGAGGAGTTGCGGGAAGGCTTCGCCTTAATTCCCTGCCTTCATATTGATTGTGACGAGCACTCAGGTTCAAGCAATTCTTGCTCAGCTGTGTAATGTGTGTCCAGGTGTCCAAGTAATGTTTGATGTATTTTTCTTTTCTTCGCCACCTTTTGCATTGAGACCACGGGGTGTCTACTCGAACATGAGCGTTGGGCCAGTGCTCATCTCCGATAGTAACATCGAGCCAAAAGGTTTCCCGTCTTAGCCTGAGTCAACCTGAACATGGCTCAGCCCAGGAGCAGTGCCACATGTATGTACGCTGAACTTATTTCTCACCTATTCTTAGGTTTTTTCGGTAAAGTCACGTAGGTAAAACATTAAAATGAATAAAAGTAAAATAAAATAATTTTACTTTTAAATAAATTTTTTTTACTTTTATTAATTTTAATGTTTTACCTACGTGACTTTACCGAAAAACCCTAAGAATATGAATCCTTGCAGTCACGAAAGCTTAAAATCTAGAATGATTTCTCACCTTATGTAGCCAACCATGTAAGTTCAGAATATCTCTGTCTCTCTTTCTCTCTGTCTCTCATTGTCCCTCCTACCTGTGCCCAATTTCGTTTGAGATCTTTCGCCCTCTTTGCACCCGACCACTGGAATAAACTTCCCCAGTACATGATTCAAACTATTTTTTTTTACTATATTATCATTTTTCACCAGATAAGGCCCACTGGGCTATATAGATCTTTTTCTGAAGCGACCTGGTCACAAATGATAGCTCAACAAAGTGGCTTATCAAGTGGAAATGTATAGCAGCCAAATAATCTAAACTCGCATTTCTAAATGGTGAGTGAAAAACCGGTGGACCAAGACAAAAATCCACGCGTCCGCGGGGAGAACATCCGAACTCAAAATATAGAGGCGTCAGGGTCGAGATCGAAATCACAACGTCCTCTGTACACCACCAGGTGAGGCATTTAACATCTCGCCTCTGTGGTGCCACATTGTGCAGCCCCACTAATTAACCTCATCTCAATCCTCTCTTAAAACTCGCCTCTTCTCCATTGCCCATTCCCTTCCTCTTCCTTACCCTCGCCCCTCCCCTCCGTCCTGTCCATCTCCTTTCCTTTCGTGACCCGCCATGTGCCCTCTCTTACGGTTGCTCATTCCTCAGCCCCTGCATGCCATTGCCATCTTTTATTTATTCAAGGGCCGCCATGGTCACGTGATGTTATCTTCCTCGCCCGGTATGCAGGAGGTCGGGGGTTCGATCCCAACCCTGGCACCTGTATATTTGGAGTTTGCGTGTCTCTCTCTCCATTGGTCGTGTGGACTTTTCTCCGGGTCCTCCGGTTTTTCCCTCCACATTTATAAACATGCTTTGAGATTATTTAGATAATTTTGCTGTCATAAATGTCTAAATGGTGGGCCACTTTGTTGAGCTCTCATTTGTGGCCAGGTCGCTTCTAAAAAAATAAGTGAATACCTCAGTGGGCATTGCCTGGTAGGATGGGATGGTTTAATTGTATTTGTATGTGTTTGTCTGATTTGTTTACCTTTTTAGTAATTTGCTATACTATCATATGTTGTACTGTTTGTTGTTGTAACGTTCTTAGCTGCCCCTACTGGACATCTGTGATAAAGAGCTTTATAGCTCATCGGATTCCTTCCGTATAAATACATATTCTGATGCGGATATTCGGATCTAAATCACTCTTATTTTTGCACCACTTATTAAACTCTGTCGAGTGCATTGAGCTATAGGCACGCTACAAATATAAAATAACACAAGTTAATATCCACTGCGGATAGGAATCAAACCCGTACAACATTTGCATTGGGAACATGGCACCAGTATTGCAATAACAATATAACCATGACAACACCTATTTTCCACTAAGAGGCAGTGACAGCACCACTGCGCTTACGCCATAATATGTGCACTTTGAGGTCACGTAAAATGACGAAAGCTGTCTGCCAGGTCACCAGACAGGCCCAAGTGTTTTGAGTTGATTGACTAGTTTGACTTGCAAATGTTACCGCCTGCACTCCCCACTGCTCCAAGCCGCTTTGATTTAGACACCTGATGCTCTGCTCGTTATTAGAGGCGTAACTTATCTGCTGCATCCTGTTGTTGTTGTTGTTGTTGGAGGGCAGCTGCCGCTACCATCCGCCCAGTTGTCTTTCACGAGCCTGCTGCTTCGAGGCCGATATTGACACCGCTGGTGCCAGTCACTGCCAAGTCCACTCAGCTGCAAGTCCTCATGCACCACCTCATCCCATCTCTTCTCTGGCCTACTCTCCGCACCACTTTAGCTCCTTCTCGTTCAGCCATACAGAGGCTGTTCGGGCATGCACTGGCTGGGTTTGTTGTGATACATGACTCAGCCGATGCATCCCCTTGCCCGCAGGAGGAATCCACTCACTCGGACAGTGGATGTAAAGGATTTGCGAGCGCTTCAAACGATCCATCCTGAATTTTTCAAGCTGGCGCAGATGTTCTGTTAAGGGGGGGGTCCACATTTCTCAGGAATAAAGAGAGGTCTTGTGGTGGCGGAGGAGACTCGGATCTTTGTGTGGATCGACAGGCGGTCTCTGGCGCAGCATTGCACAGCGCGCTGACGTACACACGGGCGCACACATATACGCTCACTCGCGCGTTTTACGGTGCATCCAAGCACATTGTGAGGAATGCAATTCAATAAACTAGGCAATAATAGAGCTAAAAGGAATATCAGTGTAATAAAACTGAGTTATTCGTGACACACTAATTCTGCTGTAAATTCCCTTCCTATCTAATACAAACACCTTCACCATTGGTAACTTGTAAACATGATCGATGGCATGAAAGTAAAGTATATCATAGTTCAAAAAAGTGTTGGTCAGTTCATTTAACGTAATTCATTTGCGTTGGCAACTCTGCAAGCTATCACGTACATTTTCCATGGATCAGCCCACTAGAAAGAAACTGTCACCTGCCACAAACCTGCATCGTTTAGCAACAGCAGCTTGGAACATGAAGATATTGGCTGCATAAATCAGACAGCGCACAATTCAGCGCAATGTAATGGAAATAGGATGCATACACATTTAAGTATGGATAATGTTTTTCGACATGTTGTCTGACGCTTCCCCCCGAGTGCGATGAGCTTCTTCAGAAAAAAAATGTAGAGGCGTTTAACATGTGGAGCGAAACGTCGGACATCGTGTCGCTGAACAACACGTGGTACAACCCAAATATCACAGTTGGCTACGTACGGTGCGAAAGAAGTTCAACATGCATACAAAAACAATTTGCACAGATTCACAGCACAACCGTGAAAACAAACGCCATAGTATTTGTATTGAATCCAAATTGAAAACAGTCCACAACATTTGGATGATTAAAGCTATGATGTTCCCCTGCTCGATGAGACTTTGAGTCCTGCGTATGATTCTGTTTGGAGAGAAGGGCAATTGGGACTTCTATATTCCTGTGACATTATAGGTAATATAAGCATACAAACATCGAATGTGTTTGATGGAATGAGTTTGTGTGTGGCTCGGAGAGATATCTTGGATTTTTTTTTGGGCTGAGGACCGGTATTTGGTAGTTGTTGTATTTCATCACCAACCATGTTCAGTGTCTACACTTTCACCATGAACATCGTAGGGGCGGTGAACATTCGAGGCATCGCAATGTATCAAGGCGACCGAAAGACGTGGAGTGGGCGGGTGATACAGGTTTGTTAGAGAGGGCCTTGGCTGAGGCATTGCAGTTCTTGTTAGGGTTAGGCACTGACATTGGATAGTTGGGACATTGACATGAGCTTTTAAAAAAATAGTTGAACGGTGTGGTTCGGGAAAGTTTCCATGCACCTGTATTACAGGTTTCAGTTGGAAGTGAGAATTTAGAGGTAGTCCAGGACTTTGTGTGTTTAGCACAGTTGGCTACATATGGTGTGAAAGAAGTTCAACATGCATACATACGTAGGAGGGATGTATTCCCAAAAATGTTATTCATATGAAAAATAATAAAGAAATTGGCCTAAATACAAAGTTTGGATGATCCGATTTTTTTCTTTTTGGATTCATTCGAATACTGGAAGTGACGTCATTAATATTCCGTCACTTCAACGCTTGTGGCATTGGGTAACGTAGAAATGTTTTGCAATACAACCATTTTTAATTAGTGAAAAATGTATATGGTCCAAAAATATAATGTACTTGAAAAAAAAAATGTTTTTTTTCATCTGAAACTCCATCTCTATTAGTTTTAGGTTCATTAAGTATGTAGTAATGCGCATAATGCCGAGGGCCATGATGAATCCGTCAAGACGTACATTGCATTGTCAAGCAGAATTTTGATGGATGATGTAAGCCGCATTGAAAGAGTGCTGTGAATGGCTGGGTATTTAGGGCAACTGTGTTACTGTATAAGACAGAGAGTTGGTCTTGAGCAAATAAACTAAAAGAGAACCTGAATGATAAAAAAAGGATTTACCCTTTCTGGCATAAATACAGGAGGTCTGAAGGTGTTCAAAAATCAAATAGACACCTATTACAAGGCATCAAGCCTGTATACTCGTGGTAAAAAATGCAACAAATATGCTTTGATAATGTGCGCATTGTCCTTGCATGTTGAACTATATATGTATTTAAATTTGTTTAACCTCTTTCACGCCGTATATGAAGCCAACCATGCTTATTGGAGGTGCAATCAGTCCTCGAAAGTGATTGGCCAACGCTGGGTACCGCCTCTTTATTGCACCATCTCACCAGTGCTGGACCAACGGCCGGCAAAAGGCCAAACAGCTCAAGGATGATGCAAACACCAAATCATTAAAAGCATGGGTTAGGCGAGTGAATGATGCTGCAAATTTAGTTTTTTTTAAGGATTAGGGTAAGCAACTTGGATGTTACAAATGCATCACAGCAGAAAAATTCTGTAGATGAGTGGGAGACACGTGCAGAGTTTTCGAGTGCAGATTACCGAGAAGTTTGAGACAAACACTGGAGTGGCATCCAACGATCAGTGGCCAGAGCTCATTGGTGGAAATCCGGTGAATTTTCAGAGAAGGTTCCAACTATGGGGTCTCTCAGAAGGAAGTGACGGTGAGGTGTGGTGCATCGGTACCACCTCCAAACGGCACGGTTGGCTATGTACGGTGCGAAAGAAGTTCAACAAACTGGCCTAAATTACCTTTACGTTGCCCACGTTTCTGCTCCACACAGAGCTCCGCTCTGCACCATCGACCAAACGGTATCTATGTTTTACTATTTCACTAATCGTTCTTGTCAACAACCATTTACTTTTGCTGAATGCCTCTTTGGCCTTGCCAATTCTTGATCCCATGTACACCCACAGTAAGTGGTGGAAATTCCACAATCCAGAGGAATGATGAGCTGAACTTGATCCCTGATCAGGATTTGAACTTCCAAACTCCCAGTTGTGAGTCAAGCACTGTAATCAGTCCCACCTAAGTGGATGCATGATGTGCCAAAATGAATAAACCTGTAAAATACTTAAATATACCATCAATGATTGCTTTGTTGACAAATACAATCATCAACACATCATACGAATTATTAGAATGTTGGGAATCATGCAGCATTGTACTTTTGTACTTGCCATAAGTGCATTAAAATATGCATGCGCTTGATGACGGACTCATATATCTTTTCATGTGTACACAATATAAATTTTACAATATAATGTGTGTAATGTGTCTCCTTAAGGCAGGGTGAAAGAGACAGATGCACAACACATAGACTGCACAAATCAGACCGGTAAGATTTGGCTCCTTGCATGGAATGAATTCCCAGTGGCGTAAGAGAATTGTGTTGCGGAGATTCAAAGAAACGAGTGCCGCTTCTTTAGCCGAATTTCTTTCTTTCAATTTCCATTCTCTAGAGGTAGCAGCTCTGACGTCACGAGGACATCAGATGCAGCAAGTTCAGCAGGAATAAAAAAAAAATCCCCATGGAATTTCTAATGTGAATTCCCCCCGTGCACCGGGAGAAGTATTTTGTCTCGTGGGTTTTTAAATTCAAACAACTTGCACATTGGAACTTTTCTGGCCGGAATTACAGTGGCAGTTTTAATTGGGATGTTTTTTTTTTTTCCACCATTAAGATTCCAGAGGGAGTGAAGTGGACGGATCATTTGAGGAGGTGGAGGAGGGCGGCTGGGGCTGGAGGGTCCTTAATGGACATTTTCTCAGACACTGAGACCACCACCGCTGAGGCCTGGGTTCGCATCTGGATTACAGCTGCCCATGGCTAATTCCAGTTTTTTCAAGTCATATTAAAGTTAAGTGCAAGTGCGTGTAATTTTTTAAAGACTTATTAATTATTATCAATCTTGATTTGAAGCTTTCGTGACTGCAGGAATCCTTACTCTTTGTTTCTTTCAGTAAAGTCACTTAGGTAGAAATAATAATATTATATTTTTCTACTTACGTGACTTTACCGAAGGAACCAAAGAGTAATTATCATCACTAATATTGCATCGGAGATCTGAAAATTTTCTATGCGCTGTATATATAAAAAATAACAAGGACCCATATCATGAACAGCGGATCCTTGCCTGTAAGTTCGGCAGTTCCCAGGCGCTGAATAAAGCAAACCTAACTCTGTTGATGAGGCACTGAGTGTCGAAAACGATTCCGGAGTTTGCTTTGCTTGAAATCAATGCTGCTGAAATTATCCACTCCCAGAAGGCCATGCGGTTGATGAGTTGTGTAAGAAATAATTGGATTTTTTTTTGTATGTGGAGAGGTGGCTATGTTAAGGAGACGTTGTCTGCGGATTTCTTTTGTGTCGGTAAAGTCTTAAAGAATGACCTCATCACTCCGGGGTCAATAAATAGAGTACCACTTCATGGGGAAGTCAACAGTGGTCGATAGGCTAAGCACCCTCCATAGGAATGTGGAATTGCCATCACTGCTCGGCGCTGTCAACTTGAGACGAACGCTGCCCCAATGTTCATTTCAAATGAAAACCACTTTCACTTTGAAGACACGTAGACCATTCCGTGTTGGATTAGAAAGGCCATTTCAAGTGACATCAGAAGTGGTTCTTGGAGTGTACTATTCCAAGGTCATTCTCTGACCTGGATGTGATGATCTAATCATGATGAATCAGGAGGAAGGTATTTTGTTTAGTTTCTTGCAGTAACTCTGATTGTGTAATTAACACTTAATTGGTTCTAAAACTCCCAAAAATACGAAACAAATAAACAAATGTTAGGTGGCAAGAGTTTCTGACCAGAATGATGGCGTGACATTTAAGAAAAAGATAAATGTGCACTCTTATTCCGAGATTTCATTCCAAGGGAGATTTATGTTTGAAAGTAACGGTAAGAATGACATGTCCCATAGTCCGATTAGCACGGTTGGCTACGTACGGTACAAAAGAAGTTCTACATACATACGTCACATCACTCGCCATCATGTCCTAGCAGCCAGCGATGCATATAGTGGGGGGGCGCTGAGCTCCCCCCTCTGCTGAAGGCTAAGCCCCCCACTTCTAAATGCTCATAGCGATATTTTTTTTCACACAACTGCCCTTTTTTCTTCATCATTTCCTCATATATGCAGGGAGTGGAATGCACGAAAGACAAACGCAGACTGTATCGTTACTCGTTCTGGTCAGCATCAACGCTCGTGTTTGGGTCTGTTTGACGCTGATTGCATCATGCCCTACACACCGTGCCACGTGGCTGGAAGTTGCCACGAAAACGATAGCGCCTATGAAGTCTGGCACAACACACAGAGGAGGTGGTGTGGCCAGCACGATATACCCAGCTGCTGTTATATCCCCATCGCTGATGTGTACACATGGAGTGAGGTGCCATTGTTTAAAGTCTTAGTTCTTTCGGTAAAGTCACGTAGGTAAAAAATGAAATTAATAAAAATAAAATACATCAAGTGTAGCAAATCTGGCTGTGACGGCCCCACCTGATGACGGAGACTTTTGTTGCCTCCGAAACGTCGTGATTTTATTATTTTATTTTTATTAATTACCTACGTGACTTTACCGAAAGAACTAAGAGTATGAATCCTTGCAGTCACGAAAGCTTCAAATCTAGAAAGGCTGAGTCGACCTCGGGCAGAGCCGAGACCGGTTCAGATGGCCCGCACTGATGTTGGTACACGGTCAGGAATTGAACTTGCGTCACTTTAAATCGTGACACAAAGAAGCCAGCACGGAGCTTTCTCCCGCTACCCGGAGCAACTAATAAAATGATAGCAAATAACAAAACAAATTGCCACGGGATCAGAGGCTTCTCACTGCGCGGACACAAATAGTTGCGCATGCATCTCGTAAATGGCTTCATTCGGGCAGCTCCCATTGCTCGCTCGCTGACAAATTAGTGCCCCCGGTCAGAGGGCTTGCGCGGGTTCAGGCAGCCTTTGCGGGAGTAGCAGGCTGCCCCGACTGTGTCATGCCATCCTTCACGGCCGCAGACGCGTCATCTATGATTTATGCAGAAGGCCTGCTGGGATTGGTGGGGTTGGGAATGGGGGTCATCGGATGAGACTGCATACGCGCGGTGGACAGAAGCAAAAAGGATCCACCGGCACATTTACAGAAACGAAACGGGGGGGGGGGGGGGTAACGGGGGGCGTTCGTCAATAACTTTTGAGTGTTTCCTTAAATGAAAAAAATTTATGATCGGCTATATTTTCGGGGTTTGGGCCTTCATTTATTTACGATGAAGGTAGGGCCATTGTCTGAAAGGTCATCAATCATATTTGTTTTTTTTTTCTTTAAAGACCACACACACACTGTTATTGATGGATGTATCGAGTGTGTTTGTGTTGATCGTGCTTGCGCACCATCGCCAAGGCATGAGCATCATCACCGCGTAATTTTGTTACCCACTTACGATCTACCCCCCCCCCCCCCCATTGACTGGCTGGACAAGTTAATGTGAGCAAACACCGACTTACACTAAAATGGCACGTGCTTCCGTGGTGTGGTCAGAACGTCTGCACTGAATTAGAAGCGCAAGTAGGTTATTGGGGCATTGCCGATCATTACCCCGATTTCCATAGCGCAGTTGGACATTTTTTCTCTCTCGCGCTATCATATTTTCTATTTCCCACACACACAATTACAGAGTGATCCAGAGACCACACATCCCAAAGTCATCGGTCACCTTTTTGAGTAATTCTTTTCGTAAATTAGATTTACTCCACCAACAAAATAATTGAATTCAACGCATCGATATGCAGTCGATAAAGACTAGAAAAACGTAAGCCCAGCGACGTTTTGCCATTTTCATCCAATTATTATTTTCCCCATTGAGTCCTAAACAGTACATTTTGCTCAATGGATTGTAGATAAAGGCACAGCCCTGCAATTGCTCGCTCGCACCACTGCCGGCAGAAGGACATCCACTAGAAAGGGCTCCAAGAGAGCCCCGTCCACCCCGCCAGGGAGGTATTTGGCCTACTCTTCCACACTGGGCAGACGTCACACGAGCGGTGCACATTTACCCTACACGTGACCTGCCCATCGATTGATTTGAGCCGTGGTGAAACCATTCACAGAGGTGGTGGGTGGTGGCTGGGGGGGGGGTTGAGGTATTTAAGAAACTTGCAATTCCAGTGCGCTGCTAACCATTACACCACTGTGGCAGCACCTCCTTCATGGATTGTGGCTGATCCAAAATCCCACGTTTCATTCGATGTGTTTTTTTCTTTGTATTGTACATCCTTTGAATTTCTAATTTTTTGCCCCTATTTATTATGCTATAATTATACTATTATCTTGTCTTTTGGCTTGTACAACGTTTTGAATTGCAATTACGTTTAAGAGCTTAATGAATGTAAAACGCTAATTTAAATCCCGCACTAAATATACGGTTACAGGATATGTCTTTTGTTACGTCAAAGATAAGGCGTTGGGGCATTCTCACGATGTGACCACCTCCTAACAATGGATCAGCAAAGTGACTGGGTGACGAGATTGGTCACTGCTATGCATGTCTGACCCAACCACTTTCGCGTCTGACGCTGAAGTTGACCTTACCACCGCATTAAGTTCATACATTTTAGGCTGAGTTGACTTAGGGGTGTTCTCGACCAAGTTCAAATACTGATCACCGCTACTTTGCGCATCGTTTTCGCCGCATGCAGAACCCTTCCCGGGATGTTCTCTGTGTGAGATATCATTTAATAATATGAATATATTTCAAAATAACATTCCTCCTTTGATTGAGTTAAAAGGCAGAACCCCGCTAGCTTCTTGTATAAAGCCTGCACAGTAGGAAAATGCCACTGTGAAGATGACAGCATTGAAGATGAATGCCTTGTTTTGCACAAACAACGACGAGGGGAGTTTAGTCGTGTTTTTGTTTGTTTTAATTTTTTTTTACAGCATTCTTAATTTTCGATGTAAAGCTTTCGTGACTGCAGGGATTCATCTTCTTGGTTCTTTCGGTAAAGTCACGTAGAAGGGAAATAATAAAATAAAAATGAAATAAAACATAATAAAATAATTCTCACGACGTTTCGGCCACAATGCAAGCATTCAGACGCTGTCTTCCCGACAGACCTGTTCTTCACCTGAGGACGGCTGCTTGCGTTGTGGCCGAAACGTCGTGAGAATTATTTTATAATGTTAAATTTGTTATTATTTTATTATTTCCCTTCTACGTGACTTTACCGAAAGAACCAAGCAGATGAATCCCTGCAGTCACGAAAGCTTTAAATTGAAATGTTTCATCCAGTTGATGAGCGTTTGCGTGTGAGAGGAAATCAGAGCGCCTGGAGAAAACCCACGCAGTGGGAAACACTCCCAACCTGTACACACGGAACATCTCGAGTCCATTATGTTTGAAGTGACAGCCTTCTCGTGACAAGCCATCGTATGGCACCTCAACGTTCAAGAGAGTTTTCGCAACATGTGTGCCATCCACTAACCCTCGCCTCCACAGGGTTGCTACCGTAGGATGAGGTCATAGTCACAAATTGCAATGACCCACGACCCATCCGATCTGCTGGTGCAGGAGATCAGCTTAACATTGTCGCGATCAGAATTGACAAGAATGAACATCAGATTGTAACGACGTCATCGTGTAAGATAATGTTCGATATTTAGATTTTATGTGCAGGGAAAGGTTAAACTTATAATGAAAAAATCATCCAGTGGCTGTTAAGTCGTACATGAAATATCATTAATTGTCCCTACAAAGACAAAGATCCCCCATATAGCCTTAACAAACTGTTGGGGCAAGTGTCCCTACACTATCGCTTTGCACTCACACAGGAACATACACAGACAAACGCACATACACACCTACAGGGGTATAAAAAAAAATCACCCACCAACTTTTAATTTAAAACACAGGGGGAAAGCATTTTATGAACTGGAGAATATGGTAATCTAGGCGGTTTATTCTAATTAACATGATGTGATGGTATGGAGTCTCATGAATGAGTATTGAGTGACATTTGAAAGTAGTCTGATTCCTTACGCATAACAGCTACTCGGCATGAAATGATTTGCCCCCTCCCGATTCAACGATTTGCTGTGGTCTGATAACAAGCAAAAAATGCATCTATTGTGTTTTTTTCTTCACATTGTGGGGAATGCATTGCCTCAAGTAGCCGCAGTATCCACACGAACCAATTATATCCAACATGTAAATACAAGGCACAATGTTCACTGCAAATCGTGTGCATGCGAATCATTTTACATTTGATGAATAGAAGCATAATTGCATGCCGGTTATGTACCATACACCCATATGTTGTTCAAACGAATGCTATTTCATTCTATTCGTGAGCATTTACTGTTTTAGGTGGCAGTCAAACGCTCTCTCCCAACGAGCGATGCACCCTTGCATGCAGGATTACGAGAGGCGGAGACAGATTGGGGGAGGCTTTCTTCAAGCAGGGGATTGACCGCGGCTGGCCGATGACGGACCGACGCCCTTGCCATGGCTTGCCATGTTACGGCGCTTGCGAGGGGTCTCCGTTAATATTCGCGTCTCACAAGCAAGCACGACCCGTGGGCTCTATAGCACGATCAAGATGGCTGCTGGCTTCGCATTGATTCAAACTGCCAACATCCCCCCTCCACCCCAACCCCGCTCTCTTTTAATAATTTTCAGAAGTAATTAAACTTAAACTAGCGCTTCACACTAACGATGTCCATGGATGGGAATTGAACCTTGGTTGAAAGCTCCACAAACGTAAAGTTGCATTAGACACCAACAACAACAACGACTGTCATTCGCCACAAACTGGCGGTGACGTCATAGCGCTTGTGCCAGGCTAGGTGTACTCTGAGGCCACGTGCAGTGTCGATGACTTGCTATTAACAATTGCATTATTTTGTAAATCACCAGGTAAGACTCACTGAGTTATGCAGTTCGTTTTCAGAAGCCAGCTAGCCACAAATGATAGCTCAACGAAGTGGCTTATCACGTGCACATTTATAGCAGCCAAGAACTCGAAACGCGTGTTGATTATACATGTGGAGGGGGAAACCGGAGGATCTAGAGAAAAATCCACGCGACCACGGGGAGAACGTGCAAACTCCAAATATGCAGGCGTCAGGGTCAGGTTGGAACCAACGACCTCCTGTATACCAGGCGAGGCAGTTAACATATCATAGCCACCGTGGCGCCCCTGAAATGAAAGCAATAATGAAAGTAATCAGGCCATGCATGATAAATAACAGTAAACTCACTAAACTCTGGCAAGAGAGCTAAGCGATGTTCCAGAATGTACTCATTCATTCCAGTCGCTAGCTGACTGGTCGTCAGTATCCTTATCACCTTACTGGCTTCCAACACCATGGTTACCGTTACCATGAACTCTCGTCTCTCATATGACTGCGTGTATATTTATTCTCTCATCCCATTACATATATGTACATCTTATATATACTGTATCATCTGTCATCACACAAAGATTTAATACATTGAAAGCAGGGGCTTGGAAAAAAAAATCTCCTGAGGGCCCCAAATTATCCAACACCACCACTATTCTTGGGATTTTTCGGTAAAGTCACGTAGGTAAAAATAAAAATTAATAAAAGTAAAATAAAATAAAAATCACGACGTTTCGGAGGCAACACAAGCTTCCGTCTTCAGGTGGAACCGTCACAGCACGCTTGCTGTACCAAGTAAATGAGAAATTCCAAGAGATCCAACCCCGTATATATACTGGTTTAGGGGGGAGGAGCCAGGACAGGCCCCCTTTTTATTATTATGGTAAGGTTGGTGCGGCTGAAACTACGGTTAGAATTAACACCACCACTAGCTGTGGCAGGGACTTAACTTCGGCTCACGGTCGCACTCAACCACTGGTCCCACCGCTCACCATTTTCATCACAACATTCACAGCATTCCATAAAATATGTTTATATAACCGCTGTAAAGCAGTGCTATAATAGCCTGTGACCTCACTCTGTCACTGGGTTCGTGCTGTAAATGAGATGTTACATCTTTAGCCATGCATCCCAGCAAAGGTTTCAAATGAATTCATTAATTCACAAATGCAATATGCACCTATGTAATATCCTATTTGTTTTTGTTACATTAAACATTGTGCGGACATTTCAGTTGATCTCAAAAACAATAACCATTTCACAATTTTGTTTTGCCAGCACAGTATACCTATCTCTGTACATAAACATGATTATTAATCAAAAAGACAATCAAAATAATTCACCAACAAACAATACTTAATAACCTTGAGTTGTGCCTCCTTGAAAATCAAATGACTAGCTTCAACACTTCAAAGTCAACATTGTTATTATTTCACCGCTGATTTCCTGTTTACAGTCCTAAGGCCAGTGGTGGAAATTCGGCATTCATATGGTGGAATCGAGTCTCCATGGTACAATCACTGTTGACTTCTTGCAAAGTGGTACTATTTTATCGACCCAGGAGGAATGATGGGCTGAGTCAACCACTAAATCAGGATTTGAACTCGCAACTTTCCGATGGAGAGCCGCTTGATCCACCAATGAGTCGCCTCGTCAATGAAGCAGAGTTAATTATACACGTGTATCTTAGAGACTAAAACACAAAACTAAACTATTAAACTAAAAAATCTTTACCAGGTAAGGCCCTCTATATAGCTCTTACTCAGAAGCGACCAGCTATACATGATAGCTCAACGACGTGGCTTATCATGTGGACATTTATAGCAGCCAAATTCTCTAAACGCATTTTGATTATAAATGTGGAGGGATAAACTGGAAGGACCGGGAGAAAAATCCACACGACCACGAGGAGAGAGACGGGCAAACTCCAAATATAGAGGCATCAGGGTCGGGATCTAACTCACGACCTCCTGCATACCAGGCGATGTAGTTAACATCTCACCACCATGGCGCCCAGTTTCAGTACGTAAATACGGCGCAAAAACTTTGTGTAGCAAAGAAGTCTCAAATATAATGAATTCATTGGAGTCAATACAATCCTTCACCTCGAGCAATTCATTGAGCCACAAGTAATTGTTTGTCTCTGAGGGTTTCAACAAAAACTTTGATTGGAGTCTGTGTACGGTACGTGCACAAATACAATTACCTCCTTGCCGCCTTATTGTGCCTATTTATGTTGATCTTCTTTGGCACCGTACGTGGCCAACCGCGCTAACCCGTTTAGACCGGCATTGTACAACAACCGAGCGCCGTGGCTCACAACCGTGCGAGTCTCGTAAGCATGTTGAGAAAAACAAAACATTGTCGTGGTTCTTTCGGTAAAGTCACGTAGAATGGAAATGATAAAATAATAAAAATAAAACATAATAAAATAATTCTCACGACGTTTCGGCCACAACGCAAGCAGCCGTCCTCAGGTGAAGAACAGGTCTGTCAGAAAGACAGCGTCTGAATTCAGACGCTGTATTTCTGACAGACCTGCAGTCACGAAAGCTTTAAATCGAAACAAAACATTGTCGTGGTTTTTCGAGCTGCGCAGAACTACGGTGGCAACATCGAAAGGGAGAGCGGAACAACATTGCGACGTTCTCACGAGGCCAGACGTAACGCACCCCTCAGAATTCGGGAATGAACTGAAGGCGGAATCCGTGGCCCTGATAACGATGGAAAGCCGTGCAAAAATAAGGGAAGGGGGAGCGTGGGGTTGGTGGGGTGCATGGAGCATCTCTTCTGCATTATCATCGATCAGAGAGAAGGGGGCACTCGCCACGAACTGGTGGTGACGTCGTCATAGCGCTTCTGCCAGGCTAGGTGTACTCTGAGGCCACGTGAAGTGTCGATGGCTTGCTGTTAACGATGTAACACATTTTTTACTGGTAGGAACCTCCTGGTTACACCAGCCCACAGGGGATTATTGTGTCCGACCGTCCGTCCGTCGTGCATCCAAAAATGGGAGGGTTGGGGCTGGGTGGAGAGGGGAGGGGCTGGGTGGGGAGGGTGGGGCTGGGTGGGGCTGGGTGGGGTGAGGCTGGGTGGGGAGGGGCTGGTCACCCCGTGGTGCCCTTATAAAACTCAACGTTTAACCTACTCACGCCGGCTTGTGCCCGCCCTCACAGTCGGCCATATTTGCGGAATACACCACGCCGACGTTGATCCTGGCCATTGACCGAGCAACCCAACGTTCCTACCAGCTCCCTCCGCAGGAATGTGTTATGGGTATTTGCGGAATACACCGCGCCGCCGTTGACCCTGGCCATTGACCGAGCAACCCAACGTTCCTACCAGCTCCCTCCGCAGGACAATGTGTTTGTATACACCAGGTACGGTCCACTGAACTGTATCGCTCCTTTTCAGAGGCGACCTGGCCCACAAATGATCGCGCAATCAAGGGGCTTCTCACGTGGACATTTACAGCAGCCAAATACGCACCATGTTGATTCTAAATGTGGAAAGAAAAATCCACGCAACCATGGAAAGTATCTGCAGACTCCAAATATTAAAAAGGGTTCCGTTGTTTTATATTCATATTCTTAGGTTTTTTCGGTAAAGTCACAGCTATCGGGCTGTGACGGTTCCACCTGAAGACGGAAGCTTGTGTTGCCTCCGAAACGTCGTGATTTTTATTTTTTATTTTACTTTTATTAATTTTAAATTTTTACCTACGTGACTTTATCGAAAAAAACCTAAGAATATGAATCATTGCAGTCACGAAAGCTTCAAATCTAGAATTAGGCTTCCGTTGTCTTCAGGCGTCGCAAAAAAGAGAGGGGTTGGGGCTGGGGTGGCGGTTCCCTACACAGCGGGGAGGTTTTCTTCGTCGCTAATGAATGAGGCCCCCCTCGCCCCACAGATGTTCTACCCGAGGCCTTTCTCTTGTCCTGGACCTCGATGGCAACCTCTGGTTGGCTCTCCTCTCCGTTGCTGATGTCCACGGTGCACCACGCTATGATTTTAGGCTTCTGCATCAACCTGGGGGGTAGGGGGGGGTGAGCGGCACACGTCAGTTTGAGATTTAATTTGCAATGTTTGATGAGCTGCAACGATTTGTGAGGGGTGGGCCATGGTTGAGTTTTTTTTTTGGCCCAATTTTTACTCTCAAATTTGTATTGTTTGAAAGGTTTCAGTGTCGTTTGTACAGTTTCATTTGCACCATTAACCTAAATGTAACATTGGCATATGATTTGCGTATGATTTGCATAAATCGAATGAAGACATTTCAATATTGCATAAATCATAAGCAATGCATTTTCACGCACACAATTTAACGTGCATAATGTTATAATAATAATAATATATTTCATGCATTGTCACTTAAAATTACTACCATATACCACTCATGTCGTGAATGGCCAGGAATTGAACCCAGGTCTGAGATTGCTGCGGTATTTTCATAATTACTTTAGCCAGTTGGAAGTATTAACAATAACGTCTGAAATTAGTTAAATCAGATTCTTGTTAAAAAAATCCTCAGCAACACTTTAACATTACTTTTCAGCAAATTCATTTAATTAAAGGCGAGCTTAGGACCTCTCTCCCATTACTTCAAAATCCTGTTTGACGTTTGAATATTTCTGTTAAATGCAAAGAATATTGAAATGTCTTCATTTGGTTTATCAGGTTATCACGATGGTTTAAAAAAAATTGAGTAATGGGTAGTAGAACGTGTATAAGATGTATGCGAATGATAATATTACAGGATTTGGTTATCACAAGACTCACAATTGAAAAGTCACGAGTCAAACTTATTCAGTCCATCATCATACTTGGGTGGATAAAAAAGGTACCATTTTGTGGAAAGTCGGCATTTGTTGTCCTATGGAGGGTTATTGCACCAACCCCCACCATGGTAATGTGGAATCTTACGAATTGGTGCCGCATGGGTGAAAGTAGGTGATGATCACTGCTCAATGATAATTTTGGCTGAAAACCACGTTCACGTTTTATGAAGTAATGGGGAAAAAACGAACAGTAGAGCAGACAATAACCATTAAACATGCTTATTATGGCATGTTGAGTGCTTATTTTGATTATTTCCGTAAAAAAAATGCTGATAACTGTACGCATTCATGGGCTAACGGTGGTGACCTTGGTAATGAAGCATAATTATCTCTGATTTTTTTTTGGTATTTTCGCCTGAATTATTTTCGTTGTCATGTCTACTTAAAATAGCCTTCGCGTGCTGTTACGTGCACCTGCGCGCTTTGATTAGGACAAAGATGCTGACCAAAGACTTAAGTGGGCATACATGGTTCACGTGCAGTCTTGTTCATCAGCCTGCTGGCCACTGAGTCAGCGTCCAAAACGTTACAAATTCAGTGACTGGCGGCACAGCAAGCATAACCTGCGTTCGAATCCTGACTTGGTCGCATATCTCTGTGCAATTTGTATGTTCTGCTCCTCCTCCGCATGGGGTTCCTCTGGGTTTTTCGCTTTACTTCCATAGCTTAAGTTCATGCAATGTAATTGGTGTCGGCCAAACATTTTAAGGCAACAGGACCCTCCTGAAAAGGAGCATTCGTAATCAGTGTGGCTTTCCTGGGTAATGAATTCATTATCATTATAATTCCACGTAAGCCATAGGTAAATCATTCAGGCATACGCGTTCACGAATCGCCGTCTGCTGCTGCATAGCAGATGCTCAGGATATTGCCATCTCAATGCTCCAAAAACAAAAGAGGGCCACTTTAAATTTAGAAAATGTCAGAGCGGTATGTAGTTATATTCATCCACGTCTCACTTAGAAAATCGATTGTAAATGTGTGGCCTTAAGTGATTAGGTATTGGCCATTTGCTTATGCAATCCATTGAACGTCTTCGAACAAAGACGGTTACTGCATCACGAGCTTTGAGATTCACTTTTGCGGCCGTCTGGAATGCTCTTCCTTCCGAAATGAGGAAGCCACTGGAGCCATGCACTTTAAAATCATCCAGATTGAAAACGAATTTATTTGGAACAGCTTTTGTGTTTTGTTTGTCCTCCTGCAGCTCCGATTAGCACGGTTGGCTACATCCGCCGCGAAAGAAGTTCAACATACGAACGTATATACATACATACGAGCGTAGTGCATAGTAACGTATAAAATATCGCCACAATCAGAGTTGTGGGTTGCTCATCTGCACCAAATGGTAGGAACCAGTCCCTCGAATGGACAACCTCTGTTGATTACCCATAATGGGGTCATTACTCATTTAATCCAACCCAATGGGAAGATGAGCTGAGTTGACCTCCAAACTGGATTTTGAACTCACACGACCTTTCAATTGTTGACGGTTGTAAATCCAAATTACCGACCACCCCCCTCCCCCAAAACATGGATATTAATGGAACATTATTATTATTACATATTTATTTTAGATTCCTATTTTTAACTCGAGCGATGATCACCATGTGATTGAATATAAGTAGGGTCGTTTTTTTACTATATGCACTCCTGCTAAGGTGATGATGACGATGATTGATGCTTGTGTGCACAACAGAAAGGATGGATTCCTGAATGTATTGTGAAAGAGATTGATGTGCCAGATGTGCTCTGATGTATTCAACAAAAAGCACGAATGTTTATATTGTCTCACCTTGGTGCAAGGGCCGGGCATATTGGCCTGCTTCTGTCATTCACGTTCTTATTTTTGTTTATTTTGGCTATGACTTGTTTTTTTGGTTTTTTTAAGTCTCCGAATAAAATCACGCGTACTTGACAGAACAATGAAAAATTAAGCACCCACCTCTCTCAAGAGAGAGAGAGAGAGAGAGCCTGGCATGAGCAATGAATGTGCTCGAATTTAAAGAATCGCTTGTTCATGTCAGTCACGTTTTACGGAAGATTAATTAGCGCAGAAATGTAGTTGTGGGGCAGAAAACACGGCGGGGGGTGTGCATGGTTTATTATCATGTCGAACTTCCTTTACACCCTACGTAGCCAGCCGTGCTAATCGGAGGTTGCGTTTGAGAGCCTCCAGATGGCATGCTGGTTGTGGGGGGACTCTTAGTCCAGACGTGGTTAGTTGTGAGTTGGTGAAGGCAAAGGGCGTAGATGTTACTGCATAGTATGGTACAGCACGAGATTTTGATTCGCTGCTCTGCCCACAACAGCCTCCAACACTTAATTCTAGATTTGAAGCTTTCGTGACTGCAAGGATTCATATTCTTAGGTTTTTTCGGTAAAGTCACGTAGGTAAAAACATTTCATACATGGCGATCACCCATCCGAGCACTGTCCGGACTCAAGCCCTCTGATTAGCTTCGGAAATCTGACGAGACGTGGTGAATTCTGGGTGATACAGTTATATTTACGCGCTCTAACCAAAAATAACCCTTTGTTATGAATCCATGACATTGCAAACCATTATAAGGCTAATCGCAAGTGGATTACACGTGGATTAAATACAACAATGTCAGTGGCGGTGGCCCGGTGCTCCGACCCAGACAACATGACCGCTTTTATTCACGCGGCCACGTCATACGTCATTTCCGTCTGACCTTTCAGTGGTAATATATTTGAAGAAGTATTCGGACAGCTAAACATTCGTCCATTCTGATAGAATACGGATAGAAACCTGTGTTCACATGCCCGGTGGGCTGAACTGGGTTTTTACAAAGTGCCGATGTCAGGGCCAGCTAATTGAATGAATGTCGGGCTCGCACAAATCTATTAATCACCCGGTGATGCTATTGGTGACGCTATTGGACCAATCGGACATGGGCATTTGGCTATTCAGGCGTGCAGTTTTTTTTTTACCCCCAGACGTTCTCATGACCCTTTTCCCTCTTATTCTACAAATGTTCCTGATAAAGGAACGGATATTAATTGCAATTCCACACATAAGTGATGATGTAGACACACTTTCACAAGTGTGTATAAGGACAAGGTCCTGCATGGCCGATTCATTTAAGTAATGTTTGCCATGAGGGATGCAACTGAACCGCACAGAGAGGAAACAACGTGCTTATGAGGGGATCTACGACTGACAGCCTCGCACGGATAGTCAACAAATGCATTGCAGTGGTTCCTTTCTAACCGCTATCTTGCAGCCCAAGCCTACAACACCTGGAATTCCTAAGGCAGTCTGTTATCAAAGGACTAACCAAGCTTCAATTCTGTTCAGCGTCTGAGATCTGATTAAACCGGTTGCATTTCAATAAAACATAATAAAATATTTATTTTATTACGTTTTATTATTATTATTTAATTATTTCCATTCTACGTGACTTTACCGAAAGAACCAAGAAGAAAAAAAGGGGACGGGATGCTCGCGAGTGAGAGGGAAGATTTCCCCACCACGGTCCGCTCGGGGAAAAGCGAGAGGCGGAGTCACGTGGGGACCCGGCGGTTGTCAAATGTCGGGCTGCGGTTTCAGGAAGTGACCCCTCCATCCACCCCCCCCCCCCGGAAAATGAGTGAGCACATGTGGCACGAATCGCCACTATTCGCATAGGAACGGGGTATCCGCTTTGCATATCGGTGGAGAGGACGCGCATGAGCGTTGTGCAGAATCTCGGGGAGAGTTATCTCTAGATTTGAAGCTTTCGTGACTGCAAGGATTCATATTCTTAGGTTTTTTCGGTAAAGTCACGTAGGTAAAACATTAAAAAGTAAAATAAAATAAAATGCCTCCGAAACGTCGTGATTTTTATTTTATTTTACTTTTTAATGTTTTACCTACGTGACTTTACCGGTGGGGTTGATAAAAAAAATGATGAAACACAGGTGTCACACTGTGGGAAGTTGCCAGTCGCCAGAGAGACTGTCCCCGCTATAGAGAGCTGGAAATTCCACCACTGGTTTAGGGCCACTCGGAGACTGAGAGAGAGATGAGAGAGAGATGAGCATCCCCCCACACTATGACATTTTTCTTTTTGGAGCTACTGAGGCCTGGAGCTGTATTTCACTGATATTTGACGTATTCTTTGGTTCTTTCGGTAAAGTCACGTAGATATAAGAAAATAACAGTAAATAACAACTACGACGTTTCGATCATAACACAAGCGATCGTCATCAGGAGTAAAAATGGGGGGGGGGGGGGGGGGGAGTGATATTTGACGTCAATAAACATTGGCTTGGGACGTGTCTTTGATGTTCCCTATCTGCCAGGCACGTGTGCATATGCGTGTTATATTAACTATGCACGAATGGGAGTGGTGGTGTCGTGGTTAGCATAATGGGCTATGATTGTGATGACCCTGGGTTTCATTCCTCACCATAATGCACTGTTTTCTTTTGTTTCAAAACCTCAAAACAGCCCATTGCAACATTGGAAGCTTTTCCACTCCACTAGCATGTGGCAGAACTCACGAAAGTTTGTGGCCCTAAACCAGTGGTTTAAATTCCACAATGCTATGGTTGGAACCAGGCTTTCCATAGAACAACCACTGTTGACTTCCCACGAAGTGATATTTCATTGATGGTGGTTGAAGATGATAAATGATGTTTCCGTGGACCTCCTGACTAGGGTTTTAACTCGAAACCTTGTGATTATTATATTCTTGGTTCTTTCGGTAAAGTCGCGTAGAAGGGAAATAATAAAATAAAAAATAAAAAACACATTTCTCGCGACGTTTTGATTGCAACACAAGCAATCATCATCCGGTGTGAAACCCACGGCAAGAAAATTTGAAAAAAGTGAGCAACCTGCTCTCGCAGAATGTGTAAGTCGCTTCACTGGCCTTTGGAAGGGATATGGGAACAACAACAACAACCCATTAAGCTGCAACTGAAGTGCAAGTGAATAAAAGATTGATGAAAAATGACGTCAAATGTTCGTTACCTCTATGCAAGTCGTTTGGACGTAATTTGGGTATGCGGTTCGCTGCAAAGCCTTTTTTTTTAACGGTTACCGTACAACCTCACATTGACCTTCGCTCGGCGCGTGAATAGGCTCACCAGTCGGTTTCGGTGACGTTTAACAGAACATCTGGGGTGGTGCCTATTAAAGAGATGTATTGACATACAAAACGTGGTGAAATGAAAGGGATGTGAGGTTAAAATGCGTTTGTGGGTATTGATCGCATTAATTTGCCCCCGTGCCTGTGTGTGATTTCCAAACTGGGTCATCTATAAATACGTGACAAATTGCCCAGATTTGGTGACTTGCGGCACTGTTAATCAAACATTTGGAGTGCTTGGCATTGATGTATTATGGTCTCCACGATATGCCATTAATTTGTATTCTATAATCAACCACATTTTAACAACTTATGACACGAATGCACATTTTGGAAATCAAATGGTCACTTCATTTCTATCCTTGTGCCATGTTGGTTTTGAGCCCCCCCCCAAAAAAGAATGCACATTACATAATACGTTTATTGCATCGATCAGCTCAAGTTCTGATTATTATTGCACTATAGTTGCAGGGTGAAGAGCCTACACTGTTCATATTGTACCTCTTACTCACTTTTTAAAGTCTGCCACCTCCATTAACATGAACCCCTGGACTTCAACCAAAGTCCCGAGTGAGGCACGTTTACATCGCGGCTGTGCACGAATTTATTCACCGGTGGGATCTTCGTTCAACAGATGCCACTAGGGCGTAATGGAGAGGGGGGGGGTGGATCGCCGGTTCGATTCCGGAAAAACAAGGGGGTGGAAAACTCACACCTCTCCGTAGACGGTCAGGGGATTCTCTCGAGCAGGTCCTGAGTGGTGGCCCCCTTTCCGCTAGACGCGGCATGAGCGAGTGCTGTCAGAGCTGATCTTTTTTTTTGGGCCGAGCCAACGTTTATAATGCTAACGCCTAAACGTCGTGCGTTGTGTTAGTATGCGAACCGGACGTCACGGGGTCAAGGTATCAACTTACGCAGTATACGGAGAACTGCGGCACTAGGGAAGGGTGCAATGACAAAGCGTGGTGGCATCGACGGCACTTTTGCGTGTGGGCTGAGTGCACCGGCAAAGTGCAGTTAACATTCTCGGTGATGATCGTCTTCCCTTCGGTTCCCTTTCCGTCCTCTGTGAGAGACATTTGGGGGCCGAATGAGACATCTCCACCTCGCTTTGTCTCGCATCAGCTTCACGGCTTCCGAGATTGTCGTCCGTTTTATCTGAGATGCATTTTTCTGTACGCTTTTTGGCGTCCTCTGGTCTAACACCGTCTTGAGACTAGGCTGAAAAGAAAGCTGTTTCTGGTGTGGACCAATCGGTTTCAAAGACAATGCATATATTATCAGTGTACGGTTTTTTTTGGTTTGCATTCGGACCACAAGTATTGTGGTTAATGCAGACATGATTCCTTGTTAAAGGTTTCAGTTTGGTGTTTTAACATCTTAACGCCTGTTTTGTTTCCAGAAATAAGGGGAAAACCTATTCTCATACATTTTCCACCGCGTCAATCCGGCGCGTTTTTGCTTTTTATTTCAATCCGTCTTCCGTGCACCTTTGTACTGTTCTTAATTCCACAGTTGTATGTATTCATGCAATGCCATAATTAACTACTATTTATACAAATATTTGAAATTAAAATGTATGTAAAAATGTGTCTATTTAGTTTGAAACGTAGAATTACGTTGTACGTTCATGCAAGTAATTCATTGGTGTAATATATCCGCGTATGCATGTAAGCCTTATGCAGAGAGAAAATGTTTTACTCTGTTGGCATGGGAGGTGTGATTTGAGGCATATGGGGTACAGCTTTCCTTACACGTGCACAGTGCATCGCTTCAGTCCAGACTACTTCCCTTCTCCATTTCCTTGAATTTAGCAAGAGGCTTTGGGAAATTCACTTCGCCTCCAAATCTCCAGGGCTCTTTGCAGCCTTTATTTGATTTATTTGATAGATTTGTTCTGATCACTCAGCAGTTTGGAAGGAAATCTTTTGAATGTCTCCATCCCAGCGACTGGAGTTTAACTTGTCTCGTGACAGTTCCAGCCACGCTCATGCTGAATGATTAATTCTTTAGATTAACAATAGTAAGAGTGGTAATTGCCGTTTTATACTGAACAGACGCGAAGTGGAAGTGATTTACGGCTCAAATGGGCATTGAGACGGTGCTCATCTCCTGCTTGCAGACCTGAGCCAGTGGTGAAAATTCAAAATTCTTATGACGGGGGCGAGGTTGTCCAGAAGACGAACCACTTTTGACTTGGTCACAAAACGGTAGTTGTTTTGTTGGCCCCAAAAGGATGATGGGCTGAGTGTAATGCCAAACTGGATTTGAATTCGCAGCCTGCGATTGTGAGAAGCTTGCTCTGCCGTTGAGCCTCCTGGAAATGAGAAAAGTATCTCCAATATCAATGTTAAAAACAGGACCAACTGCAGATGATTCATTAAACAGCAATGTTTAAATGGCAGCAACATTAATCTAAAAAAACAATCTCATGATTCATTTTATATAACATCGTTCATGTAAATTGTATCTCACAATCGCGGAGGAAACCACAGACAAGCTGGTAGGCTGCAAAGCGGCGTGTCAGCGCCAACAATTGCTCTGCAGTTCTCTACATATTCAGCTGTTTTCAGCCAATTGACGAGTGCTTATGCTACATGTGGGAAGAAACCGAAGCACCTGGAGAAAACCCACGCATGCGAGGGGGCAACACTCTATCCCATACAGAAGAGACAGATTAGGCGAACCCCAGGGTACTTCACCTCGATGCCCATGGGTAGGGAGTCTCACGACGTTTTACATTTGTACGGCGATCCACGAACCCTTGCCTCCCCAGTGCATAGTCACCGCCACCCAGCTGGTAGTTCGAGCAGCCACAGTGGCCACCGCAAATGGAAGTAGCAACACGTCATTCGTCATTCAACGCTATGCTGTTCCGGGCAGTCTGCAAGTCGCACGGTGTGTCCCAATCGTCTATGAATCTCGTAACACGCAAGAGGCTCAGTGTTAAGTTAATGTTGTTTATAGAGGCAAAACACTGCTGTTTTTAAAGACGTTGTATTCACTGCAGAAAAGTGTAGCGACACGACCACACTCTATGATAGCTGGCGCCAGATTGTGCCACACGCCCTTCCGTATGGACTTGCGGGAGCCTCGGTACCGATGAAGTTATTTCATTTTAGTTTTTTCTTCCAGTTCCGTTTTTACGATGTACACGTACGTCATCGGAATGGAATCAGAAGAAAAACGATTACATACATGTACGTATACGCACATCATCCGAACGGGAATAACAACCGGAAGGATGCATTATTAACTTATTTTGAAGGCACGATGACAACTCCTTGTTATTATTTACGAGAAAAGATGAGAAAAAATAAAACTGTAATTACAAATGCTAATGGATCTCTGTTATTTCACGTGAAAAAAAAAACACAGCCGTTCAGCATTGCTTCCACAGGACTAGGTTTTGAAAATAAGTGTAGGATTGGATTGTCATCGTCGTAAAATACTGGCCATCATCACCGTCACCACCACCACCACCACCACCGCCATTGTCTCATCATCGCAATCAATAGTCTGGGTAAACGCATCACCCACCATCTGGTGAAGCTGCACAACTTGGTTGGATGTCAACAGCCCTCGCTGTGTACAGGATACAGAATATACTGGTACCTGCCATGGGAATACAGAATTATTTTCACGACTTGCTCAGTGCTGACAACCAAGCTGATCACCATCCAACGGTCATTTGAGCACATGATTAATTTGCCACGGTTGGATGACTTTAACATATATTTCAAATGCGTTTACTGGATTATACATTGAATATCATGCATTGATAATAATAATAATATTTTAGATCGCAGAGTTGCAACGACGCCGAACGAATGAAACGCATGAAAGAATAATAATTAGCGGGCCTCCTCATTCACGTCAACAATGGCACGGAGTCTGCACTTATTACCACGTTCTGAATGCACGTGGCGAAAATTATAGAACAGCTGTAAATTCAGCAGCGCGCTAGCCCTTTCTATTTCATTACTGTCGTAATAGGGAAAGATTCCTCCGGGCTGCCATAAAACAAATTGGAAAATGACTAGGAAATTAGCCTTTACACGTGCGATATTTCACTGCGACGTGCGGCTTGAAGGCGGAGCCAAGAGCGTCGTGACTCACAAGTAAATGTTCGGCTGAAGGACATTGCAGTTTGTACACGGCCGAAGAGAAGAGAAGAAAGATAAAGAGAAATTTGAAGAAGAAGAAAAAAATCGTATTTGTTTAAGCTAAGCGTAAGAACATCCTTTCAAACATTGGGGCAATAAATACAATACGCTGTTGCCGTGTACAACATTCCACTTGCCGGAGATATACGTTGTAATCCTCGAGAGCACGGGTTGATATTTGTAATTTATTGTTCATTATTATTCGGGGCATATTGCAGCTGTCGTGGTGTAATGGGTTCGGACAATGGAATTGCAAAGCGGAGGGTCACCGGTTCAGACTCCATCTCCTTGTGTGGAAGTCAGAGAGATGGCGTCTCTGTCCACACAACAATATAAATGGGCACACAACAGTCAGTCGCTTGGCAGGTCGTGCGTGGTGCAATTGTCGTGGGTTCTACGGAGGCAGACACTTCGAACTTGGAGGCAACACGTTTATTGCACAGCCCAACGGGGCTAACTACATAAACGTACACTCTAGACGAGGGGTGGGGAACCTTGTTTCTGCCAAGGGACATTTGGATATTTGTAACATAATTCGCGGGCCATCCAAAATTATTAACTTAAAAATTTGCCTGTTATATTTGGTCAAATATTTAATTAACTCAGCCCTAATGCGATGGCTGGAACTGCCTCTCTTTGGTGAGGCGTGTGATGTTAGCTGGTGTTGATGATGTTGCTACTCGCAACTGCTTTTCCAGGTTTGCTCCTAGATTTTTTGAATTTCGAGTCCCACCTGCGGTTACCTTGGCAGGGCCAGACCAAATTATGTCGTGGGCCTTATACGGCCCGCGGGCCGGACGTTTCCCACCCCTGCTCTAGACCCTAACAGGGTAACGACTATACTTTAACCGGGTAACTACATAACCGGGTCAGTCAGTAACGGCCTGACTGACCCACGATGGCAAGCGGAGACAAACGATTGAAGAGACGTAGCACCGAGGGTTGATTCCAGAGAACAGCCTCGTTTAGCTCACAGGACCCCCTTCTTATCCCCCGAGCGTAACCTTGCTCCGCCCTCGGCCACGCCCCCTTCGGGATCTTCCCAGAAGGTTCTGGGACCTCACATCACATGTCCCCTCGGTCCCCTTCTGGCCCCCGTCCTTATCCTATCCTGGTCACGTGCCCTCTCGGGTTCACCTCGCCTGTCCACGTATGCCACACGTGCTCTGGTGACAGAGAGATGCTCTAAGACGCACAGTTACATTCTTCTTACAGTGGCTAGTGCTAACACCACAGTGACCCAATATACGTCACTACATAATAAAATGTCGGTACGTCGACCTCTTCCAACGCGTCTGGTCAACTGCCCTCCAGAAGTCTGCTCGAGTGTAAGGCCCTTCCGCCAGCATTGGCGTCAGCGGACAATTGGAGGACTGATGCTGTGCTCTTTTCATGCACTGTTGTTAGCCCACAATGAACATTACGTGGGAAAATTAAATACACTTCGATGTTTTACGTTTGTTGAACGGGGATGTGCAACACAATTAGGATGACCGTGCGCGTGGAAGTGGTTCGTTTATACGCAAGTTTTATTTGGCTGTTGAGACACATGAAAGGTCAATTGTATTCTTATTTAACTTATCTTGAAGGAATTTATATAGCGCTTTAACGAAGCCGCTTTACACTGAATTCACAACGGCACATTTGGATGTGATGGTGGAGATGAGGTAAATGAAATAGATGAGAGGATGGGTGGCAAATCTGCGACGCGTGAATTCGGTAAAAGCGAAATTGATGACAGTAAATAATGATGAATGTATGAAATGAATGGGGGATGAGTGATCGCCATATGATGAGACTATGAAGAGGGAACAGTACTGGCGGTGGTTATGAGGGGGAGATTAAGGCGTCGTGGGGTGAGCGAGGGAAAATTTGTGAGGTTTCAGTGCGGAGCGGAAACTCGTGAGCGAAGGTAACTGTTCAATGTGGAGGGGAAGTTTGTTTTTATCTTGACTCTAAGATTAGAGCAACTGTATGTTCACATTCGTTACTTTTTGTACAATTAGATGAATAAAATGTAAAGCTTTTATCGAGGGAAAAGATAGAAATATGTTTTTAATCAAAGATAAATAAATAACTACATATTACACGCAAAACATTGATAACACAGAAATACGTGAATGTTGTTGAAAACAAACTATTGTTTGCATAAAAATTTCACTGTAAAAATATATAATTTAAAGTGTATTTGTAATATCAATCGCAACGAATGAAAGAATAATAGTATACGCTTTATATTAAGCAGCCCTCTGTTTGGTCTTTCCACGAAACGTTAAACCGTTTTCGTCCATTGGCCTCTTGGTCTTTGCGGACTAACATTGTCCAGCAGGATTTATTTAAGGAGGCAACCTCTGGACTGGACTTTACCCATGCCAAGTTTCATCGGCAAGATGCAGGCTTGTTCCACTTATGCTACAGGTCAATGCAGCAAAAATAGCCAAGCAATGCATGCAACTCATTGCGTTCGTTATCTTTGCAGGAAAGCCTTTAGAAGTCTTCAGACTCTTTCAGGTGAGTCTTGCCATCAGATGTTCCGCAAGACCGTAATATTTTGTCAAGGGGCCGTCCATAAATGACGTCACGCGATTTTGGATGATTTTTGACCCCCCCCCCCCATCAAAGATGACGTCACAAAGCTCTGCCCCCCCCCCCCCAAAACCATATTTCCATTTTGAAAATAAAAGATGCTTCAAATCGCTTTAAGCTATTGTCATTGTAGTGCGCGTAAAATGTTGCGCTGTACTCTGATGTTGTAGGAGTGTTGCTATAACAATTCTATATTTATTTAAAGTTGCGCATTTTGATGTGACGTCATATTTCTCAACCCCCCCCCCCCCTCGTCACACATCGTCACAAATGTCTGACCCCCCCCCCCTAGCTGCGTGACGTCATTTATGGACGGCCCTCAAGGGACACTTTTAGCACTGTGTTTTGTGTAAAAAGTTAACGACTAAACATTAAAAGGCTGTGTGGCTTTTGAAAGTATACTCAAGCATATTTTAAACTTTTGAAGGAAACTCATCGTATAATACAAGTGCAACATTAGTTTCTGTGAATGTAATATACTGTAGTGTATTTAAACGCATTGTTTTCCATAACAATGCAATAACGTTATCGTAGATGAATATTTATTTTTTATTAAACACATTCACACCATTATTTTAAACGATCGCACCCCTTCAATTATTTTCCTGCTTGTATTTTACCTCGGGTTTCTAAATTCAAATTAATCGTCTTTCCAAGAGGTCTAATGATACATTATCGATTATTAATTAGTCAATGAAAATAAGTTGAGCGAGGAGATGGAGCGATGAAATCAGCTTGTGTGAGCTGGATCATTGCGTGAGCTGGATTATTGCGTGAGCTGGATCAGTGCGTGAGCTGGATCAGTGCGTGAGCTGGATCATTGCGTGAGCTGGATCAGTGCGTGAGCTGGATCATTGCGTGAGCTGGATTATTGCGTGAGCTGGATCAGTGCGTGAGCTGGATTATTGCGTGAGCTGGATCAGTGCTTGAGCTGGATTATTGCGTGAGCTGGATCAGTGCTTGAGCTGGATCAGTGCGTGAGCTGGATCAGTGCGTGAGCTGGATCATTGCGTGAGCTGGATCAGTGCGTGAGCTGGATCATTGCGTGAGCTGGATTATTGCGTGAGCTGGATCAGTGCGTGAGCTGGATTATTGCGTGAGCTGGATCATTGCGTGAGCTGGATCATTGCGTGAGCTGGATCAGTGCTTGAGCTGGATCAGTGCTTGAGCTGGATCATTGTGTGAGCTGGATCATTGCGTGAGCTGGATCAGTGCGTGAGCTGGATCATTGCGTGAGCTGGATTATTGCTTGAGCTGGATCATTGTGTGAGCTGGATCATTGCGTGATCTGGATCAGTGCGTGAGCTGGATTATTGCTCCGCATGATCTTCAGAAGAGATGGCGATGGATTGCCAAGGCCTTAATTCAGCAGTAGATTGACCAAGACTGATGATGGTAAATAGCAAAAGTGGGTGCCACGGTGGCGAGATGTTAACTACCTCGCCTGGTATGCAGGCGGCCGTGGGTTCGATCCCTACCCTGACGCCTGCTGAATCATTGGAGTTTCCATGTTCTCCCCGTGGTCGCGTGGATTTTTATCCAGGTCCTTCAGTTTTTCTCTCCACATTTAGAATCAACATCACGCGTTTTGAGTTAAGGCTGCTATTAATTTCCACGTGATGGCAAGCCACTTCATTGAGCTATCATTTGTGATAGACAGGTCGCTGATGAAAAAGAGTGGGCCTTACCTAATAAAATAAGAATAGTTTATCGTTTAGTTTAATTAGTCAAAGTGTCTCCCAGCTTGGGCCAGCGCTCACGAATATACGTTGAACTTCTTTCGCACCGTACCTAACCGACCATGCTAATATTTCAACGAGAAATATCCACCACTGGCTCAAGTGGCGGTGGACGTTTCCCGTTGCCATGACGGGGACCGGTTCGTCCACCGGCCAAGTGCTATTGGCGGCCACAATGAAAGCGAGAATAAATGTCTTGGTGCCGTGCTCTCGGAAGCCGACGTTTATGGCGGGAAGGGTCAAGGAGATGCGGAAAGTCAGAGCCAGTGCGGCGCTGATATCGATTCATTATCGGCCGTCTGGAGTCACAAAGTCTGTACGGAGCGTCGGCAACGGAGGAGCAGGGAGGCAGCATCGGCACGGAGAATGAGCTACAGGGCTGGCTAGGAATAGCACATACGCGCATCACAAAGACACAGATCGCCCGTACAGTCCACGGAGGCTCTTGAGGCAAGTGTTGTTATGAGCACTTGCGAAGGCCGGCGCGGCACGCGATAGGGTGGTGTGGCCGCCTTTGTCTCCGCAGTGTTGTTGTTTACACACTGGACTCGTTTAGGTTAAGCCCAATACCGAATTCGATCATCGCCATGGATGCTGATGATAGTCGGAAATCAAATTCATGTCCCAGGGTTTTTGCCGTGGCATGTGCCTACCGCCACACGAACGTTCCACGCTCATTGCACACCAGGCAAAGAGTCCCCATTTGGAGCTGTATTATAGACTTTGGTTCTTTCGGTAAAGTCACGTAGGTAGAAAAATAAAATAAAACCAAAAATAATAAATCATATTATTTGTTTTTGTTTTATATTATTATTTGATTTAATTTTTCTACCTTCGTGACTTTACCGAAAGAACCAAAGAGTATGGATTCCTGCAGTCACGAAAGCTTCAAATCAAGATTGTATTATAGACTGTTGAACCGAGTGCTGTTAGCGAGCACCTATGGCAGTTTGCACGCCACACATCATGCAATGGGGTCTGGCAGCGCCACGCCTGTAAGCCGTGCCAACTTTTTGTTTCATTCTCAATGGTGGTCTGTAGCCGGTACTATTTTATGGCTGAGTTTACCTTGGGGAGGCCCCGGCTAGATTGGGTAATGAATGGCACTGGGCTTTTTGAGATTGCGGTGTACAGAATTATATGCCACTACTTGCCAATGCATGCCTAAGTCTCACACACGCACACAGCCCCAATGTTAGTGCCGTTAGCGAGCACCTATTGAGACCAGCACAGTGAATGAACGCAGTGTTGTGTGGTTGATCCAGTACCACAGTCGTTGATGTATATGTGCCTGTGTTTCCCCATTGCTGATATTCACATACCGTACCAGGTACTCATTTTAAGCTCAGTTAACCTCGGCGAAATTTAGATACTTAGATGCAATGGCGAATTACGTCATGGGCAGGAATTTGACTGGAGTCACTGGAATGTCGTGTGTGAATAACTATGCTGTTATTCCTAACTACTGCTGTTATTCCTAACTACTGCTTATACCTAGGCCAACACTTTCTCCTGCACATACAAAGACAAAAGCCCCCTGTATAGCCTGTAAAAGACCGTTTGGGCAAGTGCTATTAACAATCAACATTGAAGGCCGGCACGGCACATGAGGAGGTGGGTGGCCTGCACCACGCCCCACCGCCTTTATCTCCCCAGTGCCGATGTTTACACACCGCACCAGGTTACCCATACTTTAATGCTGAGTCGACCTAGGCGAGGCTCAGAACCAGTTCTGATATTTGTCACCGATGTGGGCCTTGAGCGGGAATTGAACTCGGGTCACCAGGGTCCATAGCGCGCCAACAACTGCCACAGTCCCCCATGCGGACATACACATGCAAACTAAAAATCTTTAAAGGACATTTTAAAGATGTTTTTAACGCGTGAATACAGCGCGTATTAAAAAAAAACGTACGCGCCATCTATTTTCTCCAGGATTTTCCTTTCATGTATTTTTTAACAAGTCATTTTGCCCATCAAAGGAATTTTTGTAAGCTGTTAAATAGTACTTTTTTTATTGCAGCAGCAAGTCTGTTACTCTTTCAGTTGTTTATGTACATATGCTTCAATGAATGCAAATCATACGCTGTTTTAGTAACCTTAAAGAAATGGGTTTGTCTGAAGCCAAGTTTCTTAGGCCATTATTCCAAAGTAAACGGCCCTAAGGAAATACCACATCGCACCCGCCTTAAAGAAGCCTGCCAATAAATATCGAATCATTCCCTTTGCGGGATGTTGTTAGATAATCACACCTAAAAATAAGAAAGTTTGCACGGGTAATTAAACATAACAGTCCTGTTGAAATGAAGGTCTGTTTAATTTGTATTAGCACAAGTTACGCGAAAATAAAACTCGCTGTGGTTTTGTTTTTTAATGAAAATAATAATTGGGAGTCTTACCTGCACTTGTTCGGTTTTTAATGACGATAAGTGCAATCCGTGGATGCGAAAGGTGACTTTTAATTAAACATATTTAGCGAAAACAATTCATCGTCAAAGGCACCGTGCGATATGTTCTCAATTTTCAAAGAACGGCCCGTTTTTGTTTCTTCATTAAATACGAGCACTGGCACAGCTACGAAAGAAACAGGCAAATGTACAAGAATGCGTTTATTAAAGAAAAAAAAACAACTCTAAAATAATAAGCAGCAAGGAAACAATATATGTGTTTCTTTCCCCTCTCCGCCTGACATGCGACCCGTCTGCAGGGGCATTTGTCGATTGGCCTTGGGAAGTGTCAACCACGGCAAGTCATTTTGTCTGTGTCTATTTCCCATTTCCTCTTCTAACACTTTGTTGTGTCTCTGTCTGGGACTGGGAGACATGAACACGGACATTGGAGCCAGAATGTCTCCTCCCATCCTTGCTTGCTCAGATACTCCTGTCCCCACGACCATCACCCCTCCTCCGCACTATCCCCCAGAACACCACAGCCACCCTACAGCTTAACCCCTTGCTTGCATGCGCAGCCCAATGCCACGCATGCACGCACGGGGACATTACGTGCGTGCATGCACACCGTGTGCCGAAGACGATGCCTTTTGTGGGCAGGTTCACGTTGAGCGTGCGGGGGAGGGGTCAATGTTTCAGGTGGCCAAAAATGTCAAGCAGCCAGCGGCTAACAGCACTGCCCAAGGTGGAATAGACAAGCGTTGAAACGTTTCTGGAATTGAAGTAAACTAAACTTTAAAAAAAAACTCAAACTATTTTTTCAAAAATTTATTAGGCTAGGCCCACTGAGCTATGTACAGCTCTTTTTCAGGAGTGACCTGGCCACAAATGAAAGCTCAACAAAGTGGCTTATCGCGTGGAAATTTATCGCTGCCAAATACTCTTGAACGCACTTTGTTGATTCTAAAAGTCGAGGGATAAACCGAAGTACCCGGAGAAAAATCCACGCGACTACGGGGAGATCGTGCAAACTCCAACTACACAGGCGTCAGGATCGAACCCACGACCCTCCTGTATACCAGGCAAGGTAGAGTTGAGCAAGGTTATTCGAAGAACTTGGCAACACCGGTGATAGGAGTCGAGGAGAGAAGTAGAAAAGGTGTTTTGGCCTGCACGGGTGGTGGTTGACCCACGGTGTGGATGGGATGAAACGGTTGGTGGACCGGGCCCTACTCAACATGGGTTTGGAGCGTTCAATGAGTGAGTAAATTGTGACAGTAACTATGGTAGTAGCGATAGAAAACCGATAAGTAGGCGCCTGACCACGAGCGAGCGAGTCACTCGAGTTAATCGGTGTGTGCAACGTCAAATAATCTACGAGGAACACAAAGCATCATGCCATTACTATGTTCATGTCAGCACTGCAAAATATACCGAAATCACAGCATCTCTCCTTTAACCTGGTATACTCGTGCTGCGAGCGCTGTTATTAAGTACCTATCGCACAGCACGCTGGGATGTTGGGCCGTATCACTAACACCATTGCCTGGCTGCCTTTTTATTTCCAGTTCCGATGCGTATATAATGCTAAATGTACTCATTTAAGGCTGGGTCAGCATATGAGAGGCCCAGGACCGGTTCATAAATCACTTACCGATGTTCTTCTTGGCTGGGATTCGGAATAACAACACGCAGTACACGAACCACCGTGCCAATACCAACAAAGATCCCACGTGTAGCCATGCAGGCTGTTGGGGCGTGTGTGTGTTGTGTGTAAGAACCTCATTAAGTTTGGAATGGTACACAACGGTGGTCTGGCCAAAGCCACACCTGGCCATATTGTTGTTTCCATACTGATGATATTTCACGCACCTCACCACGTATGGATGTACAATAATAATAATAATGATGCTAAATTGTAACGCACAACATTTCCACTCGCCCGAAGGCGGCGACCTCTTTCACACGGTACGTAGCTAGCCGCGCTAATCGGAGGTGCATACTTGTTCGAGGCTGAGCTGACCTAGGGGAGGCCCAGGAGAGGTTCGGATGCCACTGTTCACTGACATTCGCATTCGAGATGCACCACCACCGCTGCGCACAGACAGAGCACGTCACACGCAGCCCTTTCCAGCGACGCGTACAGCCATGCATATGCCGACTGTGAATGTCGGTAAAGATCCCTCGTGGCGCTTGAGAAATGCCTCGTAAACCCATGGAGGAGAACGGAGATAGGGAAAGAAAGTGCGCCCAGCAAAAGTTTGCGTGTCATGATGACACGGGGACATTTTTCGATGTTTTTCTAGAGTTTTGACCACACTGATTGAATGAGATTGGAAGCGTACCTATTATTTGCCTTACCCCCACTAAATGTCAAGGTGGTAAATGTCCCAAGCCTGCAGTTCCTTGCTCACTCCACTGCTGGCACAGCACAATAGGGGAAGCCCTCCAGATGGCACTTCGGCAAACTTTCACATTGCTCAGATGTCTTGGAAGAGGAGCACCCAAACTGTATTCAGATGCGCGCGACCTTCTGACGAACTGTGTCGCAGCCATTTTTGTTGTTGATGTTGTTGATTTTTGTTCACTTGGGATGAGGTCCGTTGAGATAAAAAGCTATTTTTTTCAACCGTGATCCCAGAGGGGGTGAGTGATGGGTTAACGGAGGCAATAGACACATGTAACGCTCTCACAAATCACAGTGCATCATATGAACGGGGCATTCAGCATTACAGTGCTCTACAATGCAAAGACTCTAATAAATAAAGCAACACTGATGTATAAGGACAAAGATCCCCCGTATAGCCTGAACAGATTGTTAGGGCAAGTGCTGTTAGCGAGCACCTATGGAGGCTGGCAATGGCACACAAGGGGGTGGGTGGCCAGCACCACACCCGACCGCCTTTGTCTTCCACACCACACCAGGTACTCATTTGAGGCTGAGTTCACCTAGGGGAAGCCCAGAGCCTGGTTCAAATGATCGTCACTGGTGATGGCCGCGAGCGGGATTCGAACTCGGGTCACTAGGTTTGTAGCGCAGCGCGCTAACCGCTACACTACCGCTCCCCACATATATACACACACACATATTCCTAAGATCGTATAAATGTGTACAGCGGTGAGAAACTTTCATCATCGTGTCAACTGCTGCGCCAGGAGACTGAACCTGTGACTGCATTGCAAGTCCAATGTGCCAACCATTGCTCCACGGAAACAGCAGCAGCATCATAACCACCCCAACAAACCGGTTTGCAATGGCACAATCTCATGAATTTAAAAAAAGTACGTGAAAGGACCAATAGGTGTACAATACTTTAACATTCACACGTGAAAAGATTTGCAACGTATTTTTTTGGGGAACGGGAAGTGTTTTGTTTTTTAGACTTACATAAAAGCCAAAGTGTGCACGCAAACACGATTACAAATCGAATTTGCATTTATAAAGCATCTTGAATGCAGCTCCATCTCAAGGCACCGTGCGCAATATTGAAACGTGCATTACGGGGAGACGGGCATATTACTTCCGATGATACTACACCAACGTTACTGCACCCGAAAGCAGCAATGCTTGTTATATACCCTAGGCCATAAGCACATGCATTTTCTAATTAGTTTAAGATAATTTCCCAGGAGTTACTGCTGAAAAGCACTATGCATTGCATAGGATTTTTTTTTTACATTAATACAATAGACGGTGCATTCTAAATGGTCTCGTCAAGGTGTCCCACGTGGTCATCTCACGCGGCAGCCTTGAGTCAATCATGTGAATCAGAGGTGTCCAACAGGGGGGGGGGGGGGGCGGCGGGGGGAGGGGGGCATCTCCCCCACCCACCCACCCACCCTCCCAGATGGCCATTACATGTCGGACCATTTTTGAATGTACAGTTGTAAGTAAATAATTGAGAATTATTGACATTTATATTTCATGCTCGGGGAGCTGCCACACTGGTGTGATGGTTATCACGCCAGACCTGCCATCCGAGATGTCGCTGATCCAATGGCAATCGTCCAGCACGGCAGTTGAAACAATGGGTGGAAGTGTAACACTTACTCGGCTTTCGCGATCATTATTATCCATAATAGAGGTTTTTGGGTTCAGATCGTGTAAATATAAATGTGTCGTTAAACCCGCCACTGCACGACACAGCCAATAAGTAAGGTTTGTCACGTAAACGAAACAAGCCAATTAGTTACTAGTTCAGCACACCGGTTTGTTGGAGAGTGAACCCACAACATTTATAAATCGAGTACCTCTGTTATGAAACAAAAAAGTCTAAATTCTAGATTTGAAGCTTTCGTGACTGTAAGGATTCATATTCTTAGGTTTTTTCGGTAAAGTCACATAGGTAAAAAAATTTTGATTAATAAAAGTAAAATAAAATAAAAATCACGACGTTTCGGAGGCAACACAAGCTTCCGTCTTCAGGTGGAACCGTCACAACACGATTGCTGTATCAAGTGATCAAGTGATACAGCAATCGTGTTGTGACGGTTTCACCTGAAGACGGAAGCTTGTGTTTCCTCCGAAACGTCGTGATTTTCATTTTATTTTACTTTTATTAATTTTAATTTTTTTACCTACGTGACATTACCGAAAAAACCTAAGAATAAAAAAGTCAAAAATTAATCGGTAGCAGGTTTCTCACATCAACCCCCCTTCCACTTCGCCCCCCATCCCCCATGCTCCTCTCTGTCTATTCACCCTGCAGTTTCGATGGGTATACCAAAGTCACGGGCAGGCTGCATGCGGTGGGCTAAAGCGTGGGTTACATCACATTTTCAGGCACGTCTGGTCAACGTTGTACGAGTCAGGGCCCTAGAGCTCGCTGTCATGGAGGGCCTTCTCCTAGCAGTGGCGTGAGCGAGCACTTGCACGGCTGCACCTTCGCCTTTCCGCCTATCATGTTCGACACGTTAAACACTATGCAGTGAAAATGTTCAATGAAAACCTCTATGATGGATAATGAAAATGTAATGAATATACAATCGATGTTGTTTCCCAAAACTAATTTCCCTCCCCCCCCCACCATGAGTTTATCTGAGTGCACCACTGTGTGAACTCGACATTTCTACAACAGGGTCCATGTACATCCATTGGACATAGCACCGTTGATGAAGGGACTGAGTTGAATATTGATAGGAATTCCAACGATTGAACACGTACAGAGTAGTTAGGTATGTAATGATTTATCAATTAATCCATTAAAATTGATTCTTATGCACTCGCAATGTATGCAGCGTGTGAGAATCCATTACGTTTGATTGATATAGAGCGGGTGATTGGTTCGTAGAAACCTTGCAGCCATTATAATAGTCTACGTGCAGTGGCACATATAATAACTCATCGAATCATGACAACTCATCCAATCTCTGTGTTGTGTGTGTTTGCTCACTCGCACGAACTTGGCCCAATCGTCTCTGGAAGGCGATAAGGGCGTTTTTTGTCTTTATATGAACAGCTAACATACGTCATACAAACTTGATTTGAAGCTTTCGTGACTGCAGGAATTGCTGCTTGTTTTTTTCGGTAAAGTCGGTCAAGTATCTTCTTGGTTCTTTCGGTAAAGTCACGTAGGATGGAAATAATAAAATCATAAAAATAAAACATAATACATTATTATTTCCATTTTACGTGACTTTACCGAAAGAACCAAGAAGATGAATCCCTGCAGTCACGAAAGCTTTAAATCGGTGAAGTATGTGTTGTCTCTCTCTGCTTGTGTGTCTGTCTGTGTGTCTCTGTGTCCGTGTTTTGTCTCTCTCTCAACTTTAGTTCTACCTGATGACGACTGCTTGTGTTGCAATCGAAACGTCGTACTCTATTATTTAATTTATTTTATTTCTACGTGACTTTACCTAAAGAACCAAAGAATAATACGTTATACATATAGAAGTTGCTTGTGTCAATTATAATCATGTTCTAGACGGGATAGAAAGCTGGCACAGATATAGTTCAGCGCTTCAATTCTTGTAATAAAAAAATGCAAATACCACGCCTTTATTTATTTATTTAGAACCAACGTTTTATTGTTTTTTTTATCATAGGTCCAACATGAAGTTCTAAAATAAAGTCTCGAAGAATCCAACTCAGCACTTAAAATACACGATTTCCTTCAACAGTTAACCAAGTCATTTACCTCCCTTCTGGCGTGTGATGCTTTTGCTCGTATAAAGTGGATGAAATCTGCTATCCGCTGCTGTCTTGGGTTACACGTTCGGTTTCATCGATACCTCGATGCAATATTTTGGAAAGAACATATAATTTCGGTCCCATCTCTTAATGTCCCTTCGTCACTGCAAAATTATATCGCCACTTTGGTAAGGTCACAGAGGGAGTGTAAATTGAGGCACGTCGTTTCAAAGTGCTTCATTGGCCAGTCTCTGTTCCGTAAAGGCACTAATTAAATTGAGACGTCTATAATTTGTAATAAAGACAACTTCTTCCCTGTACTCATTAACAGGCGTGTATTGAACAAAGAAAGAAATCAATGCATATCCCATTTGAATGGAGGGGTGAAAAAAACAGAACCCAAATAGAACTGAATAATTTAACCCTTGTATACATTATCGACTGCCTTTGCTGGGAATTCAATGCTTATTTCAGTTGCTACAGCAAATCGGATCGCATGGCACTTACGTGGCGCACATTACTTGCAGTGTTCCTCACGTTACCGTATTCTTCTCAAGGGCCTGCGTCGGGAACCGCTTTCAATCGAGATCTGAGCTGTGAACCTGATGATGATGGGTGTAATGTTGTCAGATTACTCTCCAATGACAACAATAACAACAACAACGTTACACCATTGTGCCAAAGCAGTATTCAATTTGGCCGCTTTTAATTGACGTGGCACTTTTAGTCACGATAATCATATTTTTCGGGACAGCCACGCCAAGTCGCAGGAACTGTCTTGCAGGCGAGTTCTGCTGCCAGACACGACGTTTTAATACGTTAGATAATTTCAGACGATGTGAGAAGCCCCTAGAGCTATGGAAATTTAAAATCTAGATTGGAGGCTCATTTTTTTAAGACTGCTTTTTTGTGTTTAATTTGATATCTTTCCCCCCGCGCATCCAATTAGCACGGTTGGCTTATGTATGGTGCAAAATCAGTACAGCATACATACGTACAATTGACCGTGTCGGGTGGAGGAGGGTTTACGACACACCTTTTTTTACGCGACTTTGCCCAAAAAAACCCAATTACGTTTAGATTGTTCACGTTTTTTTTTTGTTTGGCAGCAGTGACGGTGCTTGTACGGGGGGTAGAAGTTGTACGAGTCGACAGAATGGGAGAACGGACAGATGCACACAGTGAGAAGCCTCAAGACCAGCTGTGGGCAACACTATCGGCCAGCAGCACAAGGCATGCCTCTGGATAAAGGGGAAAACAACCATACACTTGCACAGTGGTAATACAGGTGGAATGTGTACTTTGTCACGACAACCTGCTACTGTAGAATCTTCCTTTGTATATCGTCCGCTGTTTAAGATCTTGCCTCTGAGGGGGACATGTGGACAACCGCCACCCAGATATGTATTCTGGCAGATATAATTGTTGCGTGCATGCCAGACGATAAAATGGTTCATTCGTCAGGTTAAAACTCTTCGTTCATGAATGAAAATCTCTTAGGGTACCACGGTGTTTTCAAGGGCAATTTTCAATATCTCCTCTCTGCTGTTGAATGCTCGCCGAATGCAAATATTTATTTTATAACGCATTGTTACAGCTGAATGAGGTGAGTTTGCACGTGTATCAGCAGTACAGCCTTCATTGGGGGACAATGTTCTTAGGTTTTTTCGGTAAAGTCACGGAAGCTTGTCTTGCCTCCGAAACGTCGTAATTTTAATTTTAATTTTACTTTTATTAATTTTAATTTTAATTTTTTACCTACGTGACTTTACCGAAAAACCTAAGAATATGAATCCTTGCAGTCACGAAAGCTTCAAATCTAGAATTGGGGGACAATGCTTGGACTCGTTGTACAGCCATGAACATAGCAATGGGCGTTCTATGGTTTCCTAGATACGCGAAAGCAAATCTACTCCAAGTAAAAAGTCGGTGTCTCTCTGCGTGACCACGCGTTTAAAGATGATCGGCATCAGCGGTGGGCATCAGCGATCAGTCGTGGAAATGACACATTCCCCAGGGAAGGGGCATGGTAGTGTAGTCTATAGTAGTGTAGTCTATGGTAGTGTAGTGTATTATGTAGTGTATAGTAGTGTAGTGTATAGTGTAGTGTATAGTAGTGTAGTCTATAGTAGTGTAGTCTATAGTAGTGTAGTGTATAGTGTTTTGTGTAGTCTATAGTAGTGTAGTCTATAGTAGTGTAGTGTATAGTGGTGTAGTGTATAGCAGTGTAGTGTATAGTGTAGTGTATAGTAGTGTAGTCTATAGTAGTGTAGTCTATAGTAGTGTAGTGTATAGTAGTGTAGTGTATAGTGTAGAGTATAGTAGTGTAGTCTATAGTAGTGTAGTGTATAGTAGTGTAGTGTATAGTAGTGTAGTGTATAGTGTAGAGTATAGTAGTGTAGTCTATAGTAGTGTATAATAGTGTAGAGCGTTCATAAAGCCCAATGTGTACAATTACAGACCATTCCCCCTTTAACGACAGGCTGTTGTAGGTACAGTAAATATAAATTCATGCATTGATTAACCATGCTTCTTTTAATATCATGTGTTTATAATGTTGTTAGTATCTTTATTTATTCATATCCATTGTTTACATATTATAAAGTACTGTTTTTGGGTGAAATTTTTTTACTTTCAATGCTATCGGAACGAATTCAGCATTTAACGTATACTTCCTATACTCGCTTAGTGACCAAATCACTTAACTAGTTTCGTGGATTTCGATTTATAGCTTTCGTGACTGCAGGGATTCATATTCTTGGTTCTTTCGGTAAAGTCACGTAGATGATGATTGCTTGTGTTGCAATCGAAACATCGTGATCATTTTATTGTTTTATTATTTTATTTTATTATTTCCCTTCTACGTGACTTTACCGATAGAACCAAGAATATAGTTTCGTGGAACCAATTAAGAGGGGTTCGCCTGTATAAACATCCCTACATCTTCTTGCGCCTCCATAGTCACAACAACAACAACAACAGTCGCCATTCACCACTAAGTTACTGTTACATCACCACAGCGTCTGTACAAGGCGAGGTGCACTTTGAAGTCACCCAGGTGTCATGGGTTGCCTGACCGCTATGGCCGGCCGATGCATCACCAGCGGCTGCCCACTGTGCAACCTCACGCTGTGCTTCAGCCCCTTGGAGATGAGCGATCGTTGTGAGCGTGGCTCCTCTGCCCTCCCGTTTGTAGTTGGTGGGCGGTTTGACTCCCAGTCGCGTTCTTCACAAACTCCCATACACACAACACACCCACGCACCCACGCACACAGCGACTGGTAGTACTCCGTTCCTTGTACATTTGACATCGGTGGATGTTGCTGGAATATTTGAAAGTGGGGGGAAACTGTGATTGTTTTTTTTGTGAAAGGAAGTATTGCTCATTGGATATAAGTTGCGCATGGGCGTTCAGTTAGCGCTGTTGGTAAAGCCATCTCTTTTGAAATTCATTAGGACACGCACATTTGTATTAACACGGGGCAGTGAAGCGTACTGCTGTATCATTTTAAATGGCAGTGTATTAGGACGACACTCAATTCCTCATTTGGACAGTGGTATAATCTATATTTAATGGTCTGTCAAATATGTGGAAAAAATAAGGAAATACTCTGCGTGAACTAGTTTAATAAATTGTAATTGATTATTTGTGTCAGTGGGGCGCTTTTAAATAGAAGCCAGGCCATTTAATAAAGAGAAAGAGTGAAAATATGACATTTTTTTCTCTTCAATAGTTGAATATGTACTGGGCCATTCGAGTGAAAAGGCTGTGTCACAGATACAATAATGATCTTTTTGAAAGGTATGTGTATGACTTGATAGAGAAAAACTCTTCCACGGGTTCTGACTTGAGATAGCGATGCGATATCTGTAAATCTCCAGGTGAAAAAGAAAAAAATGCTGAAACTGTTGTAATCACTTTGCAGACGGGAAGTAAATGTCTTCAAAAATTGTTTATGCTTATCTAAGGAAACTAAACTGCCTGGTAATTTAGCCTCCAGCATTGATTCTACGTTTTTGAAGCCTCACACCACATACACGTTTATTGGCTTTAAAATACTCTACAGTTTTGTTTTCTCTTCAAAGTAATGTTTTATTCGTTTTTATCCACAAGAAGGTCTGGCCATCTTGGCGACATTTTCTCATGAGGGGTATTTTGTGGGGATATTTATCTTGAAAAATATATTTTAGCATGTGGGGATACCCCCCCCCCCCCCAACTAAAACCTGCAGCACCTGGAGAATACCCACACTTAGAAGAAGAACATTCTTCAATCGTCCACAGATAGGTCAGCAATGTATTTGCTCTCACGCCGTCCACTCAAGATTACGGGCAATGCCATTGGTGCCACCACACCTCATCGCCAAAGCTCTCTACCCTCTTGCCAGATCTCGCAGCTGCTGCACAGTAGGCAGCCCACCTCCAAGATCTGCCCCCCTTTCCCTCCGCAGTTTCCCACCATCTGCTCTTACTCATATCTTCCCCTTTTGGTCGCCTGTCTCAGGAACCGGCCTTCCTCCATCCATCCTGCACACATGCCCTACCCAAGCCCAACCTTGATTGCCTAGTCATGTGTTCAACACTCACCCGCCAAGTTCTCTATTCCGGACGTCTGCGTTCTTTCCATCTACTGGCCACCTTTTTGTTGTAATCCTGGCAGGCGAGTATCTCAGTGTGACCCACGAACCGTTCACCCATGTTGTGGATAAGTGGTGTGTTCCACCACTATCAGTACTCGAATAATGCAATGCCTTCATGGTGATCACACAGCTATTGGTTTATGGCGATATGTTTCTCCGCCATTATGCTTACAACCCAATATCTACATCAGTTAACCATAAATACTACGGTTCATGCTAAGTTAACGCATGTTTTGTGTGATATGTGATATTGTTTTATTCATGCCACCCCTCGCGCCCATTGCTCCAGATAATTGGCAAATGACTGCACAGATTTGTGCAGAGACATTTGTTTATAATTCTGCTTTTAACGTGACAACTGTAAGCGGTGAAAGAATGGGCCCCAATTTACACGGTTGCCATTTTTGTGTTCATGGCCCACACAGAGTAGGGGTGGGGGGGCAATTTATCCCGGGACTTGCAAAAAAGAGGGCCCCACAAAAGGTGCTATGTCTTTTTTGTCGCTAATAAACAAGGGGGGGTCACCATGTGACATGCTCTATTCTACCTCGGGCCTCCAGCCGTGGACTACCAACCATGGGTCTCTAGCCCTGGGCCTCCATGCCTGGGCCTCGAGCCCTGCGCCTTCATGCTTCTGTCTCTATCCCTGGGCCTCAAGCCCTGGGACTCCATGCCTGGGGCTCCAGCCATGGGCCTCCATTCCTCGGTCTCTATTCCTGGGCCTTCAGCCCTAGGCCTCCATGTCTAGACCTCCATGTCTAGGCCTCCAGTCCTGGGCCTCCATGGCTGGGCTTCTAGCCCTGGGCCTCCAGCCATGGGCGTCCATGCCTTGGCCGGTAGCCCTGATACTCTATCCCTGGGCCAACAAGACCCAATTGGCTTCTCTGCATGGCAACAGTGATGTGGATGGCACCAAATACAGCACTCAAGCTAATAAAAGGATTTAATAATAATTCTCAGAAAATCTGCATTTTATTTTACTACACCCTGTATTTCACATTTGTCAAATAACGTAATCTATTATTTTTTAATTCGCAATTATCTTCAATTCAATCGGAAGGCTCTGCTTTATGTTGAAAGTGTTTTTTTTTTATAAATAGATTTACCGAAGGCACTAATGGGTCAAATTCCATCTTTTTTATGACAACGGGCATCGAAAAGGTAGCCCTACATTTTGACGTTATGCAAAAACTAAATTGCGTTGCAGAGCCAATCTTATCCGTTCACTTGCAAATTGGAAAGTGAGCATTGAGGGGCATACTTTTCATTGGTTGACATGGAAATATGGAGAATGTCGTGCCCGTAAGCTGCCCATCTTTTTCCCCGATCGAATTTTGCTTTCCTTAAACGAACAATGTAAATCATATGCCTCTCTTCTGAGTGGCTATAAGAGATATTTTTTTCCATTCCAAAGCCATTTCCTCTGCCCTATTTTTTTACCGTTACCCAATGGCCTTAAAAATGCCCACAAAGCAAAATTAAATATATGTTTTAGATATAACGTACGCAACATTTTATGCGCTCCTCTTTTCAAGCACATCAGCACCTCTTAAAAAAATCTAATAGAGCAAACCTCCCGCAACGTATGCGTAGAAGCGACTTAAAGAGAAAAAAATACATTTGGAATAATTACCTTCACAGTGCGCTCTACCCGTCATTTTTCCAAGTAGGAAAAATGCATTATTTTGGTTGTTGTGAAACCCTGGTAAATAAACTACTCCACAAGCTGTTGTATTGCTTTCTGTGGGTGAAAGAGATAAGTTTGTTGATCTCGCTCGATGAACGCTGCTCTGCGCAATTGCTTATTTGAACCTGGACTCTGAGGGCCCTTTCCAAACGCCCAGCCATTCACCAGCCACTGCTTGGGGGCAGCGGCAATGGTGTATAACTTTTGTACCTGCCATCGATTCCAATCATCCGCTGCCATACGCCTAATGGTTAGCAAAATGGACTCGCAATCCAGAGGTCACCGGTTCGATCCAATCTCCCAGCGCAGTCGTTGAAACAATGGTTCAAGTGTCTTAAATCGCACCCCCCATCCCCTATAACCCCCCCACCCCCTATAGCACTCCCCCCTCCCACTGACAGCTGTCCACCTAGCGGTATAAGTTGGGTACAACAGCTAGTTGATGGGTAGGTTGTGTGTGGCACGGTATAGTTGTGAGTACTCCCACCTCAACTGATTTTATCATTGTACCGGAGCCTTCACTTCAGTTTCAAAAGCGGTCACGAAAATAAGTCGTGATTTAGATGGCAGAGGCGTTTTGCGGGCCGATTGACCGTAACAGAGGGCACATGGGGGTCACGAAAGGGTAGCGGAGGGACATGAAGAAGTGGAGGGGAGAGAAGAGGGAAGCAGTCGGTTGAGTGTGGAAGAGTAGGCCAAATTTCCTCTAGAGGGGCGATCTCACAAGCCACCTGTAGTGGGGAGGTTCTTCCGTCAGCAGTGGCGTCAGTAAGCAATTGCAGGGCTGCACCTTTATCGTTTAAATTGTTTTTACTGGGTGACTAAGTGATGCTACTTACTCGCCAGGTTATGAATGTGCTAGAGCCGGAAAAAAAAAAAACTTTCACATGCTTGTTCTTGGAGTCGCTTTATAATAAAAAAAAACCCATTAAAGCTCAAACGATGATCTCACAGTGTTATCCATACTCGCCAGAAGGTCAAAACCTCGATGTTAACATTTGAGCCGAAAATTCGTCTTGCAGTTCTTTAGGGGTCCAATAAAATTACAATTAAAGAAATGTGACCTCACATTCTTGTTAACTCAGAAAGTCAGCTAAAGGCCAATCGAAATTACCCTAGCCGTCAAAATTGTAATTCAAATTATTTTCCTGGTTTAATGATTAAATATGTCAAAGGAGCAATGCTCTTCATTGGCCCCCTAAGGGAGTGGTGCTTGAAATTCAAAAGTTAATTGTGATCGTAGTAATCAGCCATGATCAGTCCACTGTTGGACGAAGGCCTCCCCATGCCGTTCAGTCATGGGGGTTGCGTAACCATCTTTCACCGTGCTGGTCATTGTGGTCTGGTGAGAGGGGTGGTCACTCAACTATCTCACGTGAACTGTGGGCATGAACCGAACTCAGGTTCCCAGCGCAGTGCGCTAGCAACTGCACCACCGTCACTTGACCCCATGAGGGTCAGTATAAAACAAACAAAAAGGTTGATAAAAAAAATGCTTTGAAGCTTTTGCTGTATATACGGTGGGGGAGGGGGCAAAAGTCAGGACAGGAGTCTTTTGTTTTAATCATACATTTTTACAGCGGCATTAAAACATTTTATTTGGATATTCTTAAAGTTAATATTTTATTTATTATCGTGATCAATGCCTCAAATCCTTCATTTACAAAACTCGACCAAGAACCCCGAATGGATTGAGACGAAACATAATTGATAAATCTTCAAATATTGCGCCTGTAAGCTTAAAAAAAACGTCCTAAATGCATTTAAAGGGAGAATTAATGCATGCATTAATGTTAATGGGACTTTGAACATTTGTTAAAATAACTGAAATAACCCCATGTGATTTGTTAAAATAAATATAATTACCTGACTTTTAGTCCACCCTGTACATCGATCATTAAAGTGGCATGATAATGGTTCTCAGTAGGTAAAATAACAAAATATAGAAGTATTTGTTTGAAATAGATTCGTCAATTTTGCCTTTAAATTTTCCCCCAATTCCTTTATATTTTGCTGCATAGGCATGCCTTTCAAGCTAATGTCTAGTTATGGCATTTTTTTCCTTCTTCCTGTGGTCGACTGTAAAAGAGAAACTAATTGGAGGCAGTGGGGTGTCTGCTCATAACCACATTCATTCAGCCGAAAGGGTACGATGCTTGTTCCTTTGCCATTTAATTTCATATAAAATTAGGAGTTATATATTGGAATGTCATTTCACCGTTTAGCCTTTGTGCGAATGAACACGTGTATATACATATATAACGAAAAGCCGTAATTTTTTTTGCAAATGCTGCAATCCGCTTTGAACATTTTATTTAAAGTATATCGTGATCATATAAGGCATTGCTCAGTCTCAGTGTTCAATACTGCAGCGAAATACTGCCCAGGTGACCCTTTGACAATGCTTGGCTCACAATCACTAGATTGTAAGTTCAAATCCAACTTTTAAATTAATAGTATTTTCCTATGGGTAGACTTTGCCCTGTCAAACTGACGTGGAATTTCCATCGCAGATGGCCAACAGGGATGAATGCTGGCAGTTGTTTAGTTCAATATGAAGGCTTGTGTTATACATGACCTTCTGTATGTTAAAAACCTTTTAAAACACGTGCTTTTTGAAAAAAATAAGGTGGCTTAGACATTAGAGTGCAGAGCTGACACAGATGAGATCTTGGTTTAGAATCCAGGAACCGCCCCCTCTGTTTAGGCCAAGTTCTCAATTATCGTGAGTTGATGGTCTTAGCCCAGTCACCAATGACTGCACAACAACCCAGCACGACTACGTGTTGGTAAAATTCCCGCTCCGTGAAAGTCTAACATCGGTTTTACTGTCATGTGACTAATATTACCGTCATGTGACTCACATTACCGTCATATTTCGGCGTGGACGAGATGTTACCTTGAGGAATCTCAGAGGTAGCTCTGTCTTGTCTGCTTGCCGGGGCTATTATCTAACATGAAGGGTGAGGTTGCACTGCTAGGGTTCCGACTGACGCCAAAATCACATTCGGGATAAAAATGGGGGGTGGGGGTCGAGGGGGAATTGCAAATAATTGAAATCTCATTCATCAAACACACTGCATCTTGGAGTTGGAAACTGCACTTTACACCATGAGGCATGATCAGGATAATTGTTTCAATGTTTCCTGATGGACAGTTATAAAATGTGCCTATGAATAATAACCTATTAGAAGCTATTGAGAAACAGACAACCCGCTTAAATAATAAAAAAAAATTATTACTAAATTAACCCATAAATCTGTTTCAAAAGTAAAAAAAATTAAATGTTGCTGGCACGTGGCATTATGGGTAGATATGCTTTTGGTAGCTCAATTACATAATGAAGTAATGTATATAAAACATTTAAATTAGCGGTAACATAACATTTTAACTACTCGTTATTAAATTGTATTATCTACTCGTGTTTAATATATTAGCCTGACCTCAACGGACTATTAAATTAACTGTTAAGTTGATCATAATTTTGTTTTGTTTACTCAGTTTAGTTTTTCTTAGCTCTGTGGTCAAAATATACTGAACTCCATCTACATGCATATTAAATGTAATACAAAAATGTTTGGAAATATGAGAACGCATGGGTTTAACCAAGTTGAAATATTACAACAGTGCTTCATGTCGCAATTTTGCAAGTAAAATATCATCTAATTTTCCCCCCAGTTTTTATCTCGATTCTGCTGGTGGTTTCATGCCATGAGATAATCCTCTCCAGCAGAGCATTGCAGCCCTTCGTGTTGGAGACTGCTCCACAGAAGTGGATATCACAGAGCTTCATCTGAGATCCCTTCAAGTGACCTCAAGTCCGCGCACAGCAGACAGCAGTACTTTTTACACTCACCATACATATACAAGAGTGAGATTCGTAGCATGACAGTTATCCAATTTTTTTAAATTTTCAAATCTGGGATTCAACCAAATAAGTGCAGAATCATATTTGGTGACTCACTACACTTGAACGTGCAGTTTAATTCAAGGCAGCTGACTGGATTCGAACCTAGGTCAGTGCCAGCTCACTTATATGACCTCTGAGCCACCCAGCCATCTTTGTCATTATATTTTAAAAAACACATCTTTTTTTCAACTATTTATTTTCCAAAATGTGCTCTTGACACCATGCCATGAGATTAAGAACTTTCCATGAAGAACTCTCACATGCAGCTCTGGCAGTATCACCTTGTGTGGGATGGCAGTCGGCGGAAGATGACGTACCATAATTAATATCTGACGTCACTTTAATTGTTTTTTGTTGTCATACTACAGCATGCACTAAAGGGAAGTTGGCTTGTCAAACAAAAAAAACGGGGATCAACAAACCAAATCTATTGTCAGGGCTCGAACAGACAATAAAAATAACCCGCATTTAATGAATTTGTTTTTTTTCTCTTTCATATATCGTTTTTTTCACATTCACATTTCCCACGCGTGGTACACTCCAACAATAAATATGCAGGTTGCGGGCGTCCTTATTTACAGAGCTCATTGTCGGGATTTTTATAGGCTTGGCTGAACTTTTATTAAAATAAACACGCGAGGGATAAGGGATGGAGGAGAGGGGGTGGGGTAGTCGACTAACTTATTGGAAGGCTAGGGAGCTGTGCATGTTGGCCGGGCAGGGAATCTCACAGTGAACGAGGCACGTGTTCAGGGGACACTTCTTTTAACACACTTTTATTTCACTTGCCCCTTTGTCTCTTTATTATATTCTTGCAAATCTTTGACGCGTAGTATCTTCAAACCTACGGAGCACAACAAGCTGAAATGTTGTACACAGACTCGTCTCACGTGACAATTCAAGATTTTATTTAAAGAACCGGTCCAGGTTCCCAGCTATCCTGGGCCTCTTCGTGCATGAAGAGAATTAAACAGATCGAAATGAAACCACCCACTTTCTTTCAGCACATGAAATTTGATTAATTCTGGGGTTATAATAATTTATTTTCAACTTTTGAGTGTAAATAAACGTTAGTGCATTAGCAAACTTGTTTTTAAACTAATTTATTTTTGCGTGTGCACTTATTGGCAACCAGGCTGAGACCATCAATCCACAAGACGTGAAAATCTGAAAAGTCGTACTCAGACTGTAAATGTTGTGGATGTGCTCTCAAACACACCGGTGTGCTGTACTAGTAATGAATTGTCATCTTCTGTTTACGTGACAAACCTTACTAATTGGCTGTGCGGGTAGTGGCGGGTTTAACGACACATTTATATTTACGCGATCTTACCCAAAACAAATATTTAATGCAGAATCTGGTTTGATCTGCTACTCCTGACGCGGTTGTCTGGCTTGACCAACCTGAATGTGAAATTGTAGTTGATGCTCTGCATCTACATCAGCCGTACGAAAAAGGAAAGACGACGTTGACAGGTCGACTTGAAGAATGACACTGGTAGGAACCTCCTGGTTACACCAGCCCACAGGGGATTATTGTGTCCGTCCGTCGTGCATCAGAAAATTAGAGGGGTGGGGCTGGGTGTGGAGGGGAGGGTGGGGAGGGGCTGGGTGTGGAGGGTGGGGCTGGGTGGGGGGTGGGAGGGGTGGAGTTGGGTGGGGAGGGGCTGGTCACCCCGTGGTACCCTTATACAACTCAACGTTTAAACTACTCACGCCGGCTTGTGCCCGCCCTCACGGTCGGGCATATTTGCGGAATACACCACGCCGCAGTTGACCCTGGCCATTGACCGAGCAACCCAACGTTCCTACCAGCTCCCTCCGCAGGAATGTGTTTTTAACACGAGATCTCTCCGCCGGTTCGGCTCAGTGCTCAGACCCAGGTTCAGTCAACTGAGTCACGTGGCCATGAAGATCAACATTTTCATTTTGTAACTGCGGTTACTCGGCAGCAATTAAGAGCCGCCGTTTCTTTTTTTCTCCCCAACCTGGAATGGACTTATTGCAAGTTAATGCCACGAGCGTTGTTTGTGTGACCAGAATTCACTTATGAAATCAATGCGGTCGAGCGCGGAACACCAATTTTTATATGGAGGGGAAAAAAGCAATTAAGGGGAGAATGTTGATTGATGGTTAAATTTTGCGGAGGTATAATTTTCCCTTTTGAGGTGCTTCCTGTGCACTGCAATCCCCCCAACTGTTGTGGGCAATTTTTTTAATTAAATAAAATATACTTTTAAAATGTCATCATTTAATCCAAATTTCCCCGGCTCATAAATCTGTTTTTCTTTTTTTAAGAACGTCGGACGCCGTTTGTAAATTAGCTGCAGAGTGCACTTAGCTTTTTGTTCATCTCTGGCTATTTGCGTTAGAACACATCGCGAGGGCAAGTCACTCTTGTTAATATATCTCCTCCTAAAATCGGCAGCCTTATTATCTGCCATCAATTTGTTTTTTTTTTGCTTGATCATGTGTTGCGTGAATCGCATCTGTGCGTGCTTCGGATCACGTGAGCATGCATGGGGTTCTCGTGCAAGTCATATATTGTTTGTGTGAGAACCAGGAAAGCAGTGGATTGCACACTGCTATAATCACGAATACGTGGGTTCAATTCCTTGACTGTACACAACATCATGCGATTGGTGTCTAAACTTTTCTTGGGGCGGCATTCCTTAGGTTGATTTAGCCTTAAATGAGAACATCTTGCTAATTCTCTCACATTAACACAGCTTATTCAATGCTAAATTCTTATGTTGATATGTAAACTCCTTTGTCAAGGCGCTCTTCTCCTCCCGCCCAGCTTAAAATACGCTGCCAAGCTTAGCAGTGTTCATTGGAATGTTTTCTTTCAGACAACTCTGTCTTCACCTGAGGACGGCTGCTTGCGTTGTGGCCGAAACGTCGTGAGACTTTTATTTTATTATGTTTGATTTTTATTATTTTATTATTTCCCTTCTACGTGACTTTATCGAAAGAACCAAGAAGATGAGTACATCGTGTAATGAATAAATATTAAAACTGGGGTGATGAAGATAGCTGACAACACCCCCTTCTCGTGTACCAGTCTGATCGCAATAGGTGGTCGTTAACTACATTTGTTGTTGATATGTTCTTAACAAGGCAAAATGGGAGACATTTATTTACGAATTTGTGTGTGGGCAGTGGTGCTCCATATAATGGTGGAGTGGTAGTGTAGCGGTTAGCGCGATGCGCTGCGCTATGAACCTGGCGACCCGGGTTCGATTCCTGCTAACACCCAGTGACGATTATCTAAATCGGTCCTGGGCCTCCCCTAGCTCGGCTCAGCCTCAAATGCGTATCTGGTGCGGTGTGTAAACATTGCCACTAGGGAGACAAAGGCAGCCCGGGCGTGGTTTTGGCCACTCACCCCCCTCGTGTTCCATGCTAGTCTTCATAGGTGCTCGCTCACAGCACTTGCTCCAACAGTCTATGAAGGCTGTTGGGGATCTTTGTCTTTTTACAATACACAAGAGAATTTCAGGTTAAGGTGCAGCCATACCAATTGCTGGCTCATGTTGATGTGGGTGGAGGAGCCTCCACTATAGGGAGCTCAAGAGAGCTTCCCTAGAGAGAGAGGGTATTTTCACTTCCTGTTCCATGCTGGTCAGATCCCTTCGAGGAGGTGGAAGTACACACCCTTTAGTCGACTGCTCCCCGAGCTGACGGTTGACTAACCGTGGTGGAAACATTCATGTGAAAAAAAGCTTCATAGCTCATCGGATTTCTCCATGATAAAACACATTCCTGTTGGTAGGAACGTTGGGTTGCTCGGTCAATGGCCAGGGTCAACGGCGGCGTTGTTGTATTCCGCAAATATGCCCGACTGTGATGGCGGGCACAAGCCGGCGTGAGTAGGTTAAACGTTGAGTTTTATATGGGCACCACGGGGTGACCAGCCCCTCCCCACCCAGCCCCACCCATCCCACCCCTCCCCACCCAGCCCCTCTCCACCCTCCCCACCCAGCCCCTCCCCACCTTCCACTCTCCACCCAGCCCCACCCCTCCCATTTTTGGATGCACGACGGACGGACGGACGGACACAATAATCCCCTGTGGGCAGGTGTAACCAGGAGGTTCCTACCAGTATAAAGATTCTGATTGTGAATGCTAGGTGAACAGAGGCACGGGTGTATAGGACAAATTTTTTTATTGGGATATAGAATCGGTGATCTCTGGTTTTCTTTTGCCAGTGTGCTAACCAGCACAGCATAGCAGCAACCACATACAGTTTTATATAAATACATTAGGATGACTTGACCAATATATTTGGTTTACATATTGTGGGTGACACAATAATCAATAAATTAATAAATAGACAGTCTCTTTAATTGATTGAGAATAAAACAACATTTAGGTATATTCGTAAAGAAGGCCTTCAGGTCTGTTGTACTCCTGGAGCTTTGGTTGAAGTTGACAAATCGTGGGCTGGCACAAACATTTTAAACTGGTGCAAGGTTTTCCTGCTATGCTAAGTGCCATTTGAAAGTAATATTATAAAAAAACACAGTTTTACTGGTGGATCTGTATATTATTTTACTATATCTCTGGCAATTAAGCATACTGTTACTTTATATATGTGTATATAGACATTCTGTTATGACAACTGATGTTGTAGGTGTGCAATAATCACCTCGGCAGCTATTTGCATGATGACTCATAGAACATTGGGAAACAACTCAAAAGTTTTCAGTTAAATAAAAAATCTGAACATTATGCTCTGGCCACAAATGTGTGAGCATCATCACGGTTGACATTTAATTAAAACGATTTGAGCAAAGATAAACGTGCTGAGTAAAATAAGGTAAAAAAATAAATACGTATATATGCTAACGTTTCATGTCGAATGGGAGAGGTTAATGCGAACAGAAAAAAAAAATCTGTGAATATTTTTTTAAAGCCATTCTCTGGACTCACAATTATAGAATACACGGTGGGCTTTTGTTGTTCGATAGGTCGGTTAGCCACATGTGTTGTCTTGCGCACATTCTTAAAAAATTCAAGGTCAAATAACCAATTTCATTGTCCTGATTTCAATGAAAACTCATTTGCCATTATTGTGTACGAGTCTGAGCTTTAACAATGAAAAACAAAGAATCTTCATTTGGCGTTTTCGACCGTTGGATGCAAGTGCCGTAGGTGAACATCTGTTCGGGGTGGCATGGAACCTGAGGGGTGGCGTGGCCGGAAGCATGTCCGACCACCTTCGTCTCCCAGTACCGATGGTAGCACACCATACAAGTTTTTTTTATTTTTATTTTAAATGCATGCCTCGAATCAACCTAAGGGGGAGACCAAGCAGCAATGCACAAACGGCAGACGCCACTTACCACTGATGTTATTCGTGGCTCAGAATTATGGTGGCTACCTCCCGGGTGCAAATAACCAGCACGTATAAAGGGGGGGAGGAAGAAACAAACATTTCACAATACGAGAAGAGCTGAGCACTTGTGTGTAAATGCATTGTGGGAATGATTACGCAACTGACAAAAAAACAGGACTCTTAATATCCCAGGACAGCTGCCTGAAAGCTAGGATGGTTCCTGGGAAAACCCAGAACAGATGGCAACCCTCCTGGGAATCCAGCCCAGGCCTGTGGGATCGTAGCACAGTGTGTGGGAGAGCATTCCCACTTTACTCGCCCATGCACTCTGCGCAAAGAGAAAGATGACCCCGTATTGCTTAACAAACTGTTGGTTGCAAGTGCTATTCGTGAGCTCCTCGGAAGGCAGGCACTGTACACCAGGGGTTTGGTGACCAGGAACATGCCTGGCCGCCTCCGTCTCCCTCGTGTCGATGTTGATACGTTGCACCAGGTACTCATTTGAGGCTGTGTCGACCTAGGAAAGGCCCATGACTCATTCAGGTCATCATCACTGGTGTTGGCCACGAGCAAAAATCGAACACGGGTTGCCGGGTTCGTAGTGCAACGCGCTAACCGCTACATAAGCACGTCCCACACATGCACGCACATGCACACATACACATATACATTGTATGCATGAATACATGCATGTATATAAATGTGCACACATTGTACCATCATATCTAAATGCTTTCTGCACATGTGCCATGCGCACTGTGCATTCTGTTGATTGCCCAGCACGGCAAATTTCTCAAATTGATTTTAATAATTGTCAACGTTCATGCTTTGTATCGTAATTCCATGTGTGCGCCTTTAGTTCTGCTCAACAAGCTCCAGGCAAGTTAGGTGAATTGTAAGACATTTGCAGCACCCCAGCCAATATGAACGGTGCACACAAATGAAACGTGAAAGTGGAGCTAATGAACCACAAGCGTCTAATTGACGAGACGTCACAATTTATTTGATCACATCCCATCGTGAAATAATGCATTTACGTCGGAACTTCCGTAATAATAATAATAATACTTCTAATTACGAACAATAATGCTCGCACACAAGAAATCTACTAAATTCCAAATGTCCTCCGCCCGCCCGCCTGCCCGCCCACCCACCCGACCCACCCACCAAAAACATTTCCTAACTCAGTGTCTCCTACAATCTCTCCATCCAGATTCACAATTACATCGCTCCATCTACACCGCTCGATCTACACCCTTCCCATGAATCTCTCCATATGAGTCACCTGCGAAAGTATGGTGATCTAGACCGCCTCCGAAAATGCGTTTCGGATCAGATGTCTCTGAATCTTCAGTCCTCATTCTCAAATCTTTCCAATCAGAGCTCGATCAGAATTGCTCTCCGGTGCGTTGTCAGGTTGTACCACGCATTTGACGAGCGTGATGTGCACATGCTGGGACCTTCTGCAAAAAAACAATATTCTGCACTTTAAGGTAGGGTCGGGCCGGTACAAACTGCACAAACCTTCACCGTGGGACTCCTCCAGAATGATCTCCCAACAGATTTTTATTCATATCGCTTCCCTCAATCTCACAGACATCTCTCTCTCTCTCTCTACTCAGATGCCTCCACGCACGAGCCTTTTACCCGGACGCCCCCTCCAGAAATGTCTGTCACTCCGAATATTTCTCTTCAGGCTCCCTCGATATCCCCAGACTTTCAAAGCGTGGGATGGCAGGGGTGAAGGGGGGGGAGATAATTTCGCACCCCCAGGAATGTTGTCTTACTTAACACGAGCCAATTTAAACCCAAACGGGATTGCGAGCGCAACCAGGCTATGGGTGCAGCGAGCAACGGCAGGGCGAAACAGAGTCCTGCATAGGTGACAGGGCGATGACGGCGACGATGCCGGGTGCAGGTCGCTGTGCACAGGGGGTTGGATGCTGGGCGGTTGGCGCTGGCCGTCGGGGGCAGGCTGCAGGGTGCGGGCATGGGTGCAGGGTGATGGGGCTGGGTGCTGGGTGCAGGGTGATGGGGCTGGGTGCTGGGTGCAGGGTGATGGGGCTGGGTGCTGGGTGCAGGGTGATGGGGCTGGGTGCTGGGTGCAGGGTGATGGGGCTGGGTGCTGGGTGCAGGGCGCTGGGACTGGCCGCTGGGTGCAGGGTGCTCGGCCCTGTGGCTGGGCGCTGGGTGCTGGGTGCAGGGCGCTGGGGCTGAAGGCTGATTGCTGGGTGCAGGGTGCTTGGTCCTGGGGCTGGGTGCTGGGTGCTGGATGCAGGGCCCTGGGGCTGGCCACTGGGTGCAGGGTGCTTGGCCCTGGGGCTGGGTGCTGGGTGCTGGATGCAGGGCGCTCGGGCTGGCCACTGGGTGCAGGGTGCTTGACCCTGGGGCTGGGTGCTGGGTGCGGGGCGCGGAGCGCGGGGCGCAGGGCGCGCGCCATCTGTATGCACGGCTTGTGCCGCGCAAATGGGGCACGCGCGGAGCGAGCGTTCTGCACGCCCGCAGGAGAGACGTTCTTTTAACCCGGTTCTGGCCGCACTCCGTCTCGGGAAGCCTCGTTGTTAGTAGCGCAGCATCCCTCTTTCCCTGCATCCCCGTGCATCGCCGTGCAGTGTGTGCTAAGTGAGTTAACCGGGATCATAATGTGTATTTTGACTGGAGGAATCCGATGAGCTATGAAGCACTTCTTCGCAAATGTCCAGCGCGGGCTCAGCGGCCGAGCGAGCGGCTGGCAATCGGAGAGCTCGCGAGTTCAAATCCGGGTGAGCGTCCGGCTTGGCCCTCTTGTGCCTCCCGGGGTTGATAAAACAAATACCAATTTTTCGATTTAAAGCTTTTGTGACTGCAGGGATTAATCTTCTTGGTTCTTTCGGTAAAGTCACGTATAATGGAAATAATAAAATAATAAAAATAGAAACATAATAAAATAATTCTCACGACGTTTCGGCCACAACGCAAGCAGCCGTCCTCAGGTGAAGAACAGGTTCTGTTCTTCACCTGAGGACAGGTCCTGTTCTTCACCTGAGGACGGCTGCTTGCGTCCTGTTCTTATTATTTTATTATTTCCATTCTACGTGACTTTACCGAAAGAACAAAGAAGATGAAGTACCAATTTGTGGGAGGAAATTCACAGTTGTTGGGCTATGGAAAGTCCCACCACTGCCAAGGCAACGGGACATTTACACCACTTGCCACTGCAGGGCTGCAATAACAGGGGATGAGCACCAATGCCTCGCTGGTCATCCGAGCAAAGCGCTAAAAAAATTACGAGGAGGTTGGGAGCTGGGTGGACCGGGGCAATGACTTGAGCATTCGACTTGCGCGATCGGAACGTCGAGGGATATCAACTCGTTTGTCGCTCTGCGGTCAATGGAATGAGGACGTGAGCGTCAGTCGCTGTCTGGAGTTGACTTTCATTCCACCAAGAGAATGTCAAATCGACATCGCCGACCTATTCACCGTGAAGAAAAACGACAGCACCCGATCGAGAAACCTCATCGAGTTGAAAGAGGTCATTTTACGCAACGTGGTTTTTTGGTGTGTGTGTGTGTGTGTCATCAACGGCTTGTGGAAATGCTGGCACGGAAGAGTTACAAACGAGAGGTGTGTGTGGGGGGTGTGTGTCCGCGTTGTACCATCAGTAACATCGCACCTTTCAATTCTGTAAACGCTACAGAAATAAACCTAACCTTGCCTAATCAAACCACGCACGCGAGCGAAACGATTGATTTGTGTGAGTAGATCCGAAGGGGTTGAAATGTTGTTGCAGGGGAAAGAGAGGACTTGAGAAAAGATCGGAATGTTGTGAGTTGACATCGTCATTGGGAGTCGATGCGACTCATCATACCTCCGAGGTTGATAAAGCGAGTACCACTTTTTGCGAAGTAAAATCGTTGTTGCCAAGACATGGACTAGGCCTCTGGTATAGCAATGTTGAATTTCCACCACAGACTGGTGACTGTTAACGAAATAAAAAAAAATCCCCATCACTCATTTGAGCATTAAATCGCTTAAACGTTTTGTAATAAACTAGAGCCGTGACACATTGGCAGCACTTTCACGGTTTTTTGAAATGCATAAACAAATTGAATGTGAAAAAAAATACTTACACCACGTAATGAACAAGTACTGTACACACTGACGGCTAATTTAAATGTCGATAGCCCATTGTGAGGGGCCTGCGGTAGAATTATTGGCGTGCGCGACGGTTTTTTTTACAAATGTTTTATTTCACACTCCCAAAAGAAATGCATCAAAATGAGCGAAGCGGGTGTTTGATATGTGTGTTGCCTTAGGCATTCGAGCCGGACTCGTGCATCGCAAACGCAGGGCAGCGCGTGGGTTAACGGCGCTCGGAGACATTCCGCTCGTTTGTCCAGGCATGGCTATGGCCATATGGAATTTAACGCTTGGTTGATGGTGCAAGGAGTCAGAAGGCAAAGGAGACGGCGGGAAATAAATTAATAAAGACTCATCTACATAGATCACCGCCACCGACATTGGAAGAGAGATGGGAAAACACACACACACACACGCGCGCTCTCTTTGCCTGTAGCTAATTGCACCATCGCGCCCGTTGTATGCGTCGTCTGCCTACGCAGGTTTATTGTATTTTTTTGCGTTGGGGGCTTGGATAGGGCATGGGTGAGCATGTGCGTGGGATTGAAACCCTTTCGGCATGTTCGTCTCAGGCTGCGGGGCCTATTGTGCGTGAGAGAAGGTCACATTGATGCAGCTTTGTCGCCCGCACGCCCGCACGCGCACGCACGCGTGTGTGTGCGTGCGTGCAGTTAAGTGAGTTTTTTTTTTAAATAGCATAGCCTTCTTTGTGTTTTCACTTTCTCTTTGTCCCTTAATTAGCGATTGCCTCCACGGACCCTGCTCTGCTACCCGCTTACCCCCCCCTCCCCCCGAATCCGCTTTTGTTGTTGGTGACAATCTCGAATCGTGGCGTACGAATGAAGAAGCGGGAAGGGGGGGGGTAGCGATGGGTGCCCTCATTAAACAAAAGAGCGCTGGGGCAACTTTGAGTGTTGCACCGCAAATAAAAACAGCGTGCAATACGCACCACGCGCCGCTGATGTTTTTGCGCAGACCCCGAGCCGATGTTATCGGTGTCACGCGGCACTTGTTTCGCTCGTACATAAAATGTGCGCGGTCGTTATAACGGCACAACAAGTACACGTGGGAGATTGACGGGCTTGTAATCCGGTGACTTGAAGGTGAGCTGGAGGCGATGTGCAAAGATGGAGCAATCGAGGGAGATATCATCCTGCAGGGAGACTAGAAACCTGTGGGAAATAGCACGTGACCAGCAGTCAGGATCTGGCAGACGGGAACAGTGAACTGCTATTTATACGGATGCTGCCGCAGTGGTAGAGTAAATGGCCAGCTCGCTGGACTTGCAATCCAGAGTTCGCTGGTTCGATTCGATTTCCCGGAGTGGCAGTAGAAACGCTGGGGTGAAAATGTCTTGAATTTCCTCCCCCCCCACCGCAACGCACATGGGTACAACACCGTCGATCTGCAGGTCACGTTATAAGGTCGCACTCATTGCCACAAGTGAACCACAATACTTTGCTGATCTCGTCAAGGAGTAGAAAGTATCACGCGAACTCCGATCATCCTCGCAGATATAGATGCGCGTCTGCGGCCGTCTGGAACGACCTTCATTCCGATGTTAGGAAGCCACTGGAGCAATGCACTTTGAAATCTAGATTAAACGCATTATTTTTTACAACTGCTTTTTGTGTTTCAATTGTTGTCCTTCCCCCGCACCTCCGATTAGCACGGTGCGAAAAAGTCCACCATACATTAATGCATACATATTCCCCTTTCCAAAATGCACGCTCTTTTTGAACATGCTTCGCCTATCATGGAGAGTGGACAAAAACGTTTCGTGGGAAGCAGTAACGACTCAACGACCACCGCCTGCCTCATTCCCATCTGCAAGTTGCAAAGCAACAGATATTGAGCAGTTCCCAGAAAGCGAGATAAATTGCACGTTTGGACAAGGTGATGCGGTAGAGTGGGGACTGCACATCGTTCACCAATCATTGGTTGTGTGCGCAACGTAGCTTTGTTGTATACCTGGCCATGGCAGCAAGATTGCAACGAAGTCACCGCTGAAGCTAATGCTTTTTCGATATATCTCATTGGGATTTATAATGCAGATTTAGGACAACACATATCAATACACAAAACAATTAAACAAAATTAGGAATGCCTCTTATGAGGCTTTCCTGTGTAAACTACAAATGTATTATTTACACAAACATGCCCCAAGGATTACAAAGTTATGTACACTTTCTGTGCTGATGATCTCTATCAAGGGTGAAACATAATTTAAAACAGCGCGTGAAAGTTACCTTATTGTTCACAAATACTCTACATGCTCGCAATTCCAGACGTTTAAAACTCATGCCTATTTGGCCTAGCAAAGGCTGCTTGCCAAGACGAAGCTTGATTAACTTTTTAATTTTCGCGATTCCATACGGAACGTATGCCTCTCGCAGCAGCGCAAACTCGACTTCATATCAAGTTGTTCATTTCGGCGTTCATTACTGCCTGTGCGCGCGCTATAAGCACGCCACTCAAATGAGTGACCGATTATGGAATAAATGTAAGCGCGTTGTAATGGGAAACATGCACCCGCTAATGCATCTCATTAGCGCACCTCATGCATTTTTATTTCTTCCCCGGGCTGTTTTTTTTAAGGGAAACAACACGTTTAGTTTAGAGACTCTGTGCGTGCGAGGTCAGCCCGCTAACATGCTACGATGTCGCGGAACCCAGAACAATGGCAAGGCAGTAGCTTTGAGACTAATAGAAACTTTCGGGTTCACTGCCCGAAGGGATCTCTCATATATTGAAACTGTAAAAAAAAACTGAAACAGCCACATATTGTCCGTGGAAAGTTTTAAGATCTCCTTGATAAACTACTTGTGCAAACACAATAAAGAGCAGCTAGAATTTAATTCGGCAGACACATTTTTTAAAAAAAATCATCAACATGTACCCGACGTGTCTAAAATGGCGAGGAATCCGTGCACTTGAATTAACGCTTTAGCCTTGTCTCTCTATGCCGTGTGGACCAGGTGGGCTCTTTGAAAGGTGTCAGTTTCGTTGCCAGATAGAAGGGTAAAAAAAACAATTATCATATTTTTTACTGGCAAATGAGGTTCCAATTGTGTAAATGCTTACCCCGAGCTCTCATACTCTGATGGTGCATTGTCTTTGAGTTGTGCGCCTTTTGGCGTCATCTGGTCCAACCCATGCGAGACTAGGCTCTAAGGAAAGCTGTCTCGGGTGTGGACCAATAAACTTCAAGGACAGTGCATATATTATCAGAGTTATGTTTTTTGTTTGCATTATGGCTGCAGGTATTGTGGTCTATGCAAACATGACTCTTTGTAAAAAAAGGTGTCAGTTTTGTTGCCAGATAGAAGGGTAAAAAAACAATTATCACTTCTTTGACCATACTTCACTACACTGGTCAGTGTCGGTTGGTCAATGGCTGTGGTAGTGAGGTCCAAAAACCGGTTCAGACATCACTCGCCGCCAATGTTAGCAGTGGCTGAGAATCAAACTCAGGGCGCCGGGTTCATAGCGCATTGCGCCATCCAGAGCCTTAGCTAGACATGCATATTGGCACCCGAGGCAAGGAGGCATCCCCCCTACTCCGCGCTCCCCCCTCCCCTTCCCATAGGCTGCTGCAGTGCCAGCAACAACAACAAGACCTCCACCCACAAAATTGAGCCACCAATCACCACTGTTTGCTTGGATTCCAATAAGTCGGCTTCACCTTTGGGCAACATCCTTCACGGGAAAGGCGGTCGGGACAGCTACCCCCCCTGCTCTGGCTTTGACGCTGCTGCTGACAACGACACGGATGTATGAATGTACGTTGAACTTTCTTCGCACCGTACGTAGCCAACCGTGCAAATCGGAGGTGCGGGGGAAGGATAACAAACCAAACACAAAAAGCACCATCACTCCATCCATCCGCTTAATTGTTAGACGGATGTAATTCCATAAGGGTGGGAGTTCTGCAGGAGATAAGCTTCATGCTGCTTCAGAAAAGATTCATGTAGAATTGTATAGGACACCTTCCTCCCTCTAAAACTAAACTAAACATTTTTATTTTTTTATTTTTTACCAGATAAGGCCCACTGAACTAAAATTTCCATTTTTCAGAAGCGACCTGGCCACAAATGAGAGCTCAAGGAAGTGGCTTATCGTGTGGAAATTTAGAGCATCCAAACATATTTCTAAAAATCGGAGGTGGCGGAGAAAAATTCACACGACCACAGGGAGAACATGCAAACTCTAAATATACAGGCGTCAGGGTCGGGATCGAACCTACGACCTATACTATTCACCATCTCCTCCACTCCTACCTGCAGCCCTCTATACCAACAAAACTCACTGAAAAGGCACAATTAATTTAGGAATCGTGGGGGTATCAGGGGCATGTGAAAATACGCTAGATCTAGGTACAGAGGTTTGGGCAAGGGCTTTTTTTTGTGCACAAACATAGTGTGAGAATGTGGAATGAGTAAAGTCACTGGCACATTGTGCCACGCTGAGATTTGGGAATTGTTTAAGGGAATGAGTTGTAAGAGCCAATCAACTGTCTGCAAATATTATCGAGAGACAAAGTGAAACGAAAAGGTGACACAAATAAAATCAGGTGATGAAAACTACTCCGAACAAATTAGGGAAAACATTATTACCATACAAATTAAAAGTGAGCGCGTGGGAGGTGCAGTATTGCATGCAGCCGTCACCTTAGGAACGAGCATAATTGTGTTACGATCTTGAAAAAAATGTTTCCGCACTCCTGCTCTGGGTACGATGGTGGTGATTAAGGTTTTAATATGGGGTAAAATACGTTTTGCTCAAATGGGTAAGTTGTACCTGAGAGATTTAGCATATGTGGAAGTTGCAGTTTTGTTGGCTAAAGACTTTGACCGAGGACTGTGGCTTTTGGTAGTTTAACGTACAGCAGATAGTTACGTGGGCGATGAACATCACGGCTATTATTATGCACTGGATTGTCCACTCATTTGCTCCGCTTTTGTGTAAAAAGGAAAAAAAAGGTCAAATAATTGCGGATAATAATCCGCAATATTACATCATTATTATTATTATTATCATATTATGTTTTGCCAATGTACTCGTCTTGTCCGCAAACTAAATTGCAGACATTAGGAGCTCTGACGTGATTTCCTGAAGTGCACGCCCAGACTAGGAGCTGATCAAGACCCGTGGATAGCCTGTAGGTAATTGGATACATTTTTCCGTGCAGCTACATTTATCCGCAACAAAAGAAAAATCATGGACAACAGCAAGCCATTCGGAAGGCTCCCGGCACACTGAAATTCGTGAAACTTTCACGCATAACTCAGAGTGCAACTTGAAAACACAAGTGCAATGGCGACACTTGCGGTCTGTCAAGTTATAAATAATACGAATAAAGTAAATGACGCGTGTGTCAATTTGAGTGCTCATTTAGACAATTCCTATTCTGCCACTGAAGGGTTTTAAGTTGCGCTTTGACGCATTCGTAAGGGCGCAGTAATGCACCGGTGGACCTGTAGTTGCTGCACATTTATTCTGCGATTGGTATGAGCACAGAACGAGTAAATATTTCATTAGTCTTTATGCAGGACCGTTCTTATGAATTTGTCCACTACAATAACCGTACAATATATCTTGTGTGGCCTGGGCATGGAGGGATCACAGAGGGCATGCTTTTTCCCTTGATTATTTGCTGTATTCCTATCAACCCAGCCACACCGGCAATCACATTTCAGTCTGAGGCCCAAATGTTTCAGGTTTTGAGCAAAACATTGGCAATGCATTTTCATTTACCGGCCACTTTCAGTCGACTGTGTAAAATGATAATGCGAGTGGATGAAGGAGTGTTACCCAGTCACGTGCCGTGTTGTCTGGGAACTCGTAGATGCTGCTCTTAGTGTGCGGAGCGTTGGCATTGGCTCAGTGGTACGCATACTGCTACTCTACGAATCCGATGACCCGAGTTCGATTCCCGCTCGCAGCCAACAATGGTGATGAGTATCTGAACCGGACCTTGGCCTTCCCTAGGTCGACTATGTCTTAAGTTAGCACCAGGTATGGTGTTCAAACATTGGCAATGTGGAGACAAAGGCGGCCGGGCATTGTGATGGCCACTCACCCGCTCGTGACTACTGTGCCAGGCTTAATAGGTGCTTGCTATCAGAACTTGTCCCAACAGCCTGTTGAGGCTATAGGTGGAGCTTTACCTTTGTCTCGTTGGTCTTAATAGGTGTTCAACATCAGTACTTAGCCCCAATAATAAACGATGATCATCAACCATGGTCAATCCACTGCTGGATGAAGACATCTTCAAACCGCTGCCACCACGTGGTACGATTTCGCGACACAACGCTGCACGCAGCATCTGCACACAAACCGATTTCATCGCTCCATCTCCTTGCAGGACGTGTTATATATCCACCCATCTAGTATATATTCGACTAAATGGGGATATTTGTTCTTTGTGACCACGGTGATACTGGTCTCGAACATTCAACAGTGCAAAGCAATCGCTGGCTTGTCGCTAGCTGTGTCCCAGACACTGCAAAGAAGCGTCTCACGCCAATGCAGTCCAAGTTTATTAATTAATAGTAGTGTACGCTACAACAGTTGCTTGTCATATTTATAATTCGTAAGTGAATTACGCGTCAATATTAAATGCTGCTTGTCGCTTTAGTGCAGTATACATTTTTGAGCATTCAAAAATAAACTAACAAGTCTGTGAAATAAGATGCATTTGTTCTTCATGGAAATAATTGGGGGTTGTTGATTTTTTTCATGCCCAGGCACCCCACCTCTGAAGTAGCTCGGCAGTTGGAGGACAGAGTGTACACGTAGAATTGCTAATTATTTGCTAATGATACCTTTAGGATAATATCGAGAACAAAGTTGTACAAGTTAAGTAGAGGGAAAAAACGATACGAACGAGACGATAAAGAATGTATTATGAAACCGAGCCTTGGTCCTGGATTGTGGAAAATATGTAGTGACGTAAACGGAGTCACTATGTCGTTTAGCGCCAGCAAATGTCGTCTTGAGTCTCTCTCTGGCACCAGGGTGTGCATGCCATTGAAGCGGATCCTAAAGTGCATGATTCGGATGACGACCAGAGAGAGAGCATTTGAGGACGTGACAGTCTGCGTGATCCCGAGAGGACACGTGACCGGCACAGGGTAGCGAGGGGGCCGAAAGGGGAGCTTGAGGGACACGTGATGCTGGTCGAGATCCTTTCTGGTGAGATCTAGAAGGGGGCGTGGCCGAAGGCGGAGCAAGGCCACGCTCGGGAGCTTAAGAGGGAAGTTCTGAGAGTGATCGCGGCTGTTCTCTGGAATCAACCCTCGGTGCTACGTCCCTTCGATCTTCGGTCTTCGCTCGGCATCGTGGGTCAGTCAGAATGTTGCTGGCTTGACCGCTTATGTAGTTGCCCCGTTGTGGCTTAGTTAATACTCAAAGTGGTTATCACCTATGTCGTTTTCTCGTACGTTTATGTCGTTACCCTGTCGGGGTGTTGTGATAAACATGTTGCCTCCAAGTTAAAGTGTGTGCCTACGTGGCACCCACTACATATGTAATGGAATCCACAACACCGTAGATCCCAAACGCCTAACGATTCAGCCCGCAGTGAATCATTCGTCAATATTTGGCATGTTTGCCATCTCGTTTCTGTTGTTTGTTTTATGCCTCGTTAATTGTTTGTTGTTGGTTTATTCACTCCACTCCCCCTAAACGTAACAGCAATTTGTTTGCATAAATCGTGAATCGATTCTCACAAGAATGGGTCTTGAGCGTGAGTATAAATTAATTTTGGTGAATGATCTATTGCACTTGTTTGAAAGTCGACTGTATTTAAACTCTTTGCCACCCATCGGAGTCGATGAAAATCTCTCCTGGCGCAGCATTGGGCACTGTTCACTATTCACTTGCACAATTCACTGCAAAGTTTATAACAATAATTTCATGTAAATTTAATAGGTTTAAAAATGTCCACTTAACCCTAACATTGCACCATTGTCGTAAACCGCAGAATCAGGAGACTGAATCAAACGGGCGACCTCAGATAACATTTTGGAGTAATTAAATCTGATTTCCATTAAAATAGGATTCTTTGTGTGGCTGTCTGATCAACGAATCAGATAGGATTTTAAGATAAAAAAAAAGTTTAAAATTCCAATTCTGAACGAAACTGATGGTAGACACCCACACCTATACTGATGAGTATTTCTTCAAAACTGGCGGAGAACATATTTGCATATCATTGAAATGTTTCACACGGTAAGAAATATGTGCATAACCTTAAACAGTTTAACCCAACAATAAGTATGTAAGTGTGTGATGTAATGTCATGATCCTCAATGAAATTGGTTAGTTAACCTTACACCTTCAAAGAATGTAAAACAAAGTTTAAAATGCCGTTGCATCTCCCATAGTTGCAATATTAAAATATTGGATTAACGGATGGAACCCAAAAATTGACACTCACCAAAACTGTGTATCCATCCCATGGTTATCCAACAATAGGACCTCCAATTAGCATGGTTGGCTACATACGGCGTGAAAGACGTTCACCATACATACATACATACGTCAGAAGCATTATTAACCATAATAAAACAAGACTTTTACGTTACAGCAAGGCGTGCCATTATAGTACTCGAGCAGGAATTTTCTAGATTTTTAGAGTAATCTGACAGAAAAATCTTAAAATCGGGCCTAGATATGACATGTAACGTGTTTTTTTCATAAGCGTTTTTTGGGTTTGATCACATAAATATAAATGTGTCGTTAAACCCGCCACCACCCGACGCAGCCAATAAGTCAACAGTTCAGTACGCTGGCATGTTGGAGAGTAAACCCACAACATTTACAATTCGAGTAGGTTTACTCGACAACACACCAGTGTGCTAAACTAGTCATCAATTGGCGTGTTCTGTTTACATGACAAACCTTTACTAATTGGCAGTGTCAGGTGGTGGAGGGTTTAACGACACATTTTTATAGATAATATTGTGCGCGAAAGCCTCCGTGTTAAACTCTTGTCCGTGTATACTAAAAGGCTAATACATATTTATTTCAATGATTAATACCGCATATTTCACCTTTCATTAAAAATCTACTCCTAGATGCCTCACCATCTACTGGCGTATCCTTCACACATTGTTAACACTGTAAGCAAATGATGATCACGCAACATTTGCGTACGTGATATGTTCATAACACTGACACAATGACTAATCTCATAAACCAAACTCATACTAAAAATTAATTACGGTTTCTGACAGGGCCCATTTTAAGATGGGTGTGTATATATATATAATTGGATGACATTACCAAATCACCCAGAACACACCAGATCCTATCTGATTTCAAAAGCTAAGCAGAGTTGAGTCTGAATAATGCATGGATGGGTGACATCCATGCACGGAAGGTTGTTATGGGCTGCAGGGCTAGGTGGTGGCTGGCAGAGGACATTGCTGCGAAATCCACTGTTGTGATATCCTTCTATGCTCTCACATCCATGCTACCCACCTTCGCCAAGGAACCCACACCGTTGACGTATGGCCAAACGACCCCCACAACCCCCACGGCATGGAGGGGCCTTCATCCAGCAGTGGATTGACAAATGACTGAACGTATAACTAGACGTGTATGTCAAACAACCCCCACGTTTCGGTCGTTTATTTGACCATATTCCACCACGCCAGTCAATGCGGATTGGTGAAGGTGGTGGGGTCCGGTTCCGGATATCATTCACCACTATTATTAGCCATGGCTGGGACTTGAACTCAGGCCACCGGTGCACAGCACAGAGTACTAACCGCTGCACTACTGCTCTTGGTTAACAGGTCACTTAAACAGTCAAACGGGTTCTTCTTAAATTTAGCACTGCGTCAGTGCTCATCTCTAATTTACATCCCTGGGCCAATGGTGGGAATTCTCCATTCCGATGGCAAGGGTGACACTATCTATAGGATCACCACTGTGGACTTGACTACAAACTGGTACCTATTGTATCGACCGTTGAGGCAATTATGGGCTGATTCAACCCCTTACCAGGATTTGAACTTGCAACATTTCGATTGCAAGCCGCTTACTCTACGACGGAGGCATCTGGCCGGATATCACGAAACCCTAACAATAGGGTAAAATGACCGTCCCCACTTCGTTGCGCGTTGTGATGTGCATCATGGCCGCGCGTGTGCTCACGAATAACGTGCTTTGCTAATGCGGAATGCGCTGCGTGATTGGGTCAGTTGCACGTGAGGAGTGGCCAATGCAATGTGAGCAATCGGAAGGATTCAGATTGGGCATGCGCAACGCAGCACGGTAACCTTCCCCCATGGGCACGATGCTATCGTCCTAAAATTGCACCGACTGTCACCCAGAAATGACGCACTCTGCAATGACTGTCTACCTCGTTGAGGCAATGATCGCTCGTGCTGTTGCATGTGTGCATGTTGCAGTCTTGCTGCCGTGGCCACGTACGCAGGAAAGCTACGTGTGTGCACACAACCAATGATCGGTGAACGACGTGAGGTCTCCACTCTCCCGCATCACCTTGTCCAAACGTGCAATTTCGATCTCTTTCTGGGAACTGCTCAATATCTATTGCTTTGCAACGTGCGGATGGCAGTGGGGCGGGTGGTGTCGTTGAGTCGTTACTGCTGCCCATTAAACGTCTTTGTCCACTCACTGTGGCAGGTCAAGCACTCTCAAAAAGAGCCTGTATTTTGTAAAAAGGAATATGTATGTTGAACTACGTAGCCAAATGTGCTAATCGGAGGGCTCTACAGTTTGTGGTTCAACTCAGTCATGCGTGTGAACAATTGCCAATTGATGCTTATTCGCGGAGTGGATTGCCGCCGTTGCATAGCGGTCAGCATGCTGGACTCGCAAATGCAGAGGTGTTAGGTTCGATGTGTTCTCACGGCGCGGAAGTGGAAACGATGACCAAGTTTCTCGAATCCGTCCGCCTCCGTCCCGCCGAGCGGTGTAAATAAATTGGTGCACCGCAGTGAGTCGATGGGCAGGTCGTGTGTGGTGGGGGTAAAGTGTGGGTGCTTCCACGTCTTCTGAGACATCTTTGCTCGCGTGGAAAACTAGACCACAGTATCCTCTAGAGCAGTGTTCCTCACTCATTTCCAGAGGGTCGCCACACATGTGAAACCATTGGAGGGTTTGACAGCAGCACCATGATGATGATGGGGGTGTATTCACATCTGTGGACTTCAGGGGCCACACGAAAGGCCACCAGGGGCCTCCTGTGGCCCGTGGGCCTTGCAGCGAAGAACGCCGCTCTAGAGGTGCTTTTTAGAGCTCGCCCATAGTGGAGGCCCCTTCAGTCAGCAGTGGCAGGAGCAGGAAATTGCAAGGGTTGAACCTTTGCTTTTTGCTTACGTTAATGGAGTTCCCATTGATGGCTCAGATGAGGAAGCTTATTTTTCAGCCGCTTTCAAGAATACTGAGCCAGCCCTACTGAAATCCTGGTGCTTAAATCCTCGGTTCTCAGCGGTAATGTAATCAGCTTCTTAAGTGTAGTGAATGTGCTAGTCTGAGCCCAGAGACTGCATTGAGAATTATACAGTAATACAAATTATATTTTAAGTAAAATAATAATGCACATTTGTATTCTTAGGTTTTTTTCGGTAAAGTCACGTAGGTAAAAAAATCTAAATTATTTTTTATTTTACTTTTCTTAATTTTGATTTTTTTACCTACGTGACTTTACCGAAAAAACCTAAGAATATGAATACTTGCAGTCACGAAAGCTTCAAATCTAGAATTAATGCACATTTATTTTATTCTAGTTATCTTTGGAAGGCTAATTAATCTTGATATTTGTCGCGAAAGCCGACGTGTTAAACTATCTTTAATTTTACCTGGAAAGGCATGCTGAGCTATGTAGGTTTTTTTCTTCCAGAAGGTTTCTGGCTACAAATGATAGCTCAACGAGGTGGCGTATCGTAGTATAGAAATGTTTCGCGGCCAAATATTGTAAACACGCGTTGATTTTAAACGCGGAGGAAAGAAACCGGAGGATCCAGAGAAAATTCCACGCGACCACGGGGTGAGCATGCAAACTCCAAATTTACAGCAGGCGTCAGGGTTGGTATTTAACCTACTACCTCCTCCATACCAGACGAGGTAGTTAACATGTCGCCACCACGGAGGGCAACCTTGCTCCTCCCCGTCTTGAAGGCTGACGTTGCAGCACTGCAGGGAGGACTTGAGGGTGTCTTCGAACCGCCTCCTTGACGAGGGGAGGACATGTATACAAGGAGATTGCAGTACAACTTCACGTGGATATCCTGTTGGCTGGAGTGACGTGAGTGACTTGTCAACTCGACCGCCAAAGCACATGACTAAGGGCATGCATCACCTTGCTTTATGGAACTTGGAAGTGGTTTAAACGGTTGAAAGAGAACTTGTGGACAATGTGGTTTTACTTTAGGTCTCTGTGGAGATTTGAACGTGTGATAATCCTGTTCAGGAGTATCACAGAACTGTATATGTAAAAAAGACAGTAATCACAATGCAGATGTCGTCAATTCGCATAATAATTGCATTTTCTATGTGCGCCTTCTGCCAAGCTTGTAGATTTAAGCAGGGACATATATTTCAGTTAGTTAATTTTTTTTTTCTCTTCCAGCTTTGAACACAAGACATCAATACTGACTTAATTTGAATTCAGAGGTTCACCATTTGATTTTATTTGGCAAGAACTTATAAGACCGAAAATGCCGAAGTCTTTACAGTCAGTAGAGACTAGTGTAGCTTCCATCATCAATTACAATTGAATCATCTCATGGCCTGAAAATGGTAATTCTTTTATCCTATTATCTTGGGCGATGTGCTGCCGCCATGTCCTGCGTTGGATGATATTGTTCCGAAATTATAATTGAGTGATGAAATCTTCGTAGAAATAATGTGCTTTGGGTCGACTTTCCCCAAAAAAACCCCCAATATTTTTTAAATTACACCACCACGTTGTAACGAAGGTAGTGTGGCGTGTGATTAGTTGTTTTTTTATGCCATGGCTAACAAATAAAGTTCCCTTGTGTACCTAAAATAAACAGGGCCTGGCTATAATGTGGCACAACAAGTAGGGGAAAAATTGCACCGTGTAATCAATACAGTATTTTTGTTTAAAACGAATTGTTCAATATACCCATTATTATTTTTTTGAGATATGGCACTGGCAATACGTTTTGAAATAGTAATATAATCAACTTGCACACAGATGTGTACGTGCATGTTGAACATTTCCACAACTTCAGTGTGTGCTGGTTTTGTTCGTTACATTTTTACGTTACATTTCCTAATCGTTGACGAGGTCACTTTTGTTTATTGTGCGCGCATCAGCCAGCTTCTCCAACGACCTAACCCGGTGGCGCAATGGCGAGAGCGATCGACTCACAATCAGAATGCCAGGGGGGGTAAATAAATTAAATAAAATACCTCCCACTCTGTGGGATGTCTTCGCGGTTCTTCCGATGAATAATTTGTGGAATTCCTATCGCTGGCACTGGGCTACCCAAGAGATTATCACGATCACATTTTCTTTCGTAAATTCAGTTGCTGAGCACAGGCACCAATATATATTTTTTAAAGCTGCATTACAGAATTGAAAATGGGGCCTCACCATTGTTTTTACAAGAGGATGATGCGCTTCGTGCACACTGTGAATATCAACCACTTTACAAATGCTCATCTCCGATAACAAGATTTAAAAGTGCCTCAGCATCAGTCGTCACAATGAACACTATGATTAAATGAATGTTCCTCAGACGAGAGAAAAGCATCACTCTGTGTATGGTAATTGTCTCAAACCGGCATAGGCATAATCACACTGAAGCAGTTGGAAAATGGCTCGTCCTCATGCCAAGGAGTGCATATATTCCTCGAAAATGCTTTGCGGGGAAAATAGCAATTTAGTTACTTACGTCTTGAGAGGGTTCAGCAGATGTTTCAGATCTGTCTTTTCAATAAGGAACCTGCCGTCTGGTTAGACAATCTGGAGAGGGATGGAGAATTTATAGAAGCAAGATTAGCGCTGCATAATGCGTGCAGCGGCACACTGAATAGCAGTGTACGCATCATGTCAAACTCAGCCATAGCATATTTTTTTTTTTTACAAAATCGTAATTGTGCATGCATGAGTAAACACACACGTATGCATGTACATGTGCGTATTGAACGTCACATAGTCAATGTGTGTTTGCTTTTTTTTGTAACAATCTCGCGATTGAAATTTGCACCCCGCTGTCTCCCCGACAGATCTGGTCTTCACCTGAGGACGGCTGCTTGCGTTGTGGCCGAAACGTCGTGAGAATGATTTTATTATGTTTTATTTTTATTATTTTATTATTTCCCTTCTACGTGACTTTACCGAAAGAACCAAGAAGATGAAATTTGCAATATTGTGATTTTAAATTCTGGTTGCGAGTCAAATTTAGCCCGTTATCCATTTGGCAATGAGAGTAGTCGTGGTAATTGTTCTTTTTTTTATGGACAAACTTGTCCCTGCAATGCGACGATGCAATTTTGATGACAGTCCAAGGATTACAGTTTGAGACGAGCACTTCCAGATGCACTTGAGCAGAGCTATTTTGACCTGTCACTCTCAAAAAACTTGCCATACATTCTCGTCGAAATGCGGGTTGAAATTTTGGTAAGCATATGTGCAACTAAGGTCTGAATTGCAACTCAAATCAGATATGACTATATATCTTATCGTGTATAGATTTATGTAGCGCCTTAGCCCAAGACACTTTGCAATAATTATACAATTGTACATTCGATCATAGTGGTTAAAATAAAGAGTGGAGTTATTAAACGTGGCGGTGTAGTTATGGTGACAGTAAGGAGGAAAGGTGGGAGTGGTTAAGGAGGGATCGGGATGGTGATAGGGTTAGGGGTAATGATAGGGGTAGAGGTAATGTTGGGAGTAGGGGTATGATAGGGGTTGGGGTAATGAAAGGGTTAATGATGGGGGTAGGGGTAGTGATGGGGGTTTGGGGTTGTGATGGGGGTAGGGGTAGTGATAGGGGTTTGGGTAGGGGTAGTGATAGGGGTTGGGGTAGTGATAGGGGTTGGGGTAGTGATAGGGGTTGGGGTAGTGATTAGGGTAGGGGTAGTGATAGGAGTAGTGATAAGAGTAGTGATGGAGGTAGGGGTAATGATCGGGGTTGGGGTAGTGGTAGTGATAGGGGTAGTGACAGGGGCTGTGGTAGGCCTGGTTGTAGCTGGGTGGCTGAGACTGGATGTATCAGTAGGATAGACAACGGAGAAGAGACGGGTTTTAAGGAATAAACGGAATATACGTGTTATTTTTATTCAGAGGTATGTCCACCATCTACTCTTGTAGATTATTATCGGAGCAATTTTTGTTAGTGAGCACCTATTAAGGCCAGCACAGCAACTAAAACCACAGGATACTGTGGCCCAATGCGTTGTAATCCTGGCCACGTTTGTCTCCTCCCAGAGCTGCCTGATATTGACTGTACCCCACCCGGTTCTCTCATTTACGGCTGAGTCATTCGAGACGGCGGATAAAGTCAACGCCAATTTCGGACACCCTGTTGTTCTACAACCTTGGCAAGGAATCAAACCCGGCTCCTCTGAGGTCCGGCACACAACCGAGCGCACGCGCGCAGATTTAAACCTCCAACGCCGCAGACTGACGATAAATGACTTGCGTGGTGACAGCTGTCAATGTGCCCTGAGGCATGCAGGGAAATGAATAGAGTCTCATGACTGATTAGGCAGTGCAGCATTGGGTGTGCAAAAACAGGCAGATGTTGAAATTAAAATTAAAGGAAGCAATAATCGGATTTTGAGAGTAACAAGGGAGAATAGTTTATATATTTTTTTTTCTTGTGGTAATGATCCTGATGAGTGCGTTGATGTATAAGCGAACAATTTACCTTGCCTGTGTGTTTCTTGATGTTCGCTTGCAAAATCGTGGCCAATTATATTTTTATTTCATGTCAACAATTCTGTGTATATATAGATTTCCGTATTAAATAAGGTAGAAAAAAAAGCAGAATCGAATGAATTTGCAAGAGTTTTGACTTGCTTGAAACGAAATATTGACGAATGAAAAAAAATCTATTTATACATTTCTTAAATATCAACATGGGCTGAAGCAGTTGTTTAAGTTTTTCATCTTTCTGCATTAGCAATTACACTCGATGGGGTTTAACAAAAACAATGTTTTGCATGCAACTCAATGCGAGCTCGGTACAATACGCCCGGAACGCAAAACGGGATTGAGATGGTTGGGGGGAACAGAAACTTCCAACGAACACTAAACCCGATTTCGGCAGGTCCATATGAAGGGGTAAGATGGGTGTTTGTTTGTTAAACGAGTGTGGTGTTACGCCACACAAACTCGTGACTCTTCCAGCACACCTTTGAAATTCCACACGTCACCGAGTTCCTCCAGTCTAAATCAAGCTTCTGATTCCGAACGTAACCATCATTCGAGCGAGCGAGCGAATTACAATGTTCGTGCATGATTGGGATGAACAATTTCGGACGCCCTCTTTGTCGAAACAGGTTGAAAACCCAAATAAATCAAACACATCTTGTGCCGGGGGGCACGAGATCACGGCTTCTCTCAGGCCGATCTCGCGCGGACGTAACGTCGTGCTGCCAACAACGGGAGATTCGCTCACGGAGCAAGCGCCGGTCGTATCCCCGTCGCTTCGCACGGTCGTGAGCGTTGAGGGTCGCTTAGGAGAGAGGTGAACAAAGGAGGTCCGAGGCCTTGGGAGATGAAAGGACTCCACTGCACGCTCCTCTAGGCAGCCCCGCCTGACAAAAATATCGATCCTTGATGAAACTGGCGACAAAAAGGACGGTGTCCTTGAATATATAAAAAACGAAACCATGTTTTTTGTTATCAGGTAAAGCTGACTGAGCTATATAGCTCCATTCAGAAGCGACATTGCCACAGATGATAGCTCAACGAAGTGGCTTATCACGTGGAAATGTTTCGCAACCAAATGCTCTATAAGCTCACGTTGATTATAAATGTGGAGGGGGGGGGAAAACGAGGAGGACCCAGAGACAATTTCACGCGACCACGGAATGAGAGAGAGAGAAAGAGACACGTCAACTGAGTCGATCGAGAACAGCGAGGTGATCCGTTCCCTGGGGCATGTCCTGCCGAAAGCCGGAGGCTGTCTGCTGGAGAAGATGGGAATTCAAGGCTCGGTCCCAGAAAAGTGAGGCCTCGGCCGACCCAGAAAAGCTCGCATCGATGACGCTGTTGCTTAGACAGGCCCGAGCGCGGAACAAACTCTTATCAAAAATTGATGGAGATCGAGCCCCTGGAAGGTGGTATTGTCCATCTCGCAGCCAGTGAGCATGACGGAGGAAGAGTAGATTCGGAACGGATCTCTTGTGTAAGAGAGATTTGGATGATTTTGTACTTCATGCCCACCGTTACATATACGTAATATATGATGCAATTATATATTTACAGGTAATTTTAAAATACGGCTCGCATTGCCTCCTGTTATTAATTCTGAAGATTAATTGTTAACGCTGCAGGCTCCAAACTGAATCACCCCTAGGAATCTTACACTTCATTTTTAATGTATGAGTAAAAAAAAACATCATATTTGATATTCTTGTTAATATGATTGCCAAAGGCTCGGAGAGCCAATATAAGGCAGCTTAAACATTGTGCGAGTGCCGTGTTAGGCCTTAAGAGCTAACTCGCAAGTTGACAGAGTTGCAAGACTTTATCCAAGCATAGCATGGATTGTATATGTGGTATAAACTAGTTAATTAACAATGCTTTGATTCATAGATGAAAATAGCTGATTCTGCTCGACTCAGGCATTGGGCGGTGATCACAAGAGATGTATTGATATTGGCTGCCGGTACAATTCGTGCTAATCTTTAGACTCATATAAACAAAGTGATCAAAACTTAACGGGCAAGGAACATTCGAAATGAGGTGGTAAGAACAGGACAAAGAAGAATACACTTTTAAATCAATTGTTACCCTACATTCTGACAATGGATTGAATTGCTGGCAGGGGGTCAATCACCATACGCCTCTTATAAACTGTGCACTTAACTTTTAAAATAAATTGTATATCATCTCTCTGTCATCTGTTAGGCCAGATATGGGCACAAATTCTAGGTGCACATTTAGAGTCATCATTTTCTCTGACTCCGAGCACAATTCCTCCAGTACCACCGAAGGGTTATTCAACAAGTGGAGCCAGGGTGGTTAGCTGTTAACTACCTCACCTGGTACACAGGAGGTCGCTGATTCGGTCCTGACCCTGACGCATGTATATTTGGAATTAGCATATTCTCCCCGTGGTCGCGTAGATGTTTTTCTGAGTCCTCCAGCTTCGACCACCGCATTTTAGAAACACGTGCTTAGATTATTTGGTTGCTTTGAATTTCCACATGATGACAAGCCACTTCGTTGAGCTATCATTGGTGCCCAGGTCGCTTCTGATAAAGGAGCTACATAGTTCAGTAGGCATGACCTGGTAAAATAAAATACAAATTTAGTTTCGTTTCGAATGAATATTGCATTTACACAATTCGCTCAGTACCAACAATGGAGGTGAACACATCTCAATACTTGCTTGAGTAGGGATACAATTTGGCAGTTTTTTTTTATAGTTTGTATTGAACACAAACGGACAGTCATAACATAGAGCACATGTACAAACGAGAGGAAGTGCTTGCGCGTCCAGGGATTACCCCCTCTGGGTATCCTTCACTCCCTAAGGAGGGGCTTATTCAGGTGGACCGGATTCGTGTTCTAAACCAAGGTGGTGCGTAGGGACTGGTGGGGTTCAATGTAACTAAAACGTATACGTGAAATAACACACCACACTAGTTGCACACGTTCCCTTGCTAAAAGCTTTTGCAAGTGCATGGTGGAGAAACTGACATGCTGATCTCAGGAGGTCATGAAACAGAGATGATGAATGCATAAATATACCGAGTTCTTGGCATGTTGATGGCTGCCTCGAAGATCGACTTTAAAAGTAGGGCACGTTCATTTTCACGAACTTGGAGCTGACGTGATGGATAAAGGCTCCGTGCCATTAAAACGATGCGGCTGCTTGCGTGTTGTAGAATTTACCCTGGTGTCGGTCGCGATTCCTTGTCCATGTGTCTGTGCGTGCTGTGTAGCGGGGTACGATTCCCGCTCACGGCGTACACCCAGTGATGATTATCTGAACCGGTCCTGGGCCTCCCCTAGGTCGACTCAGCCTCAAATGAGTACCTGGTGCGATGTGTAAACATGGCCGCTAGGGAGACAAAGGCGGCCGGGCGCGGGTGTTGGCCACCCACCCCCATCGTGTGCCGTGCCGGCCTTTATAGGTGCTCGCTAACAGCACTTGCCCCTACAGTCTGTTAAGGCTACACGGGGGATCTTTGTCTTTGCCGTGGCCAGTTTACATCAAGGGCACCGAACATCGCCCGTGCTTGTAGCAATTATGGCGCGCACTCGGCGCGGTAACGAATAAGCGGCTTGTAATCGACTCGTGTTTAAACAAAGGTCAGAAGTCAACGTCTGTCCTCGTGAGCATGGGGCAGCGCTCATCTTCATTGAGCCAGTGGGGTACTGCAAGAGTGTCAGTGCGTCCCTAGAACAACTATTGCTGACTTCCCACAGAGAGGTAGTCCGTGTTGACCAAATTTTAAAATTGCTCGCAATTTAACTCGTTTGGTAAAGCCACATCGCAGCGTTGCCCCCCAACTGTGAATTTACCGCAGACGAGTATTATTGTCACCTGCGATAGCCTTTCGCTGCAAGAACCAAATGTGCTCATGAATTGATTTCATTTGTCCACGATGGGCTGAGTTGGCCGCCGACAGAGCTGGACCTGTTTTTGCCAGTTCCTTGAGTGGGTCGACAGCCGGGTGAAGAAAAGCGACGGGACCTTCAGGAAACTGACGTTAGGGCATCGCAGTCAAAGCCCCGATCAGTTGTGCAACCGTTATTTTGTATTTCAACGCTGATGATGATGATGGAGTTGTGGCTTTAATACTGATAATACCAATACAAAATGCAATTTATAATGCGAATAAGATTTTGCCGGCACAAATGACCGTGTCTGAGGCATGGAGCCAAAGCTTGGTGTCTCTTAAAAGTAGCTGTAGGTGGTATGTTACTGGTAGGAACCTCCTGGTTACACCAACCCACAGGTGATTATTGTGTCCGTCCGTCGTGCATCCAAAAATAGAAGGTGTGGGGATGGGTGGAGAGGGAAGGGTGGGCAGGGGCTGGGTGAGGAGGGTGGGGAGGGGCTGGGTGGGGAGGGGAGGGGTGGGGCTTGGTGGGGAGGGGCTGGTCACCCCGTGGTGCCCTTATAAAACTCAACGTTTAACCTACTCACGCCGGCTTGTGCCCGCCCTCACAGTCGGCCATATTTGCGGAATACACCACGCCGCTGTTGACCCTGGCCATTGACCGAGCAACGCAACATTCCTACCAGCTCCCTCCGCAGGAATGTGTTAACGTTCAACTCATTCGACTATAGATCTCGGTATAGTGCGCGTGTCCGTGGACTGTGCATGACGATTATTCAGACTGTGCCGACGGGTAAGAGGGCTAGGGGCAGGTCACGTTGGCAGAAGGGGATGATGGCCGATGGTCAGGAATAACAGTGGAGTGCCAGTCAAGGGATGGAACGCGTCCGAGGGAATATTCATCGAGGAACATTCAGCGTTGGAATCAGCTCGTGTGCGGGCAGTAGGCCTTCAACCAGCGGTGACTCGATCATGGCTGATGATGATGATGACATCGTACGGTCTTTTGTGAGAGTATGCCAACCCATATACTTTCACATGCACTCCCTTGAACTGACCCTTCAGAGGTAATAAAATCATAACCATTGCAAATATCAACACGTCATTGCTCTCCGTGAGACGAAGCTAAGATAAAAAAAACAATCGGAATCTGCATTGTCAAAATTATTCTAATATTTCATATCTATGAGCGCTTAATTGGTGCTTGTTTGCAAATAAACCCTTTCACGTGAAGTTTATTGGCCGAGTAAAAATGCTGATCTCGAGGATTTGAGAGCATATTTTGCGTCATATTGTGCGCTGGCTCCGATGATTTGAATGCAGAGGAATATTAGTTGTCGTATTGATTGACGTGTATCACGAGACGCGTCGTTGTTGAATTTTATATATTCCTCTGATGGGCTAATATTACCGCTATGGCTCTTTGTAATGCTAAGTGCTTTTGGCATCTCAGAATGGTGCACATTTATCACCTTTAGCAAATAAATGCCCCTAGGATGAAACTTTAGATTCAATAATGGTGCTTGATCTTTTTTTTTGCCCTGTAATATACCCTCTAAAATAATGTTTAAAGTCACCACTTTCAAAATACAGTTTTACCTTGGTGTGTGAGTACAATGTGGACGTGTTTCCCCACACACACACACTTGCGCTACCGATCCTGGTGACCCAAGTTTCCAATTACGCTCACGGATAACATCAGGAGATGAATATCTGAACTGGTACTGAGTATCCCCTAGGTCGACTTGGCCTTAAATGAGTACCCAGCGAGGTTTGTAAACATCTGCAACCTGGGGAGACAAAGGCGGCCAGGCGTGATACTTAGCCTCTTGTGTATCGCGACACCCTTGACACGTGCTTGTTTACAATTCTTGAATCTAACGGTTTGTGAATTCATCTTCTTGGTTCTTTCGGTAAAGTCACGTAGAAGGGAAATAATAAAATAATTAAAATAAAACATTATAAAATACAATTCTCAGGTGAAGAACAGGTTTGTCGGAAAGACGCTGTCTGAGGACGGCTGCTTGCGTTGTGGCCGAAACGTCGTGAGAATTGTATTTTATTATGTTTTATTTTAATTATTTTATTATTTCCCTTCTACGTGACTTTGCCGAAAGAACCAAGAAGATTAATCCCTGCAGTCACGAAAGCTTTAAATCGAAATTTAGGTTTGTGAATTGTGAACAGGAGGTCACGTATATATGTGAACACCAGTTTTTTGTCAATCTGACCAGATGCTGAGTAGCAAATTCACAATTCTAAAGGTATAATTTCAAATGACAATGACGGGTCAATTTTTGCCCATCTTTCCTCCGGGGCAAATTCCAATAAAACCACTCATTTATGGGGAAGCTGACGGTAGTTGCCCTGTGGGTTGAACTGATCTCTGCTCTAGGAACGTGGAATTTGTTTCCACCGACGCAACGTTGTCGATGAAGAATCTTTTGAGCGTTGAGATGCACGACTCTTCTGTTAAATTCCATCCCAGCTCCCCCCCCCCTCACTGTTGCTCAATTTGCACCTCGTTGAGTGTGCAATCTTGGTAAACTCTGTAATGACGTATAATCCTACGGACTTTTGGAAAATGAGTGCATCTTACATGCAGCACATTAGGTACGAGGGGGTTGACACATTACCTGGCTTCGTAAAAGTGACAGCCAAAGTGTCTCTTTCGAGAACACTTTGTCTCCTTTGGTTTTGACTTGTCGGAACAAAAAAATTCAAATGACCTACATTTCATTTTCCGTTTTTTTTCTTTTCTTTTTTGCATTGCTACTGATGGCTGTAGTTGTGTTCACTCTCCTGGAAGATTCTAAATTAAACAAAAATCTGCATTACTGTAAAATGTGTCATTTTTTTGTCAGTGACTGCGTCTCAAATTGAAATTTACAGTTGATATAATTTGTATGATCTCTAGACAACTCTTGAAAAGAAATGTTAAAATAATTGAACATGTAAATATTATTATTTTAATAGTACATATCTGGCTGGGTGGGAATGGAGTTGCAGTGCTTGACTCTAACTCTCTAACTCATTATTATTGGAATTCAAACCTCGTAGTGATTCAACTCAAACCGCTCTCTCACCCTTTGGGGCTGATTTTGAAAGTGAACGGTGCAGTTGTTCGAGGTATACATTGGCATGCAAATTGTGAACGTGTATTGTTTTGCCACTCGACTCGCGAGCTGCCAACAGAGATGGGACCTGCCGAGGTTTTGTTTGAGCAGTGGTATGCCGACCTAAATATAATATAATTTAAAATAATCCTCAGAGTCTTGAGAACTTTTCAGGAGCGTTGAACATTGAGAAGGTTTTTTTTCTCTCTCTCTTTATTTTTCCTCCATCTCCTTAATGAACATTGTGAGTACCCGAAGATAGCCAACACTACACGGGGGTAAAAATACAATGAGGTCAAGGTGAGGCCCTTGCAAGTACTTGCTCATTCCACTGCTGGCGTAAGGCCCTCAACAAGAGGGAGCTCTAGAGATCCTTCAAGAGGGTGTTTTTGTTACCTCCTCTTTCACGCTGGCCAGATGTCTCGGAAGGGGTGGGAATACCCACACTGCATCCCACTCCCGTGCATCCTGCCACTCTACCGCCTCGGGTGCGCGGGCAACTGTGGGATTCAAGAAGCTCGCACTATTGTTTCGGCTGCCACACTTGTGGCTCGAACTGGTACCCTCTGGATTGCAGGTCCAGCCTGCCAGCCATTCCAGCAGAGTGGACGATAGGGGCCTTCACGCGGCCCACTCTGTCGACTGAGGAGTCGTGACGAATGCCATCACCAACCCGGCTACCGCACATCGCTAAACGAACCTCCCAGCCTCCAGAGCCACAGCTCAAGCCACCACTCAGCCACGGCAGCATCCCTATACAAGGGGATAACACGGAAGAAAAATCCACACAGATCGGTGAAAGAACCCACTCGTCCGACCGTGGACAATTTTCAGCGGATTTAGATTTTCACACCACGCAACAATCCCTGCGTGAATTCGTCACGCTTTGTAGCGGGCTCTTGTAAAAAGAAAAAAAAAATCCCTGCGTGATCCATCAACCCCACCCTGTGCTTCCAAGCGTGAGCAACTCCCGCCTCATCCAAACGCGTCTGTTCAGCGTAGAAGTGTGTCCAGAGGGGCCGTCTAGGGCTCCCGCTTGTGGAGGCTCTTTCACCGGCAGCGGCGTGTGACATTGACGAGCGGCGGCGATGTCTGTTGCCTCTGAACAGCGCCCGCGCCCTCGTGGCTCGCTGGGCTCTTAGCTGAGCCCCCTGCCAGATGGAAGCCTCTGCTGTCGATGGCACAGGAGGGCACGGAGAGGGGCACAGGCGGGCGGAGGCTGCGTGGCGATGCGCGCAGAGCTGCCGCGCTATTGCATGAGGGTACGCGTCTCGGGCGATGACCTGGAAAGGTTTAAGCAGCTGCCTGGTATGTTTTGACATACTTTTTCGCTATTTAAAGAGCCCAACGCACAGTTGGAGGGGTGGCAAGTGAACGTAAATAATTATTAATGATATAAAAAAAAATTCTTGGCTTAGATCACGTAAGTATAAAGGTGTCATTAACGACACGTTTATATTTACACAATCTAACCAAAAAAAACCTTTATGATGAATATTATTGGTCGTAAAAGCCATCGTGTTAAACGGATATATATTTTAAAAATGCCAGATCAGATGTTTTGTTTTTTCAAGTTGTATAATTCTCATGACTGTAGTTTTATGACCGGGTGGCATTGTGGTTAGCGTTGAGTGGCTCGAGTTTCGTTCTTATCGTATTAAACTAAATGACAAAAATAACGTCTAGTGTCCAATTAATACATTCTGTGTCACGTTAATGAATAATTGTGTTTTCAAATCATTTAGCGAGCAAAAGGAATAAATATTAAATTATTACTCGAAACAAATCAGTGACAAAGTGCTGGCTAGTAAAGGCAACTTAATTGGATATAGAATTTAGCGTGACTTGTAAATTAATGTTTTCCTTATTTAATTAACATTGCCAATTCAATGCTCATGTATTTGCCACCAGTTTGGTAGAAGCCAAATGTAGGCATTGCCTAATAAGAACAACAATTTTTCTACCCAATTAGTGGAGCAAGTGTGGTTAATATGGAGCCTCCGCTATAATTGTCTTCCATTTAACATTAATTTTCCTACCATTTTACCCAAAAAGCCCGCCGCTAATTATGTGGTGCAAACTGCTCAGGGTCGTCAGCGTGTGAGTTCAAATCCTGGCCGGGGTTCAACTCAGCCGATTATTTCTGCACAAAGATTACCACCGATTTGCGGGAAGTCATTGGTAAGGGGTTCGTCCTATTGTAGACACTGGGAAACACCGTTGAGGCGTGGAATATTTTGCACCATTGGCTAAGAGCCACCGATATATGTATAGAGTAGAGCCGAATTCTCAAGCTTATGGAAGCGATCCTTTACTCTACTGATTGCTGCTTTGATGTATCGCTGGATGGGAGATGATAGGCAGGTTATGCCCGAACGTGAGTTTTTCATGCAGGATTCTCTTCCAAGCGCTTTAACCACCATTTAGGAATTGGCCAAACAAGTCCAGATCTTATTCTTAGGTTTTTTCCGGTAAAGTCACGTAGGTAAAAACATTAAAAAGTAAAATAAAATAAAAATAAAAATCACGACGTTTCGGAGGCAACACAAGCTTCCGTCTTCAGGTGGTACCGTCACAGCCACGACAGCTGTATCAAGTACTCTGAGACGGAAGCTTGTATTGCCTCCGAAACGTCGTGATTTTTATTTTTATTTTATTTTACTTTTTAATGTTTTTACCTACGTGACTTTACCGAAAAAACCTAAGAATATGAATCATTGCAGTCACGAAAGCTTCAAATCTAGAATTAAGTCCAGATCTGTCTGCGGCCAACTCAGCCCATTGCAGACAGAGCAAACAAAGAGCACATTTGGTGTTTGCGCCGTTGTAACAACGAACGCAAGGCTATCGCAAGGGTGCCGTGTCACGCAAACGATTATCGTCTACGATAGCTTCACAGTTGCGGGGCAATGTTGCGACGTGGCTTTTACATAACTCGGTAATTTCCGAGTAATGTTTACACTTGGTAGATAATATAGCATATCGTATAGTAGGCATATGAAACGAAATGTAAACGCAAACCAACAATGAAAAATACTCTGAAATGTTCGTGATGGTAGTAGTAGCCTCTAACGCGTCTTGTCTGCTTTGGCGGCAATGCAACCACCCCAGCAACAAGCAACAGTTCTAAAGAAAGAGGAATGATCGGTTGCGGTAAATTACTGCGTAGAGACAGATGCTATTATTTTCGGGTCCCCTAATACAATGCTTTGTGGAACACGATCACTTTTTTAGTTGTTGTTGCTGAAATATGACGACAGCTTCCGAGAGCCGGTTGAAAGCAACCTCCGGAACTCGCGAAGAAGGGATGATTCTGGATGAGATGGAGTGGCGATATAATTGCTGGAGAGGGAGAGAGAGATGGATCACAACTGCATGTGAGCATAAAACGGGTGTTTTTTGTAGGTCGCATTTTAAAAAAATTGTAAAACCGTACTAAGCGGTGGCAAAAAATAGTCTCCACAAGCATTCCTTTGGCGAAGTTTAAGTGCTGCCTGGTTAGTGTGTGTTACACGTACCGTTTTTGCAGTGATGTCATTTTTATCGATGTTTTTTTTCTTTCTTTCCAAATTCAGTGTCGTGAAATCGTAGCCAACCGAGACCGGGCGTGATTAAATGCTTGATCAATTTCATCGTTCGCAAACGTCATGTTTTTTTAATATCGGGGGGGAATCCATCAATGCCTTCGTTTGTCGTTTCGCCATTCAAATGATGGACACTGAAGCATCGAAGACTTTTGCTGCTCTCCGTAATGAATTTGGTCTCGTGTTAAACAGTTGTGGCAATGCTGAGAGCATTTAATTTTCTGACTCTCCTTTCGGAGAGAGATTGCATTGGTGGCTCTTGTAAGTTTCGCGTTAAGTGGCTGCTGCGTGTTTCTGGGAGATAACACACACTCGTTCACCAAGTACTCTTGAGTACTTGGGTTCAAGCCCTGGCTAACACTTATGCTTCACAGGGTTCTCGTGTTTTTGATGGTCTCGACCCGTGGAGAGAACATATTTAAATTGGCGAACAAGATCAAAGTGTCGCCCTGGTCAAGACGAATGTGGAGCAGCCTTCATCTCCGTTGGCTGCCCTGAGCCAGTTGGGAACATTCCTTATTTCTTTGGTGGGAACCAGTTATTTTATCAACCCTTGAGAATGTAATTGGTCGAGTCTGAATTCTGTGACAATGCCACTCAGCTTGTACACTGCATTGTTGGCATTGACACTTAATTTGGGCATGTCTGTCTGTGCGGTATAAATTGAAATGTGGTAGGATACAGAGGCAATCATTCTTGAATTGAGGTTAATGGAAATAAATGCATTAATATTAGTGCATGAACTTAATTGCAAAAAAAATTGGATTTTTTTTAAATAACGTATACCAGTGTATGCATTCTTTTCGTGTTAATATTTAATTTCAAGGTATCACGATTTTAATCTCTCTCGTAATTTATTATCCTCGTGTTCAATATCAATTTGTTGTTCGTTGACTTTGTTCATTTTTATGTGGAACTAACTGTATTGTCAGGACCTACTTGTGCATGAGATGCTTCCCTCAAGGGTTTCTTCCAGTTAAATAATGTATATATTATCATTATAAACATGTCTCCATCTCGCTAATGAGCTGACAGAAGTGACAGATGATTAGTATTAGTAGGCTAATAATAATTTACCAATGCCATGACAAACAGCGCTGTCCAATGCGTGAATATATTAATAAGCTTTCTATGTGTTTTCGCTTGATGTCGTACGTCTTTCAATCCATGTGCTGGGAGCTTCCTCATTTCCTGAAGATTCCCTCCATATGCTGGGTGCTTCTCCGGGAAGATTCTTCCGGAAGCTCCCAGTGCGTGCAGCTGATTGTCAGGCATCGCGCAGAACAAGACAAAGTCCAACCCAAAAACACATCGTGCAGCTGTACAGCACAGCCTCAAAAACCCACACGACACCATTCACAAGTTAACCTTCCAGGCCAAAGCCCTTTCTGCATAAAATGCATAACATTGCCACTTGCGCTGCGAGAGAATTGTACAACTACCACCACCACCACCACGTTGAAAAATCGCTTCCATAAATTCTAAACATGTTGATTGGAAGGGAAAAAAATGGTGATCGTCGTGCCATCACAAAACACTGTCAGCTTCAGTGAGAATTTCTGTCTCTCTCTCTCTCTCCCTCCCTCGCTCCTGATGGGATTGCACCAAGGAAGCCTTCATTTCTGATCTGTATCACCCGTTTCTCCCCGGGAAGTGGCAGCTCTTCTGAGACTGCGTCTGTTCGGGGCCTGTGTCAGGAGTTGAATTCCCACGACGCGCTTGGATTTCTTCTCGCGAGACGCATTCGTGCAAGCCTCGGTGTGCTTCACTCGGGGACCTTTCTCTCGGTTTGGGTTCGATGACTTCTGTTGTCTCACGGGCACCAGAGCCAATGGAGCGTTAGCAAATAATCGTATTATCTTTAGATGTGCAATAATAGTGGTGATACTTGATGGTCGCCAAGTAAGCGGCGGAATATTCCACCGCCGTGCCTGCGCTGGCTTAACGTGACTAAATCGCCCTGAATGTGCCAAATCTTGCAGGAACTCAGAAGATAAGCAGTTAAGAGCCTGGCTGATACTTTCGAAATGAATCTAGAATGAAAGCTCATTTATTTAGAACTGCTTTTTTGTGTTTAGTTTCTTGTCCTTCCCACGCATCTACGACTAGCACGGTTGGCTACGTACGTTGCGAATGAAGTTCAACATACACACGTAGAGAACATGTGTAGAGTATATGTGACCACCAGGGCTTGCCAGTTGTTGTAGGAGTGAGGCTGTCAGGTGTGGCCAGGAGATGGAAATTGCTGAGTGTGACCCCTCGTGTGTGTGTGTAGGCTTTCTGAAACATATATGTATGTACGATTAACTTCTTTTGCACCGTACCTATCCAACCTCCCAGTTGTTCCTACATCAACGCTGCGTTGGCACAGAGGGACTTCTTCTTTATCCCTCATATGTCGAAAGATTATCGAATGGAATTGGCCAAACATGCCCCAATGCAGGACCTTCCCAAAAATTGAGAGCCTTCAAAATCTTTCCCAAAATAAATGATCGGCACCGTTGTTATGCTTACGTGAACTTTGAGTTCACGTCCTGTTGAAGGTTCACTGACAAGAGGGTAAAAAAAAAAAACTTGCTTTGTCTCTCGCAGAATTGTTTTACCACACCTTGTACTCACGGTTGAGTTGAGAGGCCCGGGACCGGTTTAGGCATCAGTCGTCGCTGATAATGTTAGCCACGGCTGGCAAATTGAACTAAGGCTGCTGGATTTAGAGCCCGGTATCCTAATCATTGCGCCACCGCTCCGCTCAAAGTAATTCCAACATGGTAATGCAAAGTTTTTAGTGTCGCTCTATCTAAGGGTTTTACAACCCAATTCAATATATGTGTAAAATGCCAGCTCAGCTGGTTGAAAATGAATTTCCCGTGATAGCTTACAACTTTTTTTGTACCCCTTTTAAAGCACGCAGTGATAGTATTTTAAGTATAATCACTCCAGGCCTGTCTGCTGTGAAAATGATGGCCTTGATTCGGCTGGCGGCGTACCCGACGATTCATTACCACTAATAAACGTTGACTTACATCAACGCATGGCGCTGTTTAAAGTTTTATAATACACATTTTTCGCGACGGTCAATCTGACAAAGTTCACACATTGGAAGGGGGGGGGGGGGGCTGTTCGCTTGTGGCCATGTGAAATCCCAAGCCCGGCTGCCCCTAAAATGAAATCAAATGGACAACCGCAGAAAGGCTTATATGCGTAGACAGACAGTGATTGGCAATATGTTGAGTGACTTTTATCGAATATGCTTTATTTAACCAGATGGCGGACGCATTGAAATGTGCATCTCAGTAGGCATTTAATGGCCACCCACAAACACTGAAGCCAGCACCCTTGAGATTCTTGGTTTTAATCTAGGATAGTAGACCTCCACTAGGTCAACTCTGCCGAAAGTGAGTATCAGGTTCAGTGTGGTTATTATACAAAGGCAGATAGACATGGCGCTGCCCACACCATCCCATCATATGTCATACTCACCCTATTAAGGGCTCACTATGAGAACTTGGCATCAGAGTAAAACAAAAAAAGTGGTTTCTTCCTCAAAGGAGCATTGAGGTGTTGGGCCCTCATTTTCCTGTTTTCACCCTGAGCCAGTGGTAGAAATTTGCACCTTCCAATTGTGCGCGTGAGTCTATGAATAGGACAACCACTCTTGATGTTCCCACCAAAGCGGTGGTCATTGTATTGACTCTGAGAGGGGAGGAAGATGGGCCGGGGCATCTTCCAACCGCGATTTGAACTCCAGCTACCTTCCGACTGAAAGCGGCGCGGTGACGCGGAGCCGGCACCAGCGCGTTCACAGCTCATTGCACAACTTCGTGTGATTCGAATCCAGCAGCCGCCCTGGTTCTTACTGTGCGTGTGTTATAAAGCATGTAACTCCTTTTGGTAGCGCGACACTAAAAACGTTGCATTACCATGTTGAAAATGCTTTGATTGGGCGCTATGAAAAGACTTTAAGGCTCTGTTCCAGCCAGGCGAATCTTTTTTCCAACAATGACCAGCCGGCGTGACTAATCCTTGCAAACTTTGTTCGGGCTTTATTTTACTAACAAGCCCAACACTTTTGTGGACTCCATCAAGTCATCCCTCACCAATCACCATTCATTCGTCATCACCCTGCCCTCCACCCACCCAACTCTCTTCTTGTCCTCATCCACACCATTTCCTTCAAATGATGTATTGGCCTTAATCCATTCACTTCACATCAAGACATCGCCACTGGATATTCTCCCTCGCCATCTGTTCGACCGCTGCGCTGTGAAACTTGCAACCATTATCACCAACATTGCTAATGTCTCATTTTCCACCAGTTGCTTTCATCCTGCCATAAAAATCGCTCAGGTTTCCCTGCCGTTCAAACAACCTGGCTTGGACCCTGCTGACCCGTCTAACTATTGTCCGATCCTAGATTAGAAGCTTTCGTTACTGCAAGGATTCATACTCTTAGTTCTTTCGGTAAAGTCACGTAGGTAAAAAATGAAATTAAAATTAATAAAAAAAATCACGACGTTTCGGAGGCAACACAAGCTTCCGTCTTCAGGTGAAACTTGTGTTGCCTCCGAAACGTCGTGATTTTATTGTTTTTATTTTTTATTAATTTTAATTTTATTTTTTACCTACGTGACTTTACCGAAAGAACTAAGAGTATATTGTCCGATCACCAGCTCCACTACTCCCTCCAAACTTATCGAGCGTCTCGCCCTCGCCCAACTTCAGTCTGCGATCACATCCTCACGGAATTTCTGCCAATTTCAAACGGCTTATCGCAAGTATTATTCAATAGTGACCGCTCTGTCAAGGATCCTGGACGACATCCTTGCCATTATCGATTCCCGTTCCACTGCTATACTCGTCAGCCTTGACATTTCCGTAGCCTTCGACACCGCAAACCACAGATTCTGAAACAATCTCCTCGAGTCCGACTTCGGGATCGGTGGGACTGCACTTATCTGGATTTCCTCATTTCTCTCTGGCAGGCGTTTCACCATCAAAGTGGGAGACCTTTCATCTCACGAAATTAACCTTGACATGCGGAGCACCTCAGGGCTCATTCCTGGGCCCCCTGCTGTTTCCGCCTATTCATCTCCCATTGGTCAACTGATGAACAGCTTCAGCATCTGCGACCACTGCCACACCGACGACATTCTTCACATCGCCTCCATTAAATCTCCCAACATCTCGGGCCTTGACCGTCTTTCCGCTTGCTCGCCTGCATTACAGCACTGGTTTCAATATCACGACCTCCCCCTAAACCTTACCAAATCAGAGGCCATCTTAATTGGCACTAGGCAAAGGGTGGCGTCACTCTCACTCCCCTTGGGAATCTCAATCGCTAGTTATTTCGTTTAGTTCTCCGACTGTCTGACTTTTCTCAGCATGACTCTGGATCCCACTCTGGAGCCCATCTCTCCTTCGACACTCTAATCAACCTCGTTCTCACGTCCTGCAACTACCATCTCACCATCTCAAGGCCCTCCACCATCTACGTCCGCTCATCACCGCCAACATCGTAAATACTTTTTGCCTGCAGCATTGTTGGGTCGAGGCTCGACTATTTTAACTCATTCCTCGTCCGGTTGACTCTAAGCAACCAAAATAAGCTGCCAGGCCTCCAAAATCACATTGCCTGAGTTGTCAATGGCCCCTCCAACTCTCGCCCTGACTCCCTGTCCATCCTGCGTGCTCTTCATTGGCTGCCAAATTCAACCAGATTTACCTTCAAGATCGCTTACCTCTGCAACCGCACCCTAAAATCTGGCTACCCACCATACCTCGATTCTCTTTTGACGCCCTTACACATTTCAATGAATCGTCGACACCTTTATAGTGCCACCCAGAACCTCCTTGACACTCCCAGGACAAGGACTGTAATTTCTTCTCGTCGTTTCTCTGTCACAGCCCCCGTCATCTGGAACACCATCACTATTCACAGCCATAACAATCAATCATTTGCTCCGTTCAAAAACCATCTAAAGGCGCATCTCCTCAGCTCGACATTTAACTGAGTCTCACCGGACCGCACGACGCGATTTCACAATGAGCTCGGCTCTGCGCCTCAGAATTGCGTCTTTGATCCGCAAACATAGCACGCACAATGAATTGTATTATTATTAGTAAACCCAGCAGTCCGAGTTCGATTCCCAGCCGTGGGCTAACATCATCAGTGGCGAGTGATGCCTGAGCCGGTAAAAATACGCGAAGTTTGCTTCGCGGCGGGACACTGAATATCCCGTGACGTCACTTGCAAGAGTAGGCCCCATTATGTGCCGGTGTCACGGTTGTCCCGAATTCTCAACAAACAACAACAACAGAGATACCCACAAATGAGTCTATTGGAATGTACGTAGAAATCATCATCATCATCATCACCCCTACTGAGAAACCTTAGCCCGACCCTCTTGAAATGTAGTCATGAGATGTAGTCAGGGTCTCTTGGCTCAACAAGGAAATAAAAAGCAAATCAATAAAGTAAACACTCGGTCCACTCCTGAGTCACCTGGCTCGATAATGGGGGATAATTGGGATATTTATTCATAATGGCGGCTTGAGACATTAGTGAAAGGCGCCTTACAAATACATGTTAATTATAATTATTATTTATGTGTATGATGCAATGAAGACCGATGATCCTGGATTCCATCACAGCATCTCAGGTGAGTGTGCGTGCCTGCATGTGCTTCTTAATATGATTCACATTCGAAAACTAATTTTAACAGCCTGAAACCTTAACTTTCACTTCTTTTAATTTGCGAATTGCACTCCTGATTTGCCTGTATCAGTGATCTGTGAATATTCATGTATTGGAGAGGGGAGAGCAGTCGATATTAATCAAACCACAAATCACATTAAACATGTTTTGCGCTTTTGACAATCTAATAATGCGCTTGCCTTTAACTGCTGGCGCTAAACATGTATTACCTTTTTCATATATATTTACAGAGTATGAACGGAATACCTAAAATGCATATATACTTTTTTCATCTACACAATTAGCCTCCAACTATGTATTCAAGGAGTATCGTGCCTTCGTGCAGAGGTGTGGACTCGAGTCATGTGACTTGGACTCGAGTCAGACTCGAGTCATGAATTTGATGACTTGCGACTCGACTTGGACTTGCATAACAATGACTTTGTCCCACCTATGAGATGTGGACTCGAGTCATGTGACTTGGACTCGAGTCATACTCGAGTCATGAATTTGATGACTTGCGACTCGACTTGGACTTGCATAACAATGACTTTGTCCCACCTCTGCCTTCGTGTTTTCCCAACGAAACCTAGGGGACAACCACCACTGAAATGCTTCTATCGTCACTTCAATCAATAGTCCAACCTCGCCAAACACCAGCGGGTGCTCGTTTGTGTTGTGTGGAGAGCGGTTTCCGTTGCCGATGCAATTACGTAGCCGTTATTCTTAGGTTTTTTCGGTAAAGTCACGTAGGTAAAAAATAAAAAATAAAATTAATAAAAGTTAAATAAAAATAAAATAAAAATCACGTAGCCGTTAGTTTGCACTCGACTAATGCCGGCAGAGGGTCCTCCCCCGGTTCGATCTCTCCACTCACGACAGTGGAGACAACGGCCAGGAGCAGATTTCTTCAATCCCGCCGCCTTTGTCCACCAAACGGTAGACGACACCACAATGTGTCGGTCGCCAAGTGGCGTTTGGTGGGGTGAAGCAGCGGTCCCCAACCCTTTTTGGGCACCAGGGACTGGTTTCGTGGAAGACAATTTTTTCACGGACTGGGGGGGGGTCGTCATTTGTTTCCCCCCCCCCCTTTTCAAAGAAGCTCTCCAGCAACGTTTGTTTTTTACTCATTCTGGCTACTAGGGATGAGCAGCTTGTGGGCTCACCACAACTGTGACTGAGACAAGTGCGCAGTGTGGAAAAGAGGCGCGGACGGAAGTGGTAAATAATAAAATAATGGAGGTGAGCCACGTGCGAACTCACCGCTCTCACCTCGTGCTGTGCGGCCTGGTTCCTAACATGCCACGGACCGGTACCGGTTCGCGGCCCAGGGGTTGGGGACCCCTGGGGTAAAGAGTCTGGGGGGGGGGGGAGGCGGGGTTGGACTTCCCTCCTGCCTACATTTCCCTCTCGTGCAGTGGTTCTTAACCTTTGCTGCAGCCTTGCACCCCTATGGTTTTCAATCGTAAAAATAATGTATAATGTTAATAAATACATAGGGGTCGATGGAATAAGTTAGCTGTACCTACGTGACAAGGTGTTTAATTTGTGTTTCGATGATTTACCGTCGAAAGATATCTGGCATGTCTCGCACCTCCAGAAAGGGCATGTTGCAGCCCCACAGAGTGCACTCCAGGTTAAGAGCCACTGCTCGAGTGGAAGGGAAACCTGTCTGCCAGCAGTGGAGTGAGTGCGCAAGTGCAGGGCTGCACCTTTGCCACTTGCTTGTGCGGGTCCAAAGGAAGTAAAAGAAAAAAAAAATCCAATTTACTAAGGCGGTGGTGTTTCTGGGATTTTGTTTTGCACGGAAATTTGTGATAGATCTTGACAGTATTTTGGGTGCAAGCCTGCGATTTGAACCCAAAAATCTCGGCTTTTGACCTGCTCAACAATCAAACGTAAGCGGAGAGCTTTAGCCCAATGAAGCTCCCGTGATATTGGTAAACATGAACAGTCGGGATCAGACTGTAGCATCTGTGGCTTAAAGAAAATATTATTCATGCCCTCCCATTCCTGCGTACACCACCCTGTGCTGTGGTGATAGAAGGCGCATCGCGAGGGTCACGTGTCCTTAACCTCTATGGGACCTTTGCATCTCCTTTTTAAAGCACTTTATATGGAAAAATATGAATGGATATTTCCTGCAAGATATTATTACAAGCAATTGAATTTTCATGGCGACACAACTAAATGCTATTTATGACGCGCTTGCTGATCCGTCATTTGAAGCAACAGACATTGTGTTCCGCGACGAGTCTTTAGTGCGCATTGTCACAATTATATGTTGCAAACAATGTGGCGGGAAGTAGAAAGGATGACGGTTGATGCTCAAGAATAATGGAATTGATTACGTTCTCAAAAGACGTTCACTGGGGAGATGGAGCGATTAAATCAGCTGGTGTGCAGCTGCTGGATGGATTACTGCGATGCAGGATCATGTGCGACGATGATGGCTTGGGGAGGCCTTCATCCAGCAGTGGATTGAGCATGGCTGCTGATGATAATGACGATGACATGTGACATACATCAGAAATATGGCCGAATATGACTTTGGGCTCCATTCTGTTGAAACCTTTTTTTTTCTATAATACAAAGTGGAATTTAGTTAAGAGGCAACACTTTGCTGATGATACTCAGAGAGGTTGAAACTGGTCAAGGTTTTCTCTATTTTATACAAATGATGTTGGACAACATTGGTTCACAAGACGCATTCGATGGATGCGTAATCATCGTCATCACGGTGATGGATGCACTTAAATGTTATTTTATTTCAGCAATGAAACGTTTATTTCGTGATGTCTCCAAATTAGCTGCATCTCCATTGAACAACATACCATTATTTCCACTACGTGTCTCATATATATACATAATGCGGTACGCATTTCTACACACTGTATTCCATTTTGCGAGTCACAAGGGTTTGGCTGATCAGAGCGAGACGTAGGGGAATGATGTAACTGATCCGTAAACTGTGGCTTCCACGATTCGTGCCTGTTGTAAGTTACAAATGTCACAGCTCCTGTTAAGTCCCCTCTGCACAGTACATTAGCCATGATAAGTGCTTTTCTGGGATATTTTTTTTCGTAAAGAATGGCTTTTCTTTGCCCGTTTTGTGATTCACCGAGCACATGCATATTTGTGGTGGCTCAGCACGAATGTAAAATATGGAAATAAACTTAATGTGACATTGTCACAGCTCTTGATGTAACCCAGTAAGATAATCTCCGTGGTTGCTGTGTAAAGCAGAACATGCATTCGATGTGAAAAACACACAAAACAACCACTCACTGCGTTGGGTACAACGTGTTGTATAAGAAATGCGTCTAGCACCTATTTATTTCAGTGTGAGAACATGTTTGTTTTCGAATGTTGTGTTTGGTGTGCGTATGTTGTTTATGCTCTTGTTTTCTTAGATTACCGCACAACACTACGCAACTTGCTCTCGATAACGCTTTGCTCAAACGTTGAGTGCAAGGGTAATGGTGCAGCCCTGGGTATTACAAATCGGTTAGCCGGATGTCTCGGAAGAGGTGCAGCTCTGAAATGTCTCGCTCGCTCCACTGCCGCCTGAAGGGCCTCCTCTAGACGCAGCTCTGAAGAGTCTTCCCATGGGATAGTTTGTCCTGCTGGGCATCTTCAAAGCTCGATTTAAAGCTTTCGTGACTGCAGGGATTCATCTTCTTGGTTCTTTCGGTAAAGTCACGTAGAAGGGAAATAATAAAATAATAAAAATAATACACAATAAAATAATTCTCACGACGTTTTCGGCCACAACGCAAGCAGCCGTCCTCAGGTGAAGAACAGGGCTGTCTTTCCGACATCTTCGGCCACAACGCTGTCTTTCCGACAGCCCTGTTCTTCACCTGAGGACGGCTGTTTGCGTTGTGGCCGAAACGTCGTAAACATTATTTTAGTACGTTTTATTTTTATTATTTCATTATTATTTCCCTTCTACGTGACTTTACCGAAAGAACCAAGACGATCCTCAAAGCTCATCGGATTTCTCCAGCATGAATACAGATTCTGATTCTAATATTCGACCACGCCGGCCAGACATTTGTTTAGAAGAAGTGGCAGTAGCGACACTCTATCCCACCGCACCCAACCTGCTGATTGATTGACTTGGAGTGCAGCCAGTTCTACTTCCGAGTGGGCAGCGGCGGATTTGAGAAAGTCGGTCATTGCTCCGACTGCCCTGCTGAGAGATGAAGCCAGCCAAGCGACCTGCGGGTCGCAAGTCAACTGCGCTAAAACCGCGGCAGCAGTCAAAGTCAAAACGTCAAAGTCAAATGAGAGCCGAGGCGGTGTTCATCTCCTGCTGAGCCACTTCCACGTGCCTATGGCCGGGTCCGGTCTTCCCATTAGACAACCACACTCGATGTCCCGCAAAGTGCTAGCTAATGCAATGCCCTGGGAGCGACGATGGTGAACACGACCCCGCACTATAGGGCAGCCCCCGACAATACAAACAAGATATAGTGGCAACAACACCCCATCGTCATTGTGCTGCTGTCAAACCCCAATGGTTTCAAATGTGTGGCGGCCCTCACGCCCACCACCCCCACCACCTGAAGATGAGTGAAGAGCACTGCCCTGGAGGGATGATGGCCTGAGTCACCCACCCACCCCCCAACCAACCAAGATTTGAACTCGAAACTTTCCGTTGGTGAGCCGCTCGTTCTCGTAGGCACCACCAGAGCGGGTGGCTGTGAGAGTAAATGAGAACACATTTAACAAAACAAATAATAATAATTGAGAAGAGGCTTTGCCCTTTCTGTCAATAAACCAGGTGTTAAGATGTTCACACAACACACAGATACCTCTTTGCAAGGCAGCAAGTCTGCATTGACCACACGTACTTGTGGCAAAACACGCAAACAAACATGCACACGTGTATAAACCCACCCACACTTATTGACTTACACGCATATAGAAATTCCACGTTACTTTGTCAGAGACCAGTTTGCCCCAAAGATGACCAAGATTGATGTTCTACTCGATGGTGAGGCCTCACAGGACCCGTGCTGCTGACGATGATGGAGGCTGCAATGGTCTTGGCCATCACGGTTCTGGTCATCACGGCAATTGAAGACTGGTCATTTATTGGGTTATATCCCCCCAAATTCAATACAGTATGAAGCGAAACTCACATTTGCCTACTGCTGGCTAAAAATCCCTCCCCTACTCTGTGTCGATCGTGGTTTAAATGGTTGAGCAAACTTCATCACGCCCGTCAGTGAATCTGGCCAGGACCTGTTCAGAAATCAGTCACGACTCTGATGTTAGCTGTGGCCACCGGATTTAAAGTGCTCACCCACCGCACTGCCACCCAGTCCCAATACGTATAGAGTTGATTCAACTGAGTCGCAGACGTACTCTTTGGAGAATTTATTAACACCAACAAACGGGGTAACTACCCCTTAACAGAATAACAACCAATGGTGATGACCACCAGGCTAACTATACTAATCACACCTTTACTAGCTACAACGAACCGGACCCCAGCTTGGGTCCTGGTCCACGTGTTGGAGACTCTGTAGGACGTACAACGTAGACGAAGGTTTCTTCAGGATGAACAACAGCACTGGTCCCTCTGGGGGACCCGGCTTATATCCTCTGCGACGTGGCCGGCTCCGCCCCTGGCCACGCCCACCTTCCAGAACCCTCGAGCAGGATCTCGACCCGGACCACGTGACCACCCATAGCCCCCACCTGGGGCCCTTTGTAGACTTAACCAGTTACGTGTCTCCTCGGGTCAACCGGAGTGCCATGACCTTTAGTAACCCCGTTCCTATCGCCGGCACTTCCACACCATGTCCTGTAGGAGCTGGCACTGCACGCCAAGCGTGGTGCCATCCAGCGCTGTCACTCAGCGCTCACCGAGCCCCTCTAGGGCCGGTACTGCACCCACATCCAAGTGGTGTCCGCGATGTCGTTACAACGCACGCCGTGACCCTCTCGGGCCGGCATTACCCAGTGACATCCCGCGATGTCACTACAGGTACACGGTAAAATGTATGCATTGTATGCCTATTTGCATGTGGGTATATATACAATATATATGTGTGTGTGCTATGGGGAGTGGTGGCGCAGTGGTTAGTGCACTGTGATATGAGCCTGGCACCCCGAGTTCGATTCCCAATCACAGCCAACATCAGTGACAGCGAATATCTGAACTGGTTCTGGACCTTCCCTAGGTCGACTCAGACTTCAATGGGGACCTGGTGCGGTGTGTAAACATCAGGGCTGGGGAGACAAAGGCGGCCGGGCATGGTGCTGGCCAACCACCCCCTCGCGTGCCATGCTGGATTTAATAGGTGCTCGCTAACAGCAATTGCCCTACAAGTCCGGAAAAGGTTGTACGGGGGATCGTTGTGCCATGTGTGTGTGTGTGTGTGCACGTACACACATATATGTGTGCTTGTGTGTGCACGTGTTATATAATTTATCCTCTCACAATGTCTACAGCGGTATTTACTCAGGGAGATAGATCTGCTAACTGCATGAAAAACGATAATTGGCATGCACAAATTACTTTTCTTTGCTATGCAAATGAAGGTTGAAGTTTGGCTTGATCGGGCCTTATGGCTATTTCTGAACATTCAAAAAATATAAAAATGACCCCAAGTGGCTATACCCACGCTCCTCCCCCCACCTCCAAAAACCTCCACCTCGATCCGTTGCTTTTGCCATTTGCTCAGACAATCTCTCCGTATGGGTTGTAGAAATATGTTCCATTAAAATCGACTTTGATTAGCAAATTGAGCCAGGCCAGATGTATGCACAGACTCATCGGATAACAGATTAAGTTTGAATTGCACAGAAAATCCTATCAGTCATTCAATTGAGCATGCTTCTCTGATGACACATTGGCACTATGGGTAGGTTTCAAGAGCCTGATATTTCAGAAGCAAAGTTGAGCCAAATTTACGTTTTATTTTAATGGACAGAGTTAAAAAGAAAATAAATGTAGATCTTTGCAAACACAAACTGAACACAATGGGATTTCTAAAACTTTTTTTACACATTTATTAAACACTCAAGAAGTGAAAAAACCTGCAAAGTTTGGAGTTTGTGAACCACATCAGTTATGTTATACTGCTGTGCCCTATCTTAAATCACTGTTGCGGTAATTTCTACAAGGCTTTGGCGATTTGTCAGTCTACGGGATTATTTTATCCTCTCGTAGTGCGTGGTGATTAGTTGGTATCACTTGGCTGAAACAAACTGAGCAAAGGGCACCGAATAGCTCAAGGGACTCCAGATTTATGAAAAATGTTCGTACAACAATCATATTTTTAATGGTCCCGAAGAAAAATCAAGGCGTCAGGGTCGTGATCAAACCCACGACCTCGTGCACACCAGGCAAGGGAGTTAACATCTCCTAGCCACCGCGGCGCATTGAAATTGGACCACCTCTCAGCACCACTCGTGCGAACTACGCCTAATGAGGTCCTGCCAGAACCCTGGCCTAGCCCCATCCAGGTTGACTATTTAGTCCATGCGTACGTAATGAGTAGCAAGAGATTGAAAAACTGTGCACAGTCGCCAAATCATTTGTCGAAAGAGATTGGGTTGTTCGGCTGTGTGGTTGGGATCCCCCCCTTTGCTGAAATGCATTTTTTTTTACACAATTACTGAGCAAAGGGCCCGAAGGCCCAAAAATGTCAAAGGGCACCAACAAAACGGCACTATCAGAGTCGCCGCGTATAACAGTTAACACGCGTCTTGAATTGGGAAAGGTTACGAGAGAATGGGAATAGGGACCACGGGAGGGAATTCCGGAGTCGGGCAGTGTGGGGGAACAAGCAGAACGAGAAGAGCTTCTGACCTGCTGGGTGCTGGTGGTGGTGGTGCTGGTGGTGGTGGTGGTGCTGGTGGTGGTGGTGCTGGTGGTGGTGCTGGTGGTGCTGGTGGTGGTGGTGCTGGTGGTGCTGGTGGTGGTGGTGCTGGTGGTGGTGGTGGTGCTGGTAATGTTGGTGGTGCTGGTGGTGGTGGTGCTGGTGGTGGTGGTGCTGGTGTTGGTGGTGGTGCTGGTGGTGGTGGTGCTGGTGGTGGTGCTGGTGGTGCTGGTGGTGGTGGTGGTGCTGGTGTGTGGTGGTTGTTGCACACGGCGTGGCCGAGAAAGAAATTGCAGTTTGGTCGTCAACAAAGTGGACGACATTCCGCCAGTTTTTGCTGGAATGATGGTCAAACAAATGCCACGTAAATCGGGCCATTTGATTGTGGCTTTCTTTTTCTCCGTATTTTTTTGTTCCTATCGTTAGCAAAATCCAAGTGAGATCACGGGTAGATGAGCATTGATCCAAAGTCTGTTCACGTGATAGTAAATAGATAAATAAATATCATTCCAAATGAGAATGCACACAAAAAAACACCATTGCATTGTTTCCCTCCCTGCTGTGTTCAAGTCTTAGGGGATAGCGCCACATCAAAGCTTTGCCATGAATGGCTTTCCACACCATCCCAACCCATAGCCAGAGCTCCTGGCTAAAAGTTAACCCTTTCACCCATAATTCTTTGGAAATTGAGGGGAAGAAAATATAAGCAAGTCAATTTTGAATTGTAATTGATTTTTTTTTACCATTTTTTCCCCCTGGCAGTTGCTGAAAAACTAAATTCTATCTTTGCCTTTGAGCAAAGAAGCTTGCGTATACATTTAGACCTATATTTGGAAAGTGATAAAAAAAATGACCTTGCTAAGTCGTTTGTTACATATATATTTTTCAAGGATTGTACAAACGTATTTTAGTGCCACTCACAGGTCAATCGATGCCTATCCTGGTTAGAAGTGTTACATGCAGCAAGGTATAATATTTTATATAATTCACGGTTAGCGATAGGGGCTAGATGACGTTTAAAGAATGTGAAAAATTCTATAAAGTAAGAAAGATAATCTCTCCTTTAAATGTAATAAGCCATATGATAATAAAACAGCTTTTGTACTTAGAGCAACTTCTCAAGCACATTTCCAAAACGTCGTGAAATATGCAGTGAACTTACGCTAAAATATAATATACTTTTTAACATGTGCAACTTGCTCCTAATGCAGTGTCACATCCTAAAAGAAAAAAAAAGACTTTTGAAAAATTGGTCATGAATACTGACGTTATGAAATTATGCCTATCTTTTACGATCTGTAAAGTTTATGTAAAGTGTGATGGAGACAAAATATAATATTCTGAGATGAAATAAAACATATCCTATTCTACTGAGAAGCGTTTAACAGTTTCATTAGTTAGGTGTTCACCAGAACATGCTTGTTCTGAATTACCACTTTTAATCCACGTGGGCGAATTGGCAAAATTTCCTTTCTTTCCATGCAAATTGCATCGCGAACACTATTATTATTTGCACAGGAAAGTTTCATTGAGTCTTGAGAATTATTTTAAAGAGAGCCTTCCGATGGAGGGTGGCAAGACACAGCTGCAAACCCGGTTACCTGAGTTCAATTCCAAGCCATGACTAACATCAGTGGCTATAGTGATCATTGTGCTGGCATTCCCTTCACCAACCCGCAATGACAACAGTGGCCTGGCAAAGGGCTTGTCTGTTATTAAACAGTTTGTTTTTCTTACATTAGGGTGTGAAGAGATAATCTTCCAGCACCTTGAAATGCAGCTGAATTTACACACTTTAAATTCAAATGATAATCGTATCGCATTGTTCCATGCATTTAGGTCTACATCCTAGGTTTGCCACCTCTTCTGGTTTTCCCAGGATACTCATAATGTTGAGGCAGCAACTGGGAAATGAGAAGTGTTCCCACAACGTCAAAATCTCAGTTTTTTTTGTCAGTTCCATAGGTGCAACTGCATCCTATTTGCTGTACTACATCCACTGCATTCTACAAGCACTTTATCATTGCTCTGGGGATGGGTGTCTCCTTCACACAGTCCAAAAATATATTTCACATGAATTCAGGCTCTCAAATGGAATCCTGGCATTGCCATTGAAAATACTATGGATTCTAGGGAGTCACTCTGTGCACAAAATCTCGGTTGGAATCCGATTCAAGTGAATGGAAGGTTTTAACTTGGGTATCCCAATGTATGTTAAATATAAAAATAATTTTAAAAACTCGGAATATCCCCGTCATAAACTCGTATAAACGTCGTGACGTTGTTTTAGTATTTTTATTGCGTTATCTTTGTGGCCTCATCACCTTGCTATGCAGTGGAAGTCGTGGCCGTATATCATGTTTTGTTTTATAGTTATATATACTTGGGGATTTTGACCACATTTTCCCGTACTCCAATCCATGGACCCGTCTCAAACATTCTCCCCTGTCCACATTGTCATTGCTTAGTATTATTATTCTGTCATTAGACGAGTTAGAGTAGCACTGCATTAAATGTAACATATCGCCTTTTCTAGATTTTCTGTCCTGTCGAATTGCCCAACTGAAACGTCCTAAGTTAATTCTTTACAAAGCAAATGTTTGTTTCTCTGCATAAATAAATAAACATCGATTCATGATGGATGTTTTTGTTATGCCACTTAATCATCTGATCAAATTCGGCCACATCATTATGTGGGGCCTAACCCCCCAAAAATGAGTTTATGAATCACGGCATTGCATGTGAAAAAAACCTACACGTTTAGATAAATGAACTGTATTGCCTTTTTTTTAAAGTTTCGTATATGATGTTCAGTAACACAAGCAAGTCAACAGTGGTTGTCCCATTAATAGACTCACCCCCTGCCATAGGAACATGGAATTTTCAGCACTGGCTCAGGGCTGTAAGCAGGAGATGAGCACTCCACCAGCATTGCTCGCATGAAGCGGAGGTTTCTCTACTGTTTGTTTAAGAGTACCGATGAAAATAATCCTACTTTGTATATGATTGTTATAAGCATATTTGTTACTTTAACTTTATTTTTTTAGCTTACTGAGCACATGAATAAGCTGATAATTCCGTGTCTGAGTCACTGAGCCAGCATCGCTGACTTCCTGGGTTAGAATTTGGGTTTCAGCAACCTACGTTAAAACAAGGATTCTACAGCACAGTCAGTTAATGGTATAATTTTGGTCAATTTAAGGCAGTTAACCTAATGTAATGGGAAATATAGGGAGGGCTCTTTTTATCCCCGGGTCTTCGTGGGAAAAATGTGTGTGCTGGCAGGAAGCCCAATGCCACAGACATTCAGCAGAAATAATGACCGGACCACTACTATTTTTGCTAACTTCTTTCAGCATCCAACACACCAATTGGACTGCTAATATCCCAATGGGCCCTCACTTTGTAAAATACAGGCAAAACGGATGACTGCTGATGAACGCTGCCAATACACTTGAAGGAATCACGTTCAGTGGGTATGAGCAGCTTAACGGCCAAATAGGTAAGCCCATCTCACATCAGCCACGGATACCTCGTTATACAATTTTGTACATTTATAGCTTTCCGCCATAAAATATTGGTACGAGGTGTTTTTAGTTTTTTTTTACACTGGCACAATTCGTGGTGAACACAATTCCGTTTGTGTGAACCTCCGTCCAATATAAAATGATGGGAAAAAACCCCCCTGGTAAAACTCTATAGAAGTTTATGGGCAATGGCTATAGCTGTGACTCAACGTGTTACACAGAGACACCATTAGAATTTCTATAGAGACGATACATCATTGTTGCTAGTGTGGTGTGATTTACTTCGGGTTTGCACCAGACAAGGCACGGTGTAGAAGACCTCGGCATCATCTGATGTTCGTCTTCGACATGCACTTGTGCACACTCACACAAAAAACACAGACAAATACCCCCCCCTCCCCCCGTGTAGCCTTAACAGACTGTTGGGGCAAGCTCTGTTAGTGAGCACCTGTGAACGCTGGCACGGCACATGAGGGGTTGGGGTGGCCAGAACCACGCCCGGCCGCCTTTGTCTCCCCGGTAGCAATGTTTACACACCGCGCCAGGCACTCATTTGAGGGTGATTCAACCTATTTACCACTGTTTTTGGCCATGAGCGGGAATCTAACTCGGGTCACCGGGTTCGATTCCCGCTCAAGCGCGCTCGCTAACCACTACACTACCGCTCCCCACAAACCTCCACTGTATTACCTTACCAGACTGTTTGAGCAAGTGCTGTTAGCGAGCGCCTATCGAAGCTGGCATGGCACTCGAGTGGGTCGGTGGCCAGCACCACACTTGGTCGCTTTGTCTCCCTAGTGGCGATGTTCAAGCACGAGGTACTCATTTAAGGTCGAGTAAACCTTGGGGAGTCAAAGATCGGTTCAGATATTCCTCACCGATTGTGACCGTGAGCGGGAATTTAACTCGTATCGCTGTTTTCATGGCGCAGTGCCCTAACCATTGCTAACCACTGCACCACAACTCCACCACACCCCCTCCCACACACACATGCGTACATAGGGGCATGTACACACACACGCACGTGCAAGCAATTGTGCACAGAAGAAAACATGCGCAAAATGCATTATGTACATACGCGTGCAAACGAAAATCTATTGATATTGCTGCTGTTTAATAGTTTACAATGCACTGGTGAAAAATAACCTCACGATAGAAAATAGCAAAATCACTGTTTTGTTATTGTATTGCATCTTGACTTTATTTAAACCGCAATTCTCAAAGTGCGTGCTCACATCATGGTGTCATCGTGACGCCATGACATCATCAGCATTCACTCCAGGATTGATTCACGGATTACCACATCATGATACTGTAACATAGAAAGACTGATCCCTGACATAGGATGATGGAATTTCATCCATGGCTTCAGAGTACACAATGCACACTGACATAACTGAAAGTTTACTTTTTCCTTTAATTCTCAAAGTAAATTAAACGAATGCAAAAAAGTAGATATTTGCTTGAACATTTTATTTACACATCGTCTGGCTTTTCATTACTATTTTCGCTTTCATTGCTGTGTAAAATAGCTGTGGCCTGAAGCTTGATGCAGAATTATTGGTGTGAATTGTGTGTTGCATACATTTTTTTCAGATGACTCAGGCTCCTGAACTATTTTATTACAAATGCCATTGGCTACATTCTTTGGTCGATTCAATCACGCACAACCCACAATCACTGTTACGGCGCTTGGCGTACAAATTGGTACCTTCCCCAGTTCACACTATGCTTATGCGAATGAGGATTCTCTGACCACATTAACAAATGGGCTAAGGATTAAATAAGCCGTTAAATAAGCCGTGTGTCTGTGTGTGGGTGTGTGGGGAGAGGTAGTGCCAATGGTTAGCGCGCTGCGCTACGACCCCGGTGACCCGAGTTCGATTCCCCACTCACGGCCAACACCAGTGACAATTATCTGAACGGGTCCTGGGCATCCCCTTGGTAGACTCAGCTTCAAATGAGTACCTGGTGCGGTGTGTAAAACATCGTCACTAGGGAGACAAATGCGGCCGGATGTGGTGTTGGCCACCCACCTCTTCGTGTGCCGTGCCGGCCTTCATAGGTGCTCGCTAACATCACTTGCCACAACAGTCTGTTCAGGCTATACGGGGGACCTTTGTCTTTGTTGTATGGGGAGGGGTAGTGCAATGGTTAGCCCGCTGCAATACGAACCCGGCGACTCGAGTTTGGTTCCCGCTGCCGGCCAACACCAGTGGCGATAATTAGCTGATGTGGTCCTGGGCCTCCCCTAGATTGACTCAGTCTCAAATGATTACCCGGTGTGATCTATAAACATCGCTACTGGGGAGACAACGGGCGTGGTTCTGGCCACCTATCCCCTCGTGTGCCATGTCGGCCTTCAAAGGTGCTTGCTATCAGCACTTGCCCCAACTGTTTGTTAAGACTATGCGGGTGATCTTTGCGTGTGTGCAATGAGTGTGGGAAGAGTGTTAGGGAACAACGCTGGGGGAGTGGTGGCATGGTGGTTAGCACACTGCCCTACTTGAAAACATAATTGTACGTGTGGAGTGTGATGCAATGGTTAGCACATCAATACACCAACGTTGCTACCTGAGTTGTACAAATATATGTGTAGTGAGTCATTCAAATACACTATTTAAGAGGCAACAACGTTTATTCTATACTTTATGCAACACCATTACACTAAATACTAAATACACCTATCTCTCACTCGTGTTACACATAGCACCACAATACACCTATTTCTTCATGACAAATGGTATTTGAATCTGTCCTAGGCCGCCGCTAGGTTAACTTCGCCTTAAACATATTCCTGGCGTGGTGTGAACCGGCGACGGGGTGAAGAAAACTATTTTTGCCGAGGCGGAAACTTCCGTTAAGCAATTGCCTTGAACATTTTTTGTTTTTAGCTGATTCACGGTGGCCACCCGGCCATGCCTGAAGCGCTGAACTTTGTGCGAGCGTAAGTCAAGCGTCGAGGGGCATCTGGAGGCGCAGGGACGGTGACCCCGTGGGCCGTGTGAGCGGCGGCACAGCAGAAACTCCTTGCGGAAATGTGACCGAACGGGCAGAGTAACAAAGCACGACGGCGCTCACAAAATGCCCTCCGACGCCTTCGCTGGAAGCAAATGTGCGGACAAGGCCGTTGTTAGTGGAGGCTGCGGCTTGCGTCTCCCTGGAGAACAACTCTCTCTCTCTTTTTCTCGCTCGCCATCTAGCACAGGCACCACTACCTCACGTGGTTCCCCTATGCAGCACACCGACTCCACCGCTCAAACAAACAGAATAAATAGGTGGGCGTTCTCTTAGAGCAATACAAAGATCCCTCGTAATAGCCTTGACAGACTTTTGGTTGCAAGTGATGTTAGCGAGCACCTATGAAGGCCGGCACGGCACATAATGGGGTGGGTGGCCAGCACCATGCCTGGCCGCCTTTGTCTCCCAAGTAGCGATGTTTGCACATTTCACCAGGTACTCATTTGAGGCCGAGTCCGTATTACCACAGCCCTCAAATCTCTAAACTGGATCCCCGTCCAATCCTGAGCCAACTTCCAAAATCGCCTTCACTGTCTTCAAAATCCTCCCGTGGTCTTGCCCCTGTCATTCTATTCTACCGGACATCTGTGCAAAATAGCTTCATAGCCCATCGAATTCCTCCAGTATGAATACTTGTCATTCTCTCGAGATGCAAGTTGTATTTTGGGTAAAGGTGCGGCCCTCAAATGTCTTGCTCGCTCCACTGCCGGCTGAAGGGCCTCCACTCGACAGAGTTCTAAAGAGTCTCCACGTGTCCTGCTGAACGTCTGTGGAAAAGAGCTTCATAGCTTATCGGATTTCTCGAGGATAAATAAAATATGTTAATACTCGTCCATGCCAGCCAACGTTTTTGGAAGAGGTGAGAATGCCCACACTTCGATCCCACGTCACCTGCTGATCGACTTACTGTGGTGGAGCCATTTGCACTGCTGAGTGGACAGAGATGGGGTGTAAAAAAAAAATCACTTTTGATTCAACTGCCGTGCCAGGAGATCGAAAGCACGACGTCTGAATTGCAAGTCCAGTGGTGGTGCCCCATTACACCGTAGCAGTATTACAGTTGGATTTAAATGCTCCGTAAATCCACATTTGTATGTATTGGTATGGAATTGAGTAAGGATATATGTACGTATGTAGTGTGCAAATAGTGTGCTGGTGTTACAATTGTCGCCGACTTGAGTGAACACAATTGTGAACCCAAAAAAGAGAACAAATGGTTATCAATACAAGTGAAATGGTTAAAAAACGAGACGATATAATCGGGTATCGATTCATCTTCTTGGTTCTTTCGGTAAAGTCACGTAGAAGGGAAATAATAAAATAATAAAAATAATTCTCACGACGTTTCGGCCACAACGCAAGCAGCCGTCCTCAGGTGAAGAACAGGTTTGTCGGAAAGACGATGTTTTATTTTTATTATTTTATAATTTTCCTTCTACGTGACTTTACCGAAAGAACCAAGAAGATGAATCCCTGCTGTCACGAAAACTTTAAATCGAAGGGTATCGATTCATAAGGGTTAAGCGGATTGTGTGTATTTGTATTAGGTTCACACTGAAATGAGAATTAAACCAGTAAGTTTAGAAGATTATGTTCGGGACCAGTACATGCAGATTAAACAACCATTGTCCGTGCAAACTGCGCAACCAAATTTATTATGAACACTGCCACTTCCTCGAGCAAAAAAAAAGTGAAAAGGTTATTTTGATGAAAGACGGGCCATCGCATGAAACGTCGGCCTCTCATTTGCGAGTCTGTTTAAGTACCGTTCACGGTGAAAGTAGGTCGATATGTTTCGCGCGAGCTTTTAAACTGCTGCCAATGCAGTCCATTCCTTTTAAACAGATTTTGTCTAAATCTCTGCTCGTGTACGCCACGTGGCCAGGAATCAAACGCAGGCCGTGGAGGTCGCAAGCCGCTCCGCCACTGGGCGCTGTGGTACTCCTTCAAAGCACGACGAAAACACCCTCAAGGAAGTCGCACACGCAACCATGTAAAGCAAGGTTCTTGATGATTTCGTACGCTTTAATTGCCAACATTTTCTCTCAATTTGCATAGTTTGGGAGTGCCTCGATCCCTGAATAGTACACTCAGACACACTTAGTGGTGGCAAACAACGTCGTGCGACGGCCAAAGGTTTGGAAAGTCAGCGCCGCGTTCATGAATTCAACAGCTTTAATTTGGTTGTTGGTACTTCAGTGTGCTGCAGATTAAATTGCATTTCATTGCACTGAGCCAGCCTTTTAAACGTAGCATCGCCTTCCATTTCCTGGCATTAATTATTGTACTTGCATCAATGTATGACACGGTGAAACAATCACCCTAATCGTGCAGGGTTGGAGTGTTTATATTGTGGTCATTCGTAAGCATTTATTTCGGCTTACGGGACAAGGTGGCTTTAAAGGTTCTGCGTGATTTGATGTACATACATAAGTCTGCGGCATCATTAAAAAAAAAATGCCTCTGCTCTATAGAGGTCAGTCGGGTTTTTTGTATAGCATGTACCATCAGGAATAATCTGTCTGAGATTGCACGGATCTCATGGAACAGCTGTAAGCCTTAGCAACAACTCTCTGCAGTGGCGGTGTGAATTGCATTTCTTAGCTTATTAGTTTGCTAACATTCCCGGTGGGTGCGATAATTTGATTTATATTAATCACGGTTCTGTATGGCTTTTGTTGGAATTTCTTGCGGTTGGTAATTCTATGGTGAGACTGCCGTTGTAACCTACAGAGATGAGAGAGACGTTTGAAGCAGAAACACATCAGAGAGTCTCAAGACTCGTTTTCAAGTGGGTGCTGCCTTAGGATAGTTTTTGCCCAATTAATTCTGCTGCACTTGCAATCCACACGCTCTCTCTTCCTTCCGAAATTTGGAAGCCACGATAGCTCTGCACTTTTAAATTTACATTGAACACTCATTTCTTTACTGCTGATGTTTAGTGTTTTGTTCGCTGTTCTTCCTCCGCATTTCCGATTATCACGATTGGCTACGTAGGGTGCGAAAGAAGTTCAACATGGATACATACATACACTGGAGCTATGCACTTTTAAATCGTCTAGACTTAAAACTTATTTTTTTAAACTGTTTTTTTGTGTTTAGTTTATTTTCCTTCTTCCACACTTCCAATTAGCACGGTTGGCTACGTACAGTTTGCTGCCATTTCTCCGCACATCTGTCTAACACATATACTATTATCCACATTATTGGCTCCACCAGTGTGTGATCTGCCAACCACATGTTCAAACCGTGTTGTCACCACAATATAATCGATGTCACCATACAGCAACTCAACGTTCTTCTGCTCATATCCCACAACTGTTCCACAGCTGACATCTGCCAATCGAGGCTTGGTCTCACAGCTTCATCACCAGCTGTTCTTAAAGCCCCATCACCACGCCCTGGCTTCATGGTTTCCAATTGGGTGTCGATCTCTCATTAGTGTGGGTACCACTCGAATGCCTGTGGCAATTACACGTCCTCTTCCATCATATATTGGTTTTCTATACATTTTAGCCTAAGTGCATGGTGACGATGATGATGATGATGATGATGAAACGATTATTGAACACGATACAACGAAAACTCTGCATACAAAGAGGCGTGCAGAGTTGCATAATTGGAATTCAACTTGCGATTAATGAAGAAGAACATACAGAACAGCCCGATGGTTGGCGGGCTTGAGGCAAGACGTGGCACTATAAGGGACGACGGATGACCAAGAATAATTATGGGGTGGCAGCCAAAGGATGGAATGCATCCGAGTGGATGCCAATGAGGAGATGGAGTGATGAAATCAGCTCATGTGCAATCGGTGGATTTTTACATGACAGGATCGTGAGAGATGGCCATTGCTTGGGGAGGTCTTCTTCCAGCAGTGGATTGATCACGGCTGATGATAAGAAATAAGGTATGCTAAATGTAATATACAGTAGCCATTGCTTGTAATGCTAGACATATACATATATATATATGTGTGTGTGTGTCAGTAATAAGGCACCGTTAATAAAGAAGTAGGTGATGTTGGTGACATGAAAATCATTTATTTAGCAAATATCTGCCAAAAGAAGCTTTATTTCCCTCTCTTGCCGTGGTATATAATTATCCAAGAGGATTTGAGACCAGGCATTGGTTAAGACAACCAAATAATGGCATTTGAAAAAAGGTCGGGATGTAGAGACATGGGTAAACCCTTTCAAAAGGGGAAACAAATCCGTATGGATTTTAAAGATGGTCCCCCACTGTGGGAATTTGAAAATGTGTTCGGGACACTGCTGCGGAGATCGCTCGGCTCGTGACTGGAAGGTTGCGGAGCTTAAGTCCAGGCCAGTGGGGTCAACGCAGTCAGTTATACCTCTTGGGGGTCGATAAATCGTGTAACCGCGTTCGGAGAGATTCGACATTGGCGATGCCGCGACTTAGGAATGTGGAATTTCCACCGGTTCGGGGTTCGGGGACACCGACAGAGATGGGCGACGTTCCAGACCTGTTTAATTGTACGGCAGATGCTTTGATGAGCTAAATAAAACAAAAAACACCCCAAATCATCGTGCACGGAAATTACACGACGCGTTTGCGTTTGTGTCGCAGAGCAGACTGCGAGCGAATATCAAGAACCCCGTTGCATGTAGGACAATTGCCTTGAAATTTAACTTAGCTACCCATAAACACACGCACCGCTTAAATGTATGCATAGCGGAAGGGGGTAAGGATAAAACAGATGTTGTAGGGACACGGGCACGGGGGGGGGGCGTGACATTTCAAAAGTAAATGCGTAGCTGACAACTAATCGAAGCCACGATCGATTGTAATTACGATATTTTCCCGCCCACCGTCGTAACAGATGGCCCCCTCCGTTGATCACAAACCAGGGATGTACACATGCTCGGGGCTTCAGCACGCGTGTTACACACAGAGACAACAGACTGTTGGGGCAAGCGCTGTTCGCGAGCACCTGTGAAAGGGCGGAAGGGCACACGAAGGGTGTCGGTGACCAACACCACGCCCGGCCACCTATGTCTCCCCCCGGTGGCGATGTTTACACACCGCGCCAGGTACTCATTTGAGGCTGAGTCGACCTAAGGGAGGCCCAGGACCCGTTCAGATAATCGTCACTGGGTGTTGGCCGTGAGCGGGAGTCGAACTCGGGCGGCAGGGTTTGTAGCGCAGCGCACTAACCACTACACTACCGCTCCCCACACACGGATACAAAGATAACAAAGATCCCCCGTATAGCCTTAACAGACTGTAGGGGCAAGTGCTGTTAGCGAGCACCTATGAAGGCCGGAACGGTACACGAGGGGGTGGGTGGCCAGCACCACGCCCGACCGCCTTTGTCTCCCCAGTGGCAATGTTTACACACCGCACCAGGTACTCATTTAAGGCTGAGTCGACCTAGGGGAGGCCCAGGACCGGTTCAGATAATCGTCACTGGGTGTTGGCCGTGGGCGGGAATCGAATTCGGGCAGCCGGGTTTGTAGCGCGGCGCACTAACCACTACACTACCGCTCCCCACACACGGGATACGAGCACATGAAGACACACACAGACACACGCGTGATACACACACGGACACACACACACGTGCGTGCGTGCGTGCAAGCGCGATTACAGAAAACAGTGGGGCGGTCAGTTGCATACGCTCAAACACAACAGCAGAACAAAAAAAAAGATCTCTCTTCTGGATTAAGAGCGTGCGGGGAAAATGCAATCGAATGGAAGGAGCGTTTGAGCCTCTTCTTTAATCCGCGGAGCCGCTGACAATTATTGGGAGATTTGCGCGATCTGGCTCCCTGGGGGGGGGGGGGGGGCAGAGAGCCCGCGTATTGGGAGCGACCGTTTTAATCTCGCCACGAGTATTAAACGCTCCACTTTATGTCCCTTTTTTGTGTTTGTGCGTGTGTCTGTGTCTCCGTCGCTGTTGGTGGCTCGCGAGCTTTATTTGTTTATTTTGCTTTCCTTTAATCACGCGCCACCTGTCTGCAAGTTAGTGCGCCGGTGGCCAATAGATTTGCCTGGGCTAATGAAGTTGGGGGGGTGGGGATCGGGCTGGGTGGGGTCTCAAATAATAATGTGGCCAGGTGGTGCTCTGCGTAAAGTGCTCAGCTCATAATCGGGAAAATAACGAGTCAAGAAATCCCAATCACCGGTCGACTCATTAACCCTCCAGGGCCAATGAAATGCGAGTCGTCTTCAGCGCTGAGCCAAAAGTGATTGTCCGGTTGTCTCCTCGTGAGAGGGGAGGCATCGTGATCACCAGGCGGACGAGAGACGTTAACTTTAGCGCCAGGATGAGCGTGAGGCGTTGAGCGCTTGAGCGCAAAAGCACGCGCTCGACCCCTTGCAGAAGCGGTGTTGTTTTTGCGCGAAGGAAATAATTGGACGAAAATAGTCGTCGACCAAGTGTTTATTTTTTGCTTGTTTGTTTGTTATTTCATTGAGCGATGACCATGAGTGGATAAATGTCATCAAGCGTGACGGTGACCAGGACCGCTGCCCACTGCGGAGCAAAGCGTGGCCGGCTGTGACGAGATGAAATGAACGAGTTGGAATGAAAAGTTGCAGACTGGGAGAGTTGAGCAACCCGAGTAGAGATGGCAGTGCGCCGAGGACGAGCTCACGTGGGGTAGTCGACCATATACTCATTGCGCGCTTTTAGATGCGTGTCAGCGGCCATCTGGAACGCTCTTCCTTCCGATGTTATTACGACGCCCTCTGGAGCCATGCACTTTTAAATGTAGATTGAAAACTCTTTTCTTTAGAACTGCTCTTTGTGTTTAGTTTGTTGTCTCTCCCCGACACCTCCGATTAGCACTGTATGCATGTGTAGTGACTGAATCGGAGACATTAAGAGTTGGAGGCACTCTATTTATTAACACGCACAAACGGGTTAACACTTCCAATAAATCCGTCTATAGTCGACTATGGTTCCCAGTCAGGACAGCGGGTAGACTGCCTGAATGGCTACGCCGAGACGGTGAAGACGGAGACGATGAGAAGAACGGTGAAGGCTCCAGCAGCGCGACCGGGACCCCACTCCAAACGACAGCCCCGAATCCCCTCCACGGGTGCCTCTTATACTGTCAGCCTGGCCTGGCTCCGCCCCCAGGACGCCTCCTTTCTGGAACCTACCCGCGGGTTCCTGGTGTGGCCCTTCCGTGACCTTTCCCCTAGATCCACCTCTGGTGTATCACGTGGCCTGCTACTGCCAGGGCTGCTGTAAGCTGTAGATCCCCTTCCCCGCCAGCAGCCAGCGCTATGTTGCTACATAGCTAATTCTATGTCACTACACATGTAAAATATGTTTTGAATTTACCGATTAGCTAGAAGGGGGAGGGGGGATTATGCGCCCCTTACACTCACTTTTAAAAACTCAGAGTGAACATGATGCTTCATTGCTTTGTCGGCTGGGCATAGAAAATAATTCCATGAATCCACACACTTAAGACGTGCCTAAAATTTCAGAGGTTATCGTCAACTTGACTAATAACGACTAGATGAAAAAAATATGCCAATTAACACCGTGCAGTCATATTTATTCATGAGAACAGCCACTCGTAGCCACAGGAGAAAGGGAAAGTTCACGCAACTTGACTCCAACAGAGGCAGTGTCTATGGCCACGAGGTGGGTGTTCCAGACAGTGGGAGCAGCAGAAGAAATAGAGCGACCTACCTAGCCCCTAAGTAGAGTTTGAGAATGTCAACGAACGCCTTGGGTGCTAGAGCAGAGGCTATGGTGATGGGAGTAAAATTCAAAGGTGCATCCCTCTAATGTCCTGCTCACGCCACTGCTAACAGAAGGCCTTTTACGAGATCGGGCCCTAAGATCGCCCACCTAAAGGGTGATGGGAATAGAAGGAAATATGAAATGTTCGGGGTAAGAAGGTGCAGGTCCATGGAGAATGCTGAAGACATTTAAGGTGCGATCGTACATATGAACCTGGTTTCCGAGCCAGTGGGAGTGGTCCGATGGGTTTTGAAATGATTCGGTTTCTTTTTTACGACTCTGCGTAAAAAGAAAGATGGCCAGCAACAATCTGGGTCACGCTTAAAAGCGTGACATTGAGAGGGATATGTGGAGGCCATAGTTATACATGTCGATTTGCTTCGCTCCGTGAACCCATTGTCTGGCAGTTATTTCAAAAAACAAGTTGTAAACACGTGCAAAAAAAACCAGCTGCTTTTTAGTTTGTTTGACACAAAACAGCAGCGTGCTGTGATCATCCTATAAAAAAAATGGCTCATGCTATGCTCGTTTCATGTCTCTTCCTTTTGAAAAAAAAGAAAGAAAAGTCATAAATACCATTTTGATATCGCTGCTATGAATTCACTCCGTGTGTTCCCTGTCGACTTGGAACTGCCTTATATAAGGCACCCAGTTATTTGACCATTGGATTAGCAATCAAGGGCATAGCTCGTGCACCGCAATATTAAATGTGCAATCAACTGGCTTGACCAGATGTGATGGCGTTATAACAAGAAAGCGTACAACGGGCTAACGATTTTGGAAATAGCCTTCTTCAGAGCGGAGAGAGAGAGAGGACAGACTGCTTGCCTGACTTGGAAGTTGGAGATTGCACCTTGCTTTGATGAGCACGTGTGATTTTGGACACACTCTGTGAATTGTGCTTCAGAAAAGGGCAAAAACGATGGACGTGGAAATAAAAACCATGCAGACGCTTGCATTAAGTAAAGAGAATGCATGCTTAAATAAAAGCAATATATCCAATCGTCTTGATTCTAGAATCAAATATCTCATAGGAGGCCGACATCATCGTTATAAGGCTGCGCTAAGAAAGTGTTGATGAAGACGACGGTGAATTATTTAGTTCGGTGGTGGCGACCTGCTCCTGTGGTCCCATGAGTCTGTGGATCACACAAAGTTGGAGAAATATTTCCCCCTGACATATGCACCTGCCAGGAAATCCAATGTTGCATAGATGGTGCAGCGCAGAGAGTGCACGGTAAACGTGGAACGTTGGGCCAGCAATTCCAAACAAGTGCCAACCATGGCCCAACATTGGCATGTTTTTTTTCTTATGGGTAGGTTTCTCCATTTTATTCAGTGGTTTTTTTTCAATGTTCTTTTTTGTACATATGCGGGTTTTCTTCTGCCACCAAAGAAAGGACAGCAAGGGGCCAGGAACAAAGCTTACTTCTTGTTCTTCCTTAAAATTTTTTAAGTGAAATTTGCAACATTGCCTGTGTGTGTGTATATGGTGTTGAGCGGTGGTGTAGCGGTTAGCGCCACGCTGCGCTACGAACCTGGCGACTCGGGTTCGATTCCCTCTCACGGCCAACACCGGTGACGATTATCTGAACCTGGTCCTGGGCCTCACCTAGGTCGACTCAGCCTCAAATGAGTATCTGGTGCGGTGTGTAAGCATCGTCACTGGAGAGAGAAAGGCGGCCGGGCGTGGTGCTGGCCACCCACCCCCTCGAGTGCCGTGCCAGCCTTCATAGGTGCTCGCTAACAGAACTTGCCCCAACAGTCTGTTACAAGGGATCTTTGTCTTTTATGGTGGTTATTAAGGCATTCCATAGCCTGTGTGGAGGGTTGGTAGATGCCAGTGACATATTATTGCCCACGAACCGGTGGTGTGTGCGTTGTCGGATTACAGCAGACACATATACACTCCGCTTAAATAGAAAAAAACTGATCGGCCAAACATTTCAAAGACAAACTCTCCCGAAAATGAATCTTGACCCTCAGCAAGCCTTTCTTCAGGTACAACAGAAATTATTCATCGTATTATCATGAAATAGACAGGCATTTAGAGTGTTCATGGACTGCATTACCATTGGTGAAATTATTTATTGATGTTTATACAGCTGGGGTATTTAAGCCCATTAAGAATTAACATTATTTCGAGAAAATTAAGATGGCACGGCAAGCATCTGGAGTCATAATAGAGGTCAAAGGGCAGCTGTGCGAGTGTTCGTACTTACGCTCGAGCTTGCCTCGGCACAAAATTAGCACTTGGTGAGGTGTGGCCATCAACGACACACTGAGGAGACAAAGGTGGCACGGCATGCACGTGTGTGTCGTTGGCAACACGACACCGCCATGGACCTCGCCGAGCTTAATAGGTACTCGCAAACACACTCGCCCCAACATTATTGCGAGTTGAGAGAAGACCCCCTGAGCACGTACGCGGAAGTGAAAGTGGTGCATGAAATGATTTGAGCTGGCGATTAGCATGAAGTTGCACAAATATATCCGATGATTTTTGTTGTTGTTGTTGCAATATATGTGCATTGTAATGCCCCACCATGACCCGGCTTATGAAATGACGTAGCATAGACGATCCCATGAAAAAAAAATATGTTTCTTAAACACGGACGCAAATGTACGTGCAGTATTATTACCACAAACTAATTAGCGCACGTGCTTTCACCACGAGAAGGGAATAAACGAAAATAAAAGAGAAATGCGGTTTCCCAATTACCACCTGCACAGTCGCAGCACGGAAATGTTAAGGTCATTTCTTTTTTTTGCATGTAATTTGCATAGATAATAAGGTACCTAATGGTTGCTCGCTTAATTAAAGGGGGTTCGGAAGCATTGGCGACATCTTTGCGGTGAAATAGAACGATATAAACCGGATTTAATAAAACATACCGATTCCAAAAAGATGCATTGAAATAATACGCATATGTGCTTTTTTTAAATGGCATGAATTCACAACCAGCCTTACAAATGTTTGCATCTATTAAAGCTTTCCGAGGGGAAATGCTATTTTTGTTTGTGAGAGTACGTGCGTTTGTCAAGATTGTGCATTTGAAACGTATATATTTTTTAAACATATCCTTTTAAGACGGTGCTACTGATGTATGTGTTGAGTTTTTGTTATTTGCACACATGCACCACTGCTAATGGAGTATCACCAAAGTAATTATCTTTTTGTTTGAACGGATAATAAGTGTTTTATATGTTGACGAATAGCCATTAAGGAATTGGCACAAACATCCCATTCAGGACAATTATTCAGGAGGTTTAATATTTGTGAAGTTGTCCAAGCCAAGGGAGGTTTATGCACAAAATTAAACACTACTTGTTTTATTCACCATGAAGTGCATGCACGAGGGCTGAGTCGCCTTCTGATCAGGATGCGAACTTAACCTCTCTTTTCTTTGCAAGCTGCACGCATCAACCACACTGCCGCCAGTCTGGACATCGTGATGGCTGAAGTGCTTCGAATGCAACAACTGATTCGCTTAATAACCACGGATTGATATTGTCCATCAATGCTCGAGTACTGATGCCTTGATATGGCCTGTACGATAAGGCATTGCTCAATAGAGGACAGTGCCTTCCTATCGCTGACGTAAAACATTTTATTAAAGCCTTGGTCGATCTGGCAACGTAGTTCTACGGTTACAAAAAAATGTATAGCTTTCCTGCCCGAATCTCAAGGCTAATATTTCTTTTGGAGAGTCCTGCATTGGGATGCATGGCCAGTTCCAGGAATACGGTGCTGGGCTCTGTGTGGGAGTAATACACGGTACCACATTCATGCAGGGGTGTTACTCAACGTTCCGCACAGATGGATCCAAGAATCTTATTGCTCGACTGCCATCTCCTGATCACATTGCAGCCCAGGCCTCAACACCTAGCACTAGCATAGCATTGTCTAAAAACTGACCAGGCTCAATATTCTTTGTTTTCGAGATGTGACAAGATTGGGCACATTCAGAGTAATCTAGTCGTTGGCGATATGACAGCGCAGTGTGTTCTTGAGAAGGGAGTAGCTTTCAACAATGGCATTTCATCTTGTATATTAATCATAATCAGTTATTCAGAAATTCTCACTTTTCTCTTATGCGACGTACGCTGCTGTTGTGCTTTTTTCTGGTGCTTGAGGAGGCTACGCACACTCAGAGATTTGGGATATTATTTAGCAGTCTGTGCGTGGATTCAAGTATGTACACAATTTAGCAGCCTCCATGAAATAGTTTTTCAAAAACCACATCAATTTCCCTGCAATTTATAGCAAAGCTGTGGATGGCCTGATATTGCTCATCTCCGCACAATTTCCGTGTGTTCGCCACCTCTAAATTGCCATATTTCTTTTTCACAAATTGTAAAAGAAAACACCAATGAGAAGGAATTACTGGAGGCCATTATTTCTGCAACTGTAGGAAAGCTGGCAGTTCATTTCATAATATGGTGTGGGAAAAAAGGACCCCTGCAAAACAACGTGATTTTTCTCTTTATTCCTATTCAAAGAAAATTGTTCCCCCGTTTATTTTCAATGACATATTATTATAACATCTTTCCGACAACACGCAATATATGGCCAATGTCTAGTTTATTTATTTCTCAACAAAAGCACTTTTTAGTCGCTTACAATTTTTTAATTGTAAAAAAAAACCTCTAGATTATGGGTGCCTGTATGTATAAGGGGAGCGGTAGTGTAGCGGTTAGCGCTACGCTGCGCTACGAACCCGATTCCCGCTCACGGCCAACACCAGTGACGATTATCTGAACTGGTCCTGGGCCTCCCCTAAGTCAACTCAGCCTCAAATAAGTAACTGGTGCGGTGTGCAAACATCGCCACTGGGGAGACAAAGGCGGTTGGGTGTGGTGCAGACCACCCACCCCCTCGGGTACCGTTCTGGCCTTCATAGGTGCTCGCTAACAGCACTTGCACCAACAGTCTGTTAAGGCTACGTGGGGGTTCTTTCTGTTGTTGTGTACACGTGGGGAGCGGTGGTGTAGTGGTTAGTGCGCTGTGCTACGAACACGGCGACCCGAGTTTGATTCCTGCTCATGCCCAACACCAATCACGATGATTAGAACCAGTCCTGGGTCTACCCTCGATCGACTCAGCCTCAAATGAGTACTATGGCGCGGTGTGTAAAAAAAGTATGTTAACGACAATACGGCGGATCTTTGCATTGTTGTATGTGTAGAAAGGTGGCACAGTAGTTGTCACACTGCGGAATGAATCTGGCGAGATCAGTTGAATTCCTGGTCATTGTGGATGCGAGAATATTCCGGGACCCACGGCGCTTTCAACTCCTACATCCTGTAGAGGGTTTTGGCGGGGGGCTTTCGGGGTTAAATTCGAAACCACGAAGCCAAACGTGAGGCTAGGCTTCAACTGGTTCGAATTAATGAAATCTCAACTACTCTAAGTAAGAAATTAATGAACAATAACATGAAGGAATGTTAAACAAAAAATTTAAACAACGTATTATGCTATAAAATGTCATAAAAGAGTCCCATAGTGCTATAAATTGATAGGTCAAGAGTATTAAGTGTACAGTACTGAACATGACATTTTAACAGAAATTGACACGAAAGCAATTTTTGTAATATATTAGTTTTAACATAATTGTCTTCCCTTGTCTTCTTCCTTCCTCAGCTTCAGTGACTTGACCTTTTGATAAAATAATACTCACCGACTTTCTACGACGTTTCACGGGAGAAACATCACCGCTCAAATGTGTTCAGTCATGTTGGAAGATGGGCCGTAAATTCAGCTTCCGTGTCGTAAGTCGATCCGTGGTGGCCTTATACATCCATCGTAAATGTGTGTCGCAAATCGGACCGTCGTAAACCGAGGGTAATGTCTCCCAAATTTGAAGTCTGCATTTTTACTGACGTGTAAAAATGCACGGAACTCTATGTTTGATTGAATAGTAATGTTTCACAAATGTTCCGCGTTAAAAAAAAGAGGCTTAAAACAAATTCCGGACAGAGTAAGAGACAAACTCACACTTGCTCCATTATAGTATGATGATTTGTACCAGTCCTGGGCTTCCCCTAGGTCGACTCAGCCTCTAATGAGTACCAGGTGTGGTGTGCAAAGATGAGCAGTGCGGAGCTAGATATGTCCATACCTATCCCCAACGTGCACCGTGCCAGCCTTTATAGGTGCTCACTAATAATTATTGGCCAACATTCAATGAAAAAAAATCTGACACTTGTAAAAAAATTGTTCATCTCTTATATCAACGGCACGATAAATCTTCATCCAGGGGTGATCACTACACAAGCGCAAATAACAAAACTCTCCACATTTGTGACTAATAGCTCATAGATTATCTCTCTTCTATGATGAAGGACCATTGCCCAAAACGTCGCCCATTATGTTTCCCCTTTGGGAGTGTGCAGAGTTCCTACAATTCCGCCAAGGCAATATGAGCGGGATATTTATTTTGTGGAAGCGTACGACCGACAATCCACACTTTTTGTATCACCACAGTGAAATTCAAGGATTATTGACGGTGAGGAAAACGACGGTTTGGGATTCATATTATTTTTTTGTGCAATACTATTTTGTCGTGAATTGCCTGACGTTTTTTTAAATTATTATTGTTATTATTCCTGCGCGCGTATATAGCGCATACAGTGTAAAGTGGATAAATAAAAAGAATGCCTCTTCTCTATTGACACGGGTCAAGGTCACGCTTCCAATGGCTCTGGCTTCTTACCCGCCGAGCATTCGCTGCCCCGACACCAGAATCTCTCCCGTGCGTTTGGGTGGGCCCTCTCCTTTCTTCTCCCGCACAAAATTGCCAAGTGTCGAGGGGACGGTGGAAGCACAATGCGGCGTTTTACCACTGTCACGAGCAGCATCGCTTCAATATCTTAACAGATTCGCACGCCCTCTCAATTGTGTCAACTCAGATGCACATCAGTGCATTCTTTTTTCCACCCTCCTCCCCCCCTCTGCTTCCTTCCCTCTTGTTTTGGAAGCGATTGGATTTCAGTCGCTTGGATTGGCTGGTGCGTGTAAGCGTCTCTTCTTCTGCGTTGCTCGCGATTGATGGACCGATGTTCTTGTCACCGAAGGCTTCTAGAGATGCGGCGCCGATGCAGTGAGTTAATTATTGAGCCGATTATTTAATTCCCCCCAAAAAACTGCCCCATTATTACACATTCTCTATATTTCTATATTCGGACGCACGGTGGAGGAAATGGGTGGCTATGTAATTTTGTTCGTGTCTATCTATGGCCCTGTCGTAGAGCTCTCGATGATCAGCGGTCGAACTTGACCCATCATCCCTTTGGAGCCAATAAATGAAAATGACATTGGGGGAAGCCAAACAGTGGCCGTTCTACAAAAAAAAGCATGGCACTGCCATATGTGAAATTTTCACACTCATTTGAGTTTGGGGACCACTTTGACTTTGCCCTATACTATTAATACCGGGACATTTGTAACACATTGTGATGATGAGTCGCTTTTTATAGAGTCCCCAGACTGGAACGAAAAAGAGTACGAGACACTGTAACGTTAACCGTTGCATTGCAGGCAGTGGAGAGTTACGTCCGTGTCGCACGCCAAGAAGGATCTGGATTCGATTCCTGCCTTGGGAGCCCATCTGTGTGGAATTTTAATCTTCTACCTGTGTTCCGCATGTGTTTTTCTCCGGGTTCTCCAGTCTCCTTCCAGAACTAAAACAACCAACATGCAATGTAATTCTAGATTTGAAGCTTTCGTGACTGCAAGGATTCATACTCTTAGTTCCTTCGGTAAAGTCACGTAGGTAAAAAAATGAAATTTAAATTAATAAAAATAAAACAATAAAATCACGACGTTTCGGAGGCAACACAAGTCTCAGTCATCAGGTGGGACCGTCACGACGAAACGTCGTGATTTTATTGTTTTATTTTTATTAATTTTTATTTCATTTTTTTACCTACGTGACTTTACCGAAAGAACTAAAAGTATAAACATGCAATGTAACTTGTGTTCGCCGTACATCCCATTGGTGAAAAATGACACCACTCTACTTGAACAGTTACTCGATTGGGATTACACACCGCTGCAGCATCGCTCTGCTACTGCCACAAAGATGGCAGGACCCTCCTGAAAGGGAGCCTCTTGAGACCTTCCCTGGCTAAAAAACACAAGTGGCATAATAAAAAAAACATCGAGCGGTAGCTTGTTCACGTACTGTGCGCACTTCTTTTGCACCGTACGTAGCCAACCGCGGTAATCCAAGGCGCCTGTGTACATGAAGCAGAGGTCGCAAACGGGTTTTGATTCCTTACCCGTACCCGGCCGGGTACGGGTAGCCGTTCCCTACCCGTACCCTACCCGAAATGAGTGACAAACGGCTACTCACCAGTGACTCACGGCCTAACCGTACCCGGCCGCACCAGGGTCGCAAACGGCTACCCGTACCCGTACCCGGCCGGGTACGGGTAGCCGGGTATCGGGTAGGGTACGGGTATCGGGTACCCGGTTGCGACCTCTGACATGAAGCACGTTTTGCAGCGGCACGCTGCGATCGTCAGTCCGTGAAGCGAACCTCGACATTTTCCACCGGAAGCCGCTGGGGCCCGTGGCACAGCAACGAAAGCCGCGGAATGATTGAGGAGCAATTCGCAGGCTTCCGTGAAGCTCGTACTGAATGCCACTCAAGTTACGTCGGTTCAATTCCCACCCCAAAAAAGGCCAGGCGTTTTCGTTTATTTCAGGTGGCCTATCGCTGGCAAGGTTAGCGCCCGCTACCCCGCACTCTGCTCGCCGTGTCCAGGCTGCCAAGGGGGGGGAAGAAAATAGAAAAAAAGAGAAACTGCACTCATTTCTGGTTGTGTAGCACTTTTGAGCTACAGAGGTGGCTTCCGATATAACCAGGCGCTGTGGTGCCCGAGTGCTGTCGGCTATGGAAAAGGAAAGAAAATGAATTGCTTGCCGGCACTTACCACCAAAGGTCTGACGATCGCTACGAAAACTTTCTATTATATTTCTTTCTTGTGTGGCTTTTTTGTTGTTGTTGTTGTTGTCCCGTTGCAACATTCTCATAGCTAGTACATATCAGTCTTTCAGTCTTGTTCGCTGAACGTGTAATTTGTCAGTGGAGGATGGCGTCTTCAGCTACAGCCTTTTGCTCGCAAACACACACAACACACTCGATCACTGCCGGGTTCACAAAGTGCCGCACAAGTTGTTTTGATGAGGTTTATAACACCTCCCACCCCCCGCCAACCCCATATCCTCTTAATTCCACAAGCAAAGTGGGGGCAAATAAAGAACATACAGAAAAAAAAAGCTCGGGATGATGACGGTCTTTTTGAAGTGACTCATCTGAGGACACGAAATCAGTGCAGAATGTTAATAAGCTGTGTCGGATCGCTTCACGCGAAAGTTGAAACGTGCGTGGGTGTCGATGTTGGCCTGGTTATGGGAGCAACAGACACTGTTGATTTGAAGCTTTCGTGACTGCAGGAATCCATACTCTTTGTTTTTTTTCGGTAAAGTCACGTGGTAGGTATTAAATAAAATAAATCACGACGTTTCGATCGCAGCAGCACAAGCGGTCGTCCTCAGGCAGAACAAATATAATCCGGCAGTCGAACTGCTGAACCAGCGAGGGAGCAGTTGCACTGCTGGATTATAGATTTGAAGCCTTCGTGACCGCAAGGATTAATCTTTTTTTAGATTTTTCCGTCACGTTGGTAAAAATATCTAATAAAATAAGCGGTTGTGCTTTCGCTACGTTGTCCCCACCTGAAGAAGGACGCTTGTGTTGCGCACGAAACGTCGTGATTTAATTGAGTTGTTTTCATTTATTTTATTCGATTTTTTACCTACGTGACTTTACCGAAAAAAAACAAAGAGAATGCTGGATTCTATTTTTTCCGCCTGAGGACGACCGCTTGCTTGTGTTGCGATCGAAACGTCGTGATGTATTTTATACCCACGTGACTTTACCGAAAGAACCAAAGAGAACAGACACACTGTGTTCCTGAACGACATAGGCGCAGTGCAATCATGGAATTGTTTGACATTCGGCAGTGGCTGTTATGTATCGTCACATTGGGTTTATTGTGTACTTGTACATGTTGTTAAGAGGATGAGTGTTTCATTCTGGTTGCGAAAGCCTACGTGTTAAACTGATGTGTGAGTGTTTGTACAAGCTTCCAGTGGCAAAGTAGTTTTCAGACAGTACTCGCCTCGCCTCTAGGACCCTGAGTATGTAGTGGCAATGTCACATTGCCACGAATGTAGCTTTCTACTAAAAAAGAGAGAGCAAATATTGGACAAATGTTGAACTAATTGTAACCCGAATGGCTGTTGGGAAGCACACGTGATGATGACATTGACTTGTGACAGCAGAGGGATGCACGTTTGTGCGAGGATGGATGGGGTTCACCAACTTTGAAGCTGACGACAAAGCACATTGTTCATCTCATTGTGTCTGTTCCAAGTCAATCAGCTGATTGTCATTTCTTATCCGTTTTTGGTGTGCACTCAGTTCCCATTGTAGCTAACCTTTACCATCATGCATGGCAGCCTATCGCTAGCAATCCACAACTTTGTATCCCGAATCGATATCTGGGAAGCAAATCAAATGAAGACTGTTTTAATATACTCTTTTATGGATGTACAATTATCGATCTGGACAGGCGCCGCTGGGGAAGGGCGCCATATTTAAATCATTAACCCATACATGTGGTCAATAAAGTGAGTACCACTTTGTGGTATGTCCAAATTGTACGCGTGCATGTTGAACTTCTTTCGCACCGTACGTAGCCCACCGTGTCAATCGGAGGTGCGTGGGAAGGACAACGATACTAAACACAAAAAGCAGTTCTTGCTTTAAGTATGCTAGAATTTTCTCTCACTTTTAGTAGGAAATGCCACCACTGCTTCAGAACTGTCAATCAACGAAGATCGTCAACGTCACCGCGGCCAGGGACGGTGATGCCACCTCGTCCACCAGAGTTCCCCGCTCTCCGCCAGATCCCGTAGCTGCTGCACAGCAGACGCGCAGACACCTTCCTCGATCTGCCCTCACAGTCTCCCGCCAACCTCTCTTGGGTCTTCTCTACCGGTTCTAGATTTGAAGCTTTCGTGACTGCAAGGATTCATATTCTTAGTTTTTTTAGATATTTTTATTATTGATATTATTTTATACATTTTTAATTTTACTTTTCTTAATTTTCATTAAAAAATTTTAAATACGTGACTTTACCGAAAAAACCTAAGAATATCTTCTCTACCGCTTGGACACGGGGCGCGTGGAGGCAACTCCAGCGGCTGTCTCGGCAAACCGACCGCGTACGGTGCGACAGAGATTCAACGTACATCCGTCGCGAAGACTTTGCGCAAGTGTCCCACTCAGCGCAGCTGTTTATTTTTCCCCGATCACGTCGGAATACGCGGAGATGAGTGTCAACCCACGCACGTCTCAGCAGGCAGACACGACGACTTTTTGACTCGCCCACGCAATCGCTGATATTTTCCGCCACTTTTTATACGCCGTCAGCCTAAAATGTCTGCCGTTAGCGTCATGCAAATTCGCTCTGTCCATCATGCAGAATGACTCTCTTGGCTACGAGCAGTTGAGGCGGAATCAGTTTCAATAGAAAACTAATAAATAAAGCATCATGACACCCGCCGTCATTAAAAGCAATCAATACATTAGCTCATTGTATTCCCGCAATCGCAAATTGCTGTGGTAGTGGGATGCGGTGAGGGTGGTCTGGAGATGAAAAAAAACGTGCCAAAAATGGAATAATAAGGGACATTAACACAGGTTGGCTGGCCAAAGCAGACTTCAACACAGACGCTAACTAGCCCTGGCGCCTTTGGGTTTCAGAGCACAATTGTGCACTATCGATTGTTGTCTCATGGCTGGGTTGTAAATGGGGCTTTGAACACCATTAGGCACCCCTCACACTTGCCTTTGGGAATTGGTAATAACCCTGATTTCTGACTTCTGTCAACTATCAAGTGGGACCATTGCCTCTACCCTCTTTCACTACCCTCCCCCCACCCTCCCTCGCCCCCCCCCCCCCATCTAATCTTTCCCTCTCATACAACTTTCCTAATGAGACCAAGGCAGCTGTGACTTCCCTTTTCATTTAACCCTCTCGTGCACAGTGCCATCATCATCAAAAGCAGATGTGTCTAGTCTTATTGAGTGACTGTCACTCACCATGGGAGATTTATTCATTCCTTTAGAACTGCTTTTTGGATGTAGTTTGTTGTCTCTCCCCCAGCACCTCCAATTAGCATGGTTTGGGTATGTACGGTGCAACAGAAGTTTAACGTACGTACGTGCATACGGTGGTAGCCAACACGATCCGACTCAATGCGTACGAATTCGGTCCCTTGCCAGGCCACACAGAAACCACCGTGGGGACGTACACGTTCTACCCCTCCGTTCAGGGCTGTCATTGTGGATGAGTGCCGCTCCATTGCTCATCGAGCAGGGTGACATTTTCACTTTTGTGATGAACTTTTATGCACTTTTTATTCTCCTGCAGGACTGCCCCCTAAGAATATAATGTCAATGTTTTACGCGGCCAATAATTCCTTCAATAACATGTAACGTCTGCAATGTTATTCCTGGAGGATTGGTTTTAATGTACCTGTCTTTCTTTCGTCTGAACGGCTATTTTAGTGCTCATGTTCCCGTGGGAACTTTAGGGATTATCTGGCAGGTGCATACTATAACGGGAGCTGCCGTGGTATAATGGTTAGCACACTTGTCTTGCAATACAAAAGTTTCCAATTCACTTACATCTCCCGGCACGGCAGTTGAAACAGTGGGGCAAGTTTCTTAAATTCCCCCGCCTCTTTACACCCACAAGCGTAAGAGGGTTCACCAGAGTTAGTCGATTGGCAGATGAAGTGTGTTGGAATAAACTGTGAAGACTCAAAGATGTCTGGATAACCACGCATGCATGAATGTTGAATTTATTTTGCACCGTACATCCATACTAGTCAGAGGCACGGGATTAGAAGCGTACTATGATTACATTATAATTGCGTTGTGCTCCTCCACATGTGTAGTCTGGGGAGAAGGTTCCAGGCATATAACGGTCCAAAACAAAAGCTCCTTATGAATGGTTCTCAAATGTAAGAATCAGAGAACCTTGCCCGGACAACGTATACCGGGACACACCCTGGAGCCAGACCTGGGGGTGATTAGCTGCATCAATCTGGCTGTGACGGTCCCACCTGATGACGGAGACTTGTGTTGCCTCCGAAACGTCGTGATTTTTGTTTTTATTTTATTTTATTTTCATTAATTTTGATGTTTTACCTACGTGACTTTACCGAAAAAACCTAAGAATGTGATTCCTTGCAGTCACGAGAGCTTCAAATCTAGAATTGGCACTGGAATCAAACTTCGCAATCAGGGGTGGTCTCTCTCCTACTCCGGAGTAACCCCAGGTGAGGGGCCCTCGGTGGGTGTGGGGATACTCACAAATCCCCGGCTGGGCGCTGTTTAGTTGGCGTTTTCCCCAGTAGATGAGATGGTCGCCTCAATGAGATTTGCGTGTCAGAAAGGAACATTCTTACTGTTGTATGTGTTTATGCACAAAACATAATTTCAGAGTATTTGGCCTTCTTGGAGATGGTGGGTGCAGTGCTCGGTAGAGTTGCTGCCTACCGACTCCATAGTCTTACTGGGCAACTTCAATGCCACGTGGGAAACAATGGAGATACTTAGAGAGGCAAGATTGGGAGAAATGGCCCCGTGATCTGAACCCGAATGGTGAGATGTTATTGAAATGCTGCTCGAGTCACGGAATGTCAATAACAAGCACCATGTTCGAACACAAGGATGCACATAAGTGTACTTGGCACCAGAGCACCTTGGGCCGAATGTCAATGATTGACTTTATAGTTGTATCATCGGAACCTAAGGACAGATTAAGAGAGGGGCAGAGCCGTCAACAGATCACGACCTTGTGGTAAGTTGTATCCGATGCTTGGGGCAATGACCAGATAGACGTGGAAGGCCGGAACCAAACCCGCTTTGCAGGTATATCTACATTCCGACCCTCAACTATGTTCATGAGCTATGGGTAATGACAGAACGGATGAGATTTCGGGTACAAGGGACCAAAATGTAAATTCTCCAGAGGGTTTGAAGGGCTCACTCTTCATGATCGTGTGAGGAGCTCGGTAATCCGGGAGAGCCTCAGAGTCGAGGCACTGCTCCGCTGGATCGAGAGGAGCCAGTTGAGGTGGATTGGGCACCTGGTAAGAATGCCCCCCAATAGACTCCCCCTCAAGCTCTACCAGGCCCGTCCCACTGGGCGAAGACCCCGGGGCCTGCCCAGGACATGCTGGTGGAACTACATCGCTCAGCTGGCCTGGGGACGCCTGGGAATTCCCCAGGAAGAGCTAGAGTCCATCACCAGGGAAAGGGACAGAGGTGTGGACTCGAGTCATGTGACTTGGACTCGAGTCAGACTCGAGTCATGAATTTGATGACTTGCGACTCGACTTGGACTTGCATAACAATGACTTTGTTCCACCTCTGGAAAGGGATGTCTGGACCACGTTATTCAATATCTTGCTGCTGCGACCCACACTATGGCAAGCGGATTGAGAAACGAAGGAATCACACAATGCTCATTATACCTTAAATATGCACTCTAGGGGCTCTCCAGAACTCCCTCTCATGGAAGCCGTTCTTCCAGTAGTGCTGTGAGGAAGCAATTGAAGGGCTGCACTTTGACCTTGATAAAATTGTGATAGCAGTGCTGCATAGATTCCATCGCGCTCGCACTCAGGCTCAGGTAGCGCAATGGGTTAATTGCCACTAAATTAACGAACACGTGCCAGAGCGTTTTAACTTGCAGTTAGCAGTAAGCTAATTGAGGCATGCGTGAACGTCATGGCTAAAGCATGCCTCTTTGAGTAATAGCTATAACCACCACTCTACTCTTGAATGATTTTTTTTTTGGTCATTTCCTGTTTTATACCCCCCCTGCACCACAACCACTAATTCCTACTTGATGCACTTCTATAAACTGAAATACCAGCACATCCTTAAAGAGTGATAATAACCTGACAGGATACTAACCTGTCCTCGGGTGTTCTGCATGAATTGGTGGGTGAGTGACATGCGTACAATGGTGAGATCCTCGCGAAATAACAAGGCAACTTTCTCACCAGTAACGGGCCTCTTATTGAGAAAAAAAATAGTACTGTTCAACATTTGTTTACATGAATACAATACATGTACATTAAACCAGAGCTTGCTCTTCCATTTATTACAGCTGGAATGTGTGGCCAATTTCTTAATGAGCATTTGCCAGTAAATTACAAAAAAACATCACCTACCTCTAAGTATGCGATTATACCGGAGTGCCCAGAAACAGCCTACGCAAATTAAGGGATAACACTCAGAAAGTGCATGCAGGTATACAGCAGCAGCACCCTACTTGCTGTGCTGCCATCTGTCTGGCCATTTTCTTGTCTCTGGAAGTGGTTGTGTCAAGGTCATCTCTGAATGATGCACTGACCCCGCTGCCTGTAAAGCAATGGGCTCCAGGCATTCGATGTCACCCCTGGCAATCTGCACGCAGTATATATGGATGTCACAACTTGGCCAGTCAGGTGTCATTTCACTATCCATGTAACTAAGCGTGAGCTTTCGATTTAAAGCTTTCGTGACTGCAGGGATTCATCTTCTTGGTTCTTTCAGTAAAGTAAAAATAATATTTTATTATTTTATTATTTCACTTCTACGTGACTTTACCGAAAGAACCAAGAAGATGAATAATAAAATAAAAAAAATAAAACATAATAAAATATTTTTTTATTATGTTTAATTTTATTTATTTTATTACTTCCCTTCTACGTGACTTTACCGAAAGAGCCAAGAAGATAAGCGTGAGCTTCCATGAACAGTCTTCGTTCATACCAGTAATTGCAAAGATCGCTATTGCACCATATTAGATACATCAAATTATACATTTCTACCACCACTCAAAAAAGCAACACTTATCTCTGTTACTAGCCATAAACCCGTAGTGGAAATCCCACACTGCCATGGCGCATCCAGTATATTCAAAGGGAAGCCAACATTCCTCCAATGACATCGACTCATCCAAACCTCTGATCTAAATATTTTATACGGGGAACGTGACTGAGGAAGATGGGGTTGGTGGTGTGTATAAAGTCCCCCCAGACCAAACTCCCCGAAGGATATATTTGGCATGTTACGGTGAACTGCATGTGTCGGTCTGGCTTATTGCCAAGAGCAGTGAGCCTTGCGGTTATAGCACTTTGGCCAAACTTTGCCTCCAATTCTGACCTTTGTAAAGGTCGTTGCCAAAATTCGCGATGGCTCTTTTAGGCATTTGGTATACAATTTTCACCTGAATTTTTGTGTTAGCTCTAAAATGATCATCCACACGGTGGATGGTGGGGGGAACTCTTGCCACAATCACCAAGTAATGACATACATCTTGCAACAAAACAAATGTTATACACACGCAGGAGCGTGTGTCTGCATGAGTATGGACCGGCATGAATGATAACCAAGAAATACAAGTCTATTTACACTATATACCTGATTGAATGTGGAAATTAAGTCGGATTGAGTAAAATAGAGGTGTGTTTGTGGTTAATCATTTGCATGCATTGAAAGGGCAGCTGACTGGGGGTGACCTCTTAGAGCCCCTCTGATGTGCTAGTCACTGATCCCGTACCGCATGAGGTGCTGGGTTCTGGGTTCGAGTCTGGTTTCCAGATGCCCGTGGTCAAACTGGGTTCTCAAGTATAGTGAGTTTTCCCGGGCTCAATCCAGTCACCAATAACTGCACAGATTTATTAAAGCTATCCTCATGCTACAGGTTGAAATATTGTACATCCGATGTTTTGATGAGTGATATTTGAATCTTGTGGCGGAACCCCGGGGGACCATAGTACCACGGCTCTCGCACAATGTCCGTGATGCAGTCATTTTGAGTCTGTTGATGGTCGGCAATGCGGCAATCGACTCATCTAGATTCGAGCTGTACACGATGCACCACTACGGTGCGTACCGCGAGCGTTCAGGGATTCAGCGCAAACGTCCTCGCTGCGTTTCGACATCGTGAAGTAGCACTGATTTCGGATTGATCGGTACCCCAGTCGCGGAGTTAAGTACACCCCTGGAAAAAATTTGTGTCCCAGAAATAACATATTTAATTGCCTCGGCCATTTTGTATTATTTGGTACCCCGGGGTGCCGCCATAAGGGTCATTTATCGAAGATGAAAAAGTGTTTTTTTATTTGATTAAGGAAGTATTTCTACAATGTCATCTTTTGGACATGACAAACTGCTGAGGTAATGATTTTGATCACAAATGTTCCCGTGAATTTGGTGGAACAAGCTTTTGCAGAATTCTGCAACACCGTGAAACCAAATGCTATATAAGTAGGGTGGGAGTCCATGCATCTGTATTTCTTGATACGATAATAAGCCTCGGGTGTTGTTATCTCCAATGGTAGTCCTGGACCGGTAGTGGAAATTCCACATCCACATGGCAGGGATCACAAAGTAGTACTCATTTTATTTTCTGCAGAGAAGTGATTTTTAAAATTTTATTTTAAGAAATATCCTCTGGCTATACTCACAAAGATACAATGTACAGCATGGGCGGATATCAATAAAATGTCAGATACTTATTGAATCCTATTAAAAACAAAAAAAACATTCCAGATGCTAATATATTGTTTGTAAGGGTCATCAAAATAGATGTTTAATGGCAGGAAGGACATAACTGCCAACTTTGTTGCGTCTGATTTGCCAGTTAACCTAACATTGATGATTCATTTAATTACATCTCTCATTGATGTGCATGCACACTAAAACGAATTCTCTCTGAGAGTTTACCAGAAAGGCAACAATTATAGTTTCGTGATGGAATAGGCCCGTGTGACCCGGTGCTTATGAAGTTGGCATGGTGACTCGTGAGCTTGTGTGGCTGTGATGTGGCCTCATTGGCGGCAGTACAGCAAGTAGGTTACTGATCTACCAGTGTGCTTAACCCTTTGTCCATCACCCCATTGCAATATATGTATGTGTTTGACTCCACGCAATTTGGCTTCCTTCCACAAACAAAACAAATATTTTAAAAAATTGGATTTGCCAATCATGCCACGTAAGGCACCATTCTATATTTGAAGTTTTCGTGACTGCAAGGATCCATACTCTTTGGTTCTTTCGGTAAAGTCACGTAGGTGAAAATAAAATAAAAATAAAAAAATATATTTTTTAATAAAAAATATTTTTTTATTTTTAAGGCACCAAATGAAACAGTTCTGAGACTCGGTGAAACTTTCTTGATTAAATAAAGGACTTTAGTGTTTGCTAATAAACTTGAACTGCAAAAATAAACATTTATTAACTCCTGTTTCCAAGCATATTTTTCGGCTTATTTTCGTATCCAATGCGCTGGTAAAACATCGTGCATACTTACGCTTTTATACAACCATTCCTTGCGGGTAGTCGTTCTATCGTGCGGTCTTTTTATTACGCCGCGCTTTCCGCCAGTTATTCAAATTGTCGCAAGCGAAGGTGATGTCACCGCCGTCGACCACAAAAGAACGAATAAAAAGACAGGGGCTGTAAAAAAAGACTAACAATAAACGCCTTTATTGCTTTGCAACCTCGTGTAATTTAAAAGCATGGGGTTTTTTTTCTTCTTCTGCGAATATAAATATACGAGAGATGCGTTGAGGCGGGTTGTTTTGAAAACAGTCGTGAGACAAAAGGCACCAGCTTATTTTCTTTCCTCTATATACCGTACTATTTAAACCCGTAAAGTGTAGTTTAATTCATATAATGCCATTAAATTTCAGAAAGCACTAGGCAATTTGCTGTTTTTGTTATTTTTATTATTGCTTTCTCTATTGGATTGCTTTAACGATATTAAAACTTTTAAGTTACTTACATTTTTAATTCAATTCGTTAGCAAAATTATTTTTTTCCATCACCGACGCTTTTGCTTTCTCCTGTTTATCCTAGTTTACCCCCCCCCCCCGCAACCTTTGTAGAATGTCTACTGCACAGCTGGACATATTAATGCGTAATATAACAACACTATTGTTGGGCTGATGGTACAATGGTGAACGCACCGCACGATGAACCTGGAGAGACTCGAGTTCAATTCTCGGCCATGGCAAACATGAGTATTGAGCGTTGTCTGAACCCGTCCTATTGCCCACATCTACCCCACCCTTCACCAACCCACAACTGTTGAGCCTGGCATGGGGAGGAGGCCTTTATTCAGCAGTGGATTGAAAAAAATAAAGGGCTGCAAACAACAAAGAAACTATCTTCTTGGTTCTTTCGGTAAAGTCACGTAGAGTGGAAATAATAAAATAATAAAAATAAAACATAATAAAATTATTCTCACGACGTTTCGGCCACAACGCAAGCAGTCGTCCTCAGGTGGAGAGCAGGTCTGTCGAGTAGACAGAGTCTGTCTACTCGACAGACTTGTAATTTAATAAACGTCGTGAGAATTATTTTATTATGTTTTATTTTTATTATTTTATTATTTCCATTCTACGTGACTTTACCGAAAGAACCAAGAAGATGAATCCCTGCAGTCACGAAAGCTTTAAATCGAAATTTAACAAAGAAACTAGCATGTAAAAAGAATTTGTTTTATATTCGACTATTTCTGCACCCACAATGCACGCATCAGTTCGTGCCGTGAGGATCGATTCGTTCTCATTTGTGTGTTTACACCAAGAATGCATTCACGAGGTTATTGGTACCCATAATTGTGAGAGCTCATGAGTTTGTGGATAGGACGAATCATTACCCCTCCCTATTAAATATATACAAAAATCAAATTGTCCTCATTATTACAGGAACACCAGACTATGCAATTTATAAATTGTGAATTGGTTATTTTATGTAATACACATTGAGTGCATATGTTAGCTAATACTTACGAAAATCCAGGCCTTGTATTTATCCGTCAATGCTGCAGCTGCTTCACAGAACTAACAAAACTGGTGCTGTTCACTGATTGACTAATATTGCTCAGATATATTTATATATTTTAATTCTCCCAATTTCATTCTTCCGTCAGTGTCATAATGCAAAGTGTCCTTTCAGATGTCAGTTCAGTTGAGAACTGCCCACAGAAGCGGATATCCCATAGCTCCCTCTGAGATCTTCCCAATGACCTCTGGCCCACACACAGCGGAAGGCAGCACTTTCATACCCACTCTGCATTTGAGAGTAATGTTTCATCTTCTTGGTTCTTCCGGTAAAGTCACGTAGAAGGGAAGTAATAAAATAATAAAAATGAAACGTACTAAAATAATTCTCACGACGTTTCGGCCACAACGCAAGCAGCCGTCCTCGACAGACCTGGTTTTCACCTGAGGACGGCTGCTTGCGTTGTGGCCGAAACGTCGTGAGAATTATTTTATTATGTTTTATTTTTATTATTTTATTATTTCCCTTCTACGTGACTTTACCGAAAGAACCAAGAAGATGAATCTCTGCAGTCACGAAAGATTTAAATCGAAAGAGTAATGTTTGTTACACGACAGTTAAACTTGCAATTTAATTATCACAGCTAGTATGTAGTAAGTCCAGAACAACATTTATTGTAATGGGGTTTTTATATTTGTTATTGCAGTCATTGGTGACTAGGTATGAGCACATGGACTCAATACACGTGCGGCAGTGGCGTAGTACAGCTGTGGCACATGTGCCACTTGTTGAAAACGTTTGCAGTTCGACTCTGGCAGGCCACCCTGGTTAATATTGCGGCGCATTAACCATGAATTACACACCCATCTGCTGCGCAATGGACTTGAAATATCCTGTGAAGTCATTCGAAAACAGTAGGTCCTTGTGTGCTGGCATCATTGTCCAAATTTGACAGCTTGTCCAAATTTGCCAGCTGCAAAATACTCAAGTGAGATTACAAATCGCAATACTGCTGTGTGCTGTGAGACTACTGCAGACTATGTATGACAAATAGCGCCTTTGCGATAGCCTTGCGCAATAACTAAAACGTGAATATCAAATGTGCTAATGATTTGACTTAAGAACCCGCTTTAATCGCTGGCAGCTGGCTGGATTAGATCGCAAAACCTCAGCAGTGCCAGCTCTGTGCCTGTGACCTCTAAGCCACCCATCCACCTCCAGAATCACTTAACATTTTTTGAACAAAGAGAGACTTAGTCTGAAGAGATTTTTCAGAGGCTTCCCACTTGGGATGTTTGGCCACTTCCCTTTCTGGTATTTCTTAAAGAGATGGATGAATCCACGGTGCATGTGAGAAAACCCACACGCATCAGAGAAGAACATTACAACGGCATACGGATAGGAAAACAACTTGTAAATATTTATGAGATATACAACCTCATAGGTGTTTCATATACATTCATTAATTGGCCAATAACACCTTGATGTGTAGAGGACCACAGAGCTTGGGTAGTTATCGATGCCAGTTGCTCACGTGGCTGCTGCCTTCCCACTCGTCATGTGGTTCCTCTTTGCGCCTCTGAGTCATTCTCGCTATTCGAGAGCGAGCCAATAGTCTGCGGCTCAGCGTTACAAGTAAAACAATACGATTATTATTTTGTATTTGTTAGCTTCCTTACGAGCTCCGTTCAGATCCTACGGTTCAAGAACTTTCTTCAGTTTTTCGAGGCAAAAAAGTCGGACACCATGCCATAGAACGTGCAGCACTACCTGACAGCAGTACCGAGTAGAGCGGTTGGCTACGTACGGTGCGAAAGAAGTTCAACATGCATACGTATTCACCAAAGGCTTTCAAATAATGGCTCTCTAAACATGCTTACCTAAATCAGGAAAGTCTGGCTAAGTCTTCAATCTCTCTTATTTTCACGAAGGTCCCTAACTTTGAGCGTGCTTGACCAATTCGCTAATCAAGTTCTTAAGGCTGCAGGGAAGAAACCGGACCATTGCAGACCCACGCACCGCTGGGGCGGCGTGCACTCACGTACGCACTGATCTCGGCGTGATCCGCCAACCCCCTTCTGCCGGTCGCCGGATTGTCGGTGCGCGTCCAACGAGTGTAATAAAACACTCCAGCGACACGGGTGTTCCACCCATCGACCCATAGCTTTTAAACAATTTTTTTTTCCAACGGTGGTTTGACTGATGATGTTGTTCGGCTAAGAAGGAAGTAGCAACAGCAGCAGCAGCAAAAAAAAAGATGCAGTTGAGTTATGGTTGAACTGACCGACGCGCTCTCAAGGGAGGAGATAATCCTACTCGGGAGCGAGCCCTTCCGTTGGCAGCTGACAAATGAAGAGGCTGATAATGCGCACATGAGGACCTCAAATAAAACGATGCCTTTGCTTTTCTTTCCCGGGCACCCTTTGCCTAATGTCGCCCGAGTTAAACTCCCTAATCAAAAGCATTCAAGGGGATATCCCTGCTAATATGACCATTTCGGCGGCACTCAACTCTTCTTTACAACCTTAACCAGTGGTGGAAATTCCACATTCCTATGGGGGGACGGGGGGGTGGTCTATCCATAAGACAACCACTGTTGACATAGTAACGTCACGTGTCATTGTCTCATTTGTATTGCTGCTGCTGCCCGTGTGTGATGACCTCCCGACTGCGTCTGACACACCTCCTCCATTCTGTTTAACACGTGACACTTCGGTCAGCACCATGACCTCCTGCCAGCAAGGCTGCCACCTACCCTGGCCACACTACCCCAGTGAAGTGACCGCTCGATAGTGGCGAATGGCATTTGCCGCTTTTCATTGTCCACTAAACATATTTAAGGCACGAAAGGTGCTCTTAGGTGTGCAGTCGACGGCAACTCTTAAAACAGACGCATGGTTGACCGTCTTCTGGTCTTTGCAAAGAGGTACATGCGGATGACGGCAGGTGTTCTGTGGCGAGACAGGGTAAGAGACTTCTAATGCGTGTAATATCGTGCGGCAGTCGAGTGTTGCAGACGCTGTCGGAGAGAGGGGGTGCGCAATGTGGGGGAGGCACTGGAGTGGCACCCAGATGTTGGTGCTTCAGAGAAAGACCCAAAAACCAGATGGTGAGACACTGTGAGCGAAAGACCTTGAAGGTCATGTGCTCACTGTGAAACAGCTTGCGTGATTTGACCTTGACTTGTACATTACGATATATACAAGTAGGCAAATATGCCAATTGATTTGATGTTTCAGCGAAGCGGGAATGTTGAAAGGCAAGCAGAATGTGTACGACGTTTCGTCAGAAATCACATCTAGCACCATCAAGCGTTGTTAACAAGACCTCTGCTCTCGCATGAATGCGCTTCAAGATTTGGCTTCATTGGCTCTGTCGGGTGGTGGAGGGCATCGCTGAAAATTGATCTAACCCAAAACGTTACTTAAAATTAATCCAAATATCGGTCGTGAAAGCCTATGTATACATTGTACACATGAGTGCGTCATGTATGGCCGTGCAATACACACAGAGAATGTGATCAATTGTGCAGCCTGGACATTGCTTGGCCACGTCGCAACCAGGGGAAGGTCCTTTACTAGAGGGAGCTCGCAATAGCACCCCGAGAGGATAATTTTCCTACTCTTCGACGCTGACCAGACATTTTGGAAGAGGTGGGCATACCGACACTTCAGCCCACCGCACATGGACCTGTCGGTTGAATGACCGCGGTGCATTTATACTGCGGTGTGGACCAAGGCGGGTGGGTTCAAGAAACACGCCCGATGTTTCTAACTGCCGATGCCGGAGATCGAACCAGCAACCTCTGGATTGCAAGTCCAGTGTGTTCTCACCATTTGTGATACCGCAGCGGCAGCATCTTCGCCATCGCTTGTGTAGAAACTAACCATACCTGAGAGCATTGCCCCATTAACAATGTGTTCTGTCCACGTGCAGCGTGATCATTCTTTACCATTTGGGCTCTTATGATAAAAGAGAGTTGCGTTGAAGTTGTAGGCGAATGACAATTTGCCTCTGTGCCTGGCTCGCTGAGCTCTCGCGATTGGTCATCCAATTCGCGTTTTGGTGGTGCGGCTTATTGGTATGAATTGGAATCCCTGTAGAGTTAAGATTCACGTTCCTGCTCACGCACATGATGTACCGTTCATTGAGCAGTGTATTCGTAAATACACTGGTGAATGAAGGCCTCCCCAAGCCATTGCCATCTATCGATAAACTATTGTTTTTATTTTACCAGGTGAGGCCCACTGAGCTATATAGGTATTTTTGAGAAGCGACCTGGCCACAAACGATAGCTCAACCAAGTGGCCTATCACGTGGACATTTATAGCAGGCAAATACTCTAAACGCGTGTTGAGTTTATATGTGGATTGAAAAACTGGAGGACCCGGAGAAAAATCCATGCGACTACGGGGAGAATAGGCAAACTCCAAATATCCAGTAGGAATCAGTGTCGGGATCGAAACAAATACTTTCTATTCTTAGGTTTTTTCGGTAAAGTCACGTAGGTAAAAAAATGTAAATTAATAAAATTAAAATAAAAAAATAAAAAATCACGACGTTTCGGAAGCAACACAAGCTTCCGTCTTCAGGTGGAACAGCTGTCGTGGCTGTGACGGTTCCACCTGAAGACGGAGGCTTGTGTTGCTTCCGAAACGTCGTGATTTTTTATTTTGTTTTATTTTACCTTTATTAATTAAAATTTTTTTACCTACGTGACTTTACCGAAAAAACCTAAGAATATGAATCCTTGCAGTCACGAAAGCTTCAAATCTAGAAACAAATACTTTTTATATACCAGACGAGGTAGTTATTTTCTCGCCACCGTGGCAAGATGTTCATGATCCTGCGATGCAACATTCCACCGAGCTCTTGCACACAAGGCGATTTCATCACTCCATCTCCTCCAGTGGACATCCTCTCAAACGCGTTCCATTTCTAGGCTTCCCACTCCGTCATTATTGCTTTTCGTCGTCCGTTCAAACCGTAATGTGCTCTTTCTAAGCTCACTTACTTTTAAAAATATAATTGACGTCCGTATGTTGTATTATCTATGTATGTATGCTGAACTTCTTTTGCACCATACGTAGCCAACTGTGCTAATTTGAAGTGTGGGAGAAGGACAACAAACGAAACACAAAAAGCAGTTCTCAAGAAATTAGTTTTCACTTTCGTGCATTGCTCGAGTGGCTTACTAATATCGAAAGAAAGAGTATTTTCAATGGACGCATCTGATGCGTTGACCATCTTTGTTCGACGCTTAGCCAAAAGCCACAGCTGCGGCGATGTTCTACCTCTGTCTGTCTCTCAATGTACGAATGATGCGGTTTGATTTAACTCGGTACCAAGGTTCAGTCACTCGCGGTTGGCCGGATTCGATCGCACCATTTAAGAGGTGTCGGCTCGGCACTTTTCAGTTTTTGCAAAAAAAAAAAGGTAAATTATATCACTCTGTGTCAGAGAAAGACCCTGGAAGATGACATCATAGAGCTACTTCGGAAATCACTTCAGTAAGAAAATGAGTGTTCGTCATGTATTAATGAACCCACTATGTTCAATTATCAGCTGCAATATGCCATAATAAGTGAAAACCAATTTACAATTTTGATATTTCCCCCACCGTAAAGTAATTGGTGACCTGACTCAGACAAATCGAGTCTCCACACTTGGGATCCCAGTTTAATCACGAGTGGCTCAAACCCCACAGTTTGAACGCCGGGTTCACAGCAGTGGCGACGGAGTGCTCTGACACAGCAGGGCGAACCTCATGAGCCACCGGGACCCATTGGTATTATAAATATATTTACTATCCAATCACGGGATGAAAAAAGCCAATTACGTGGACAAATCCTTGATATGCTTTGTTGAAGGCTGCATTTTAATCGTCTGTTAATTTTAGACCGAAAGGTGGGGCAGGAATGTTTATGAGCTAATTCCGACAGCCATCTTTCTTCGATGCACCAATGGTGACTTAAAGCTGCGAAGATAGCAAACAACGCCGTGGTATCTTTTGAGGTTGGTCAACCGTGAATATTCTCACACACACGCGCGACCTTTATTCCACGGAGGTTTAAGGTCAGCCAATCATTACGATTGTCCTCTAGCTGACCAGCTGGCTCAGTGGTAGCGCGAGCAGCTCACAATCCGAAGGTGGAGAGTTCAAATCCTGGTTGGGGATTGGCTAAGCCCTCCGGGGCGTTGATAAAATGAGTACTGCTGTGGGAAATTGAACCGTGGTTGTCCTATGGGTAGTTTGGCCCCGTACCCTTACATAGGAATGTGGGTTCTCTACCACTGGCTCCGGACTAAAGTGGTGGTGAGCAACTCATCACTGTTCATATGAGCAGGAAATACAATTTACTCGGCCTTCTGATGGTCATTCCAGTTCCAATGAGAAAAAGCAACTTGCAGACAAGACAGATGTACTGGCAGATGGACAGACAGACAGACAGTCATACACACACACACACCTCTTATGAATTTACCAAAAATATACACGCGCGATTATATCGGTATGATTGTAATTATGCATCTGGGCAGTGTGCAGTTTCTATTGACTTTTGATTAACGTGTTTGGAGAAATATAAGAAATTCCACGAGACGGGCACCAGACTGATGCTGTGACCTTGTGTGGAGGCAAATATTAAATTTTTGCACAATCCCTCTGAGAACGAAGCTCAAAATCTAGCATATGGCCTCTTGGCAGCCTTAACACAGCCCCATCGGGAAGGTATGGAGGACAGTAATAACTATGATAATGATAACGATAATCATAAAGACAGTGATGATGTTTATCGACTTGATATATTCATAATTAAATTCAAATGTATTTGCACAGAGAGGTATTTTACAATGCCCTATGGAAGCCCGTGGGATGGGCTTTATAAATGATCTGATAATATTTATTATGCTTAACCAGGTTATTATTGCTGTTATTATTTAAGCAATATTAAACTTAAATGAGGTGTTTGTAAAAACGTTCGCAATAAACACACGAAGCTCACGGTATGAAATGAAAATTAACAATAGCGGTTCTGCTACCATTATAATAAATCCCTCTATTCAGAGAGATTATTAATCTTTTATCCAGACGGGCCCTGCATTGTGACGTTTGGCCAATTCTTTAATGTGTAAATGCTCACGTGGACGAAAAGCAGAATGAAGGGAAATTGCTTCAAAATCAGTGCAGTGTAGGTCAGAAACCTTGCCGTCTTGCAAACCGGCAGGATTGATGATGAACGCACCAGCCACTAACTTCCCTTCACTAACCGCGATCCTCCCCAGGTTCAAAGGGTCAGAGTGTTTTCCCTGTGCAGAGGAGCGCTTTGTGCGAGTGCCCATCTTCATTGGAAGTCCTGAGTTGAACATTCCACATTCTGATGGCAGGCTGGGGTGGGAGGGGGAAGGCAAGGGTACAGTCGCTTCAAAATGCATTTTATTAATTTTAATTTAATTTTTTACCTACGTGACTTTGCCTAAAAAACCCAAGAGTAAAAATACAACCCCTCAAGTTGTCACGTGGACAAACATGTCCATTGATTTGATCGCCTCTCTCTGCTGGTGGAGGGTTATAGTTCAACATTGACGTTGTATCTGCACGATGATGTAACCCAAAAAATAAACCAATATTGCTGGGGAAAGCCTACGTACAAAGTTTACTGCCGTACGCTTGACTTCCCCAGAAACGACGTGCATTTTCCTAACTCCAGTAAAATCAACAGCCGACCGCGATTTGAACTTACAACCCCCCAGCTGCGTGACCAGTGCCCTAAACCACTGCGCTTCCACAGTGGGGCCAGAAACCCTAATGCTAACCTCATGGAGTCAGTCTCAAGGGCTGTGTTTCTCCTATTAATATATTTGTTTCCTCCAGGATGATCTTCTAAGGGTGGCTGCACATGATAGATGGCTCAGCTGTACACCGTCATCCCCAGCTCCCCTTCCCAACAGGTTCTGGGTTAGTGAAGGTCACGTGTAAAGGCATATTCAACTCTGTTATTAAAAAATCATGGCAGCCTTCACGCAGAGGGTTTAGGCACCCTCCCCCAATCCCGAGTCATGCATCACGCACCACAATAGCAGCCATCTCCAACGAGCAGACAACAAGGGGTCGGCGTGGGGCTGAGCGCAGCTTCGTGCATCCCAGCGAGAGGTCGCGGAGCGTTGTAAATGAAGCATTCGACATCACTCACCTTGAATCACAATTGTGCTGCCCTCAATTCTCGCGTCGAATGTAGATGTCCTTTGATATGCATCGGCCAGCGGTTTCTGCGAGTTCCACGACTGTATCTTCATCAAAATCGGATGGCACGCTGCTGTGTCATCATCAGTGTGTGTATATTGGTGTATATATGGATATATATTTTTTTATTTTACCAGGTTTAGTTTTTTCTTTTTTCACACTTTTGCTATGTAGGCTAGGCGTTAGTCACAAACCGCACCTCTCCATAACAAAGGCTCAGTCTTTTGTTATGCAGTCTATTCTTAGTCTTAAGCCTCACCTTACCATATTAATAAAAAGTGTGCCTTTCCGGGCCCTTCCTCCCTCAACCATTATATATACGGAGTGGTAGTTCTTGTAATCTCTCATTTACTTGATACAGCTGTCGTGGCTGTGACGGTTCCACCTGAAGACGGAAGCTTGTGTTGCCTCCGAAACGTCGTTATTTTTTAATTTTTTAATTTTACTTTTATTAATTTTAATTTATTTTTTTTACGTACGTGACTTTACCGAAAAAACCTAAGAATATATATATACATGCAACAGGAGCGGTACTGTAGCGGTTAGCGCCCCGGCGCGAAGAATCCGACCCGAGTTCGATTCCCGCTCATGGGCAACACGAGTGGAGGATTATCTGAAACGGTCCTGGGCCTCCCCCTATATCGACTCAACCTCAAATGAGTACCTGGTGCTTTGTGTAAACATTGCCACTAGGGGAGATAAAGGCGGCCGGGCGTGGTGCTGGCCACCCACCCCCTCGTGTCCCGTGCCGGCCTTCATAGGTGCTCGCAAACAACACTTGCCCCTACAGTCTGTTACGGCTATACGGGGGATCTTTGTCTTTGTATTACACCGCAGAATCGTTAGAGGTGGCAGCAGCTTGGGAAGATATTCATCTAGCAGTGGATTGACCATGGCTGATGATGGTGATGATGATGATAGGTAGCACATATTTGTAAGCAATTAATTTGTGATAGCAATTTAGAACGTTCGCCTGATCCTGCCCTATGAGTGTTACCAAATACAATTTTAATTTTTTTCGGAGCGGATATTTTTGGGGCCCAGAATTGAAACTCTTTTCTCATGAAATGTTCAAGTTATAGGCACAGACTCAATCATAGCTGTGCCCCATTTCAATTCTCTACCCCTTCCAATACATAATTAGAATGTACATCACTCAGTCATGAATTGTATATACTTCTTACATATAAATGGCATGGAAATGCCTCTAAACATGGGCATGCATATGCAGGCGAATTAACCATTTACTCTGCAAACACTATCGGGTGCTTCTAAGACGAGAGACAAGCTGATTTGTAATGGGCCTAGCAAACAATTGCAATATAATTACTTGGGGAGCACTCACTGGATTGACCGGCTTGCCAAAGTAAAGTTTGCACAGATCCAGCGGTGTGGACACTCGCAACTCACCAAATATCCCGGCCAAATGGGAAATTAGCGCGTTCATGTGTCCGCATGTGGAAATGTGCATAATCTCTGCCGCCGTTTTAATTAGCTTCTCACCGGAGACTGTGATTCTCGCTCTGAGACACACTTTCGGTCCACCGGGAAATGATTTCTCACGTAGTCTTTTTTTTATTTACCTTTCCAAGTGCTTCTTCTCTCATGCCCTGAATATTGCCACCGCCCCCCCCCCCCCCTTGTAAGCGGAGGCGACTGTGGGAATCTGTCTTTGTATTTCTTGCGTTGCGTCCAATAAATTAGCGGTGTGAAAATGCACGTCCTGTTTGTGGTGGCAGTGTGCGCGCCTGGCTTTTTTTTATTAACACGGTTGCTAGGCACAGGGCCGAAAGGCCCACAATGCAGAGTGGCCAGCAACAAGCAGCACTTTGAACTTTGTAACAGATTAAGCATTTGAATTAGCGTGGTTATTATTATTATTAAGAGCTTGGAAAAAATAGACGATTGGGAGGGAAGACTTATCAAGAGAAGTGCTGTGAACTGCTGCGTGCGGAGCATGAACGAGTCTGAATTTATATCACACTGAGAACACGTTTCTTGCTTAAATATGACTTTTTTCAGAACATACGTTTGTATTCACAGCAGCACAGTACCATTAAAATATAGGCCTCATTGGAAGCTGCGTGTGAACATGAACAACATTTTTATGTATTCCTGATGTAATTCCCAAAGGATGGCCTTCATAATAATGACGATGAAAATCACTTATTTAATCAGGAAAAGGCTGGCTGAGTAATTTTTCGTTTTTTTTAGGAGGATCCTACATTTGACTGACTCGTTAATTCGTGTTTTGGCTTTGACAGGAAACCTGAATGCTTGGGGGAAAAAACCGCAACACGTGTGAGGGGATACCGCTAAACACGCACACAGCGACCAGCAAACATATTTGCTGTACTGCTGTGTTTAGGCCATCCTGCAGGCTGGTGTGACAGAGATCACGATAACACATTCCTGCGGAGGGAGCTGGTAGGAACGTTGGGTTGCTCGGTCAATGGCCAGGGTCAACGGCGGAGTGGTGTATTCCGCAAATATGCCCGACTGTGAGGGCGGGGACAAGCCGGCGTGAGTAGGTTAAACGTTGAGTTTTATAAGGGCACTACGGGGTGACCAGCCCCTCCCCACCCAGCCCCACCCCTCCCACCCCTCACCCAGCCCCACCCTCTCCACCCAGCCCCACCCTCCCCACCCAGCCTCTCCCCACCCTCCCCTACCCACCCACCCAGCCCCTCCCTCCCCACCCAGCCCCTCCCTGCACGATGGACACAATAATCCTCTGTGGGCTGGTGTAACCAGGAGGTCCCTACCAGTATTATTACTATCTGCTAACCTTACTTCCGACATGCCAGACTACAGACCCACCTCCGATTAGCACGGTTGGCTAAGTAGGGTGCAAAATAAATTCAACATATGTACATACACTCACACAAACCTATGACCCCTGTGGCGCCCATTACGATACAACTACACGATATAGTCATGAGCGTTGTTTTGGAGGACAAAATAAACAAACAAAATAAATAAGCAGACAATACGCGTCATTCACGTATCTGTCCATACACATATATTTACACATCCAATCAGCCACATGGCCTCCTGTGAGTGATTATTTTGCAGCGGCATTGGTTCAATACAAGTAAACTGTGGTCCAGTTTTGACAATGTCTTATCAGCAGGGTCAGGCTTAGCAGTTCATCTTTGGTTTATCATAATGTAAAGACAACTTGACACACTTTTCTTGAGATGGTTTCTTTATCGAAGACACGTTTACTTGACATCAGGCGGAGACCCCCACTGCAACAGCCCCGAGTCACCCGCTCATCTCCCCCTTATATACCAACCCAGGCCACGCCCCCCTTCTCGATCATTCTCGCTGACTCTGGATGCTCGCTCCACCAGCAGACTCCACTGTCCTCTTCCGTCACCTGACCACGCCCCCCTTCTCGAACATTCCCGTAGCCACCAGTCCATTCACACTCGCAACTGACTCCCCTGTCATGACCTCCCGTGGCCACTAGTCCGCTCCAACGGCAGGTAGACTCTACTGTCATTACAATAATAAGAATATCTATTTATACTAGAGGAATCCGATGAGCTACAAAGCTGTTATTCACAGATCCTGATTAAAAATAATTAACTCCGATTTATTTTATTTATTTTTTATATTTATTTTAATTTTTTCACCTACGTGATTTTACCGAAAGAACCAAAGAGTATGGATCCTTGCAGTCACGAAAACTTTAAATCTAGAATCACTCCGAAAAGACCTTGTGGTGGATAGGAAGTGCATACAAAAAAGTACTTGAGTTTTTTAAGTGGATGGGGAGATATGCGAAGGAGTAATATTGCCCGCTTGTTAATTATGATACACGGGCTTCCAGGAGTATAATGCAAGTGTGTGAACTCCTGCACCACCAATACAGCTAATATGTATGCAAATATAGGCAAAGATCTCCGTCCAGTCGTACAGACTGTTGAGGTTATAAGCGATGTCAGCGAACACCTATTAAGGCCAGAAGAGTGCGGATGTTTACACCGGCAGGGCAGGTTGCTGAGCAGTAGAACGAGAGGGTAGTAATAGGAAGGTTGTGAGTTCAAATCTGGGGGCGTCGACTCAGCCGAAAATCCCTCTCGGGTCGATAAAATAGTTTCCACTTTGTGACTTTACTCTAAAATAAAATGAAACACTTTGTGACTGTCCTATGGATGTATCCACCCCTGCCATATGAATGTGGAATCTCCACCACTGGCTTAGGGAATTAAACGGGAGATGAGAGGCACTTGAATGGTCATTTGAGGAGGACATTACCAACAATCTTTGGTGTTCACAACACACAGTTTGTTGTCCTCCGATGAGTATGGTTGGCTACGTGTAGTGCAAAACAAGTTATACATACACACATGCATACGTGAGTCCACACACAATGGAGTGCAGTGCTGAATGTATTATTGGAATGCCCTGCATCAGCTAGAGTTTAATTCCCAGTGCTGCAAAACATGATTAAATAAGTGTCTTTGTGCAAGTAAAAAAAAAGGTGAAATTCACTTGTTTAGTAGACGTTTTTAAACATTTTAGTCAGCCTGTTTAGGACCCAGGTGGTCTATAAATGAACACATTAAGCAGGGGAGCATAGACACCTTCATATTTTATTTTTAAGTGGCTATTTTTCTCCCCTCCAAATTATCATTTGACTCATCTTGGCGAGGCACAGCAGTAAAAACACGTGTGAAGCCCCTGCTGCTGTTATTTGTCACCGTAACACGTCTCACAATTAAAATAATCCCAATTTATATTTATACTGGAGGAATCCGATGAGCTTTGACACTATTTTGGCACAGATGTCCCGGTAGGGGGCACGGGGATAAGAATGTTACAACAACAAACAATACAAAAACACGATGGGAGTGCACATTATAGGCAGTGTAAACAAGCTACTTTAAAAATTATACACAAATAATCTAAGCTATTGAAGAATAATTTACAAGGGCATTCATTTGTACTGTACCATATTTCAGAGGCAGTCATGAGGCCGAGGCCTGTGGCCATGCTCGAGTGTAGAAGCGTCGGGGACTTTCAGTCCCAAAAGGCTGCATGGAACATACAACATTTTTTTTTGCATTTCTCGATAAGTCAAAGGTCACCTGGCAGAACGTTCCAGACGGATAGACGGAGCGGCGACTCGAAATGCTTTGGTCGGCAGAATTGCCAGCAAGGATTCGCCGTCTGACCGCAGGCATCTGATCGGACTGCGAATTGTGTGAGCTGTTCCAACGGAGAGATGGGGGCGACTGTTCTGTTGGAGCCTGGTGGGTGATGTGATGCAACCTTTTACTCGATGGTCTTCTGAATCGGCCGCCGATGAAGGCCTGCGAGAAGGGCTGCAAAGCTGTCACGACGCGATGTCTGGCAGACGACGCGGACGAGGGAGAATGTGCTGGAACTGCAGAGGTTACCAGACTTCGGTTATCCTCGCAAACTGCGGTCATAGTCACAGCAGCGGCTTTTGGCTAGCGATCGTACAAAGATGGTGACCGCATCGCGCGCTTTCAGATGCGCTTCTGCGGCCATCTGGAACGCTCTTCCTTCGGATATTAGGACGACACTGGAGCTATGCACTTTTAAATCTAACTTGAAAACGAATTCCTTTAGAACAATTTTTCGTGATTAGTTTGTTGTCCTTCTTCTGCCCCTCCGATTAACACGGTTGGCTAGGTATGTTGCGAAATAAGTTCAACATACTTACGTCATGTGCCGATAAGCAGCAGGATGCAGTGATCTAGTGTAGTTGTGTTCACCGTTGCCCCCTCTAAATGACACACATATCTTGCCTAATCCCGCTCCCTTTGCGTAAAAGTGAAATATCACGTCTCCAAATTGCGAATATTCTCCAATGCATCTGTTTTCATTCCTGCCTCTAAGTTCATTGTCAAACATGCACCTCTCCGCGCTTCTACGCGAAGCTTTGTTCCGTTTCTCGTTTGCGAGGTGGTTCTTTGAATGCCAGCAGAGCGAGTCGGTCGCTACCCTGTCGGCTTTTCGCGTTTAGTTTGTTGTCCTTCCCCAACGCCTCCCATTGTCATGCTTGGACACGTACGGTGCGAAAGAAGTTCAACATACTGTAATGCGAGCAAGGACAGGGTGGGCGTGGCCTCCGTGCCACTCAGGCGGGCCGGAGTATTAGGGGAGGTGGAGCCTGGTCGTCGGGGTGAGTGGGGGCGGAGTCAGGGTCACGTGAGGAGGAGGAGGAGTCAGGGTCACGTGAGGAGGAGGATATAGGGTGAGAACCGGAAGGGGATCGAGAGTCGAGAGAGAGTAAAGATAGAAGGAGCCTCGCGGGGTGCTGGCGGAGGGATGGCACGAATTGCCACGTGGTCGGAGTCACGGCACCGTCGGCCAGCGGTGTACGTGGAGCAGCGGATTGGCTGCAGAGTGTACGGGAGCACACGGGGGCAGCAGGGTGACTGCAGAGTGTGCGGGAGCACACGGGGCAGCAGGGTGGCTGCAGAGAGAGCGGAGGACTCGAACGGCGTGCGGAGGGCACGCGGCAGAAGAGGTGCGGGTCCGACCGGGGACATCGCGGGGTGCGAGACAAGAACCCAATAAAGGACAGACGGAGACCAACATCGCCTAAGAGTCCTTTATTACAATACAAACGCACACGCCGTCTGTGTGGGCTCACTTCGGGCACTCCCATCTTATGTGGCTGCCGACTCAAACAAAGCATGGCGCTCTTGGTATGAACACAAAGGGTGAGGCGGTTGGCAATATGAACACTCATGACAACCGGGGTTGATATGATATCAAATTTCACGCTATGACGACGATTATTGTATCTCGCGATGTTATTGTTCTGCGTTTCGCTTTGCTGTACTTCCAATACAAATGGATATTGCTTCGAAGTTCTTAAGCTACAGTTCACTCTGAACCGGCCATATATCTTCTGATCGTGAGGACGTTACGATGTACAACCCTTAGAATGCCACGTGCTGTCAGGTACACGAGACGTTATTTGAATGATCAAATTAACTATGGTAGGCACTGATGTCATATTGCCTCCATGGTGTCACTTACTCTGGAGACAACATGTTGCAATGCGCCAATGTTAATTTATTTTCAACTTTGAATCATGGTTTTTGGTAAGAGGTAAACATGTTATCAGGGTGTTGTGTATTATATACACAAGTTGTGATCATCACGGCATGACTATATCCTGAAAAGTGAACCATACGATCAATGGCGGAGCCAAGATTTTCAGGTAGGGGGGGCAACCCCTCCATCAATAAAAATGATAGAGGAGTTGTTAGTAAGTAAGGACTTGTCCCTTGCTTTTTATTCGACGCGTGTGCGGCGATGGCGCAGCCATCGATCGAGGGTCGAATTAGAACCGCGTTGTGTGATCGGCATCGCGCTCGCTGAAGGTGAATGCCTTCAGGGAAGTCGTGTACTGTATACGCAACTGCGAGCAATTCTTTGATTCACGTATAACTGCTTTTCCGTTACGTATTGCCAATTATGGACTCAGACTATTGTCCTCTCATCTCATAGAGTCCCTGGCACGTAATAATATGCTACACAGTGGCAGTGGGGGTCGCAAAATGCCGATTTATTACTAATAAACCCCAATGATCCGATCGAAATTAGAGATTTCGATCGGATCATTGGGGGGGGCACGTGCCATCCCACCCCCCCCCACTGGCTCCACCAGTGCATACGATTGTCATGGATCTCAAGTCGTAAAACCCAGCCTACGTTTTAATAAAACGAGACGTTTCAACTGCAGTGAGAATAACGATGGAGTGACAGGCAAGGGATGGAACGCTTTCGACAGCACGCCCGTCGAGAAGATGGAGCAATTAAATCAGCTCGTGTGCGGGCGCTGGATTGGAATTATCGCATCACAGAATTTAGAGAGATGGTGACAGTTTATGGGAAGCCTTCATCCAGCAGTGAATTGATCATGGTTACTGTTGATGAAGACCATGATCCCCTGACTGTTGTGAAAGTGTCTCATTTATTAAATGATAGGTTGGTTGTGCCATTAATTGTTGTCATGGTGTTTTTAAGACCCAAAATTAAATTATAACTAATCACTAGGAGGGCTTCCTCACCTTTTGGCAAGTGAGAAATGTAAATTTGGATTATTATTATTTTACACCCCCAACGCTATGCGAGGAGGTTTTTCTGTTTGGATTCAACAAAATATTATTAAACTCTACCAATTTGACGCATTTGAAAGCAATTTGCCTTAACGATGCTTTTTGGATTAGATTGGCAATTATTAATTGCAAAATGATCCACTTAATTGAATTAACGTGTGTGTGTAAGTGGCGACATTTTATTATTGCTGCTGTTGGAGAAAGGCAGAATACGAGAACACAATGCAATGAAACAGTGATGTCTCTCTTTGTATAAATCACAAAGAGCACAACCCATGCCCTGAAGGAGTCGTAATACAAACCGCTCCCCACATTGGCCATATTCCTTATTCCCATGCAAATTATAGACCTCGCATTAAATTCATCTGTATGTTTTTTTCTTTCCTGGATGCGTAAAATACGCGTCAGGCCTTCCGCATTCGGCCCAGAGTGCCTGGCGTTTTGTGTGGATGAATTAAACAAATTACCTTTCAGCGCAACCGTCTCAGGACAAGCACAGTTGCCCTGACTTGAACTCAAACTGTGCCCTGAATTCCACCGCGATCCATCGGAGCGTTGGTTGCTGATGTGCGGCTGAAATACATTTGGATGGGCGGATGGACAAAGGCAATTGCTCTGTTCCCATCGGGGGCTCAAGCGACAATGATTTGTCTCCTGGGAGAGTGGTGGTTGACCGTAAGCCAGAACTGCTTGGAGGGCCACGGTTTTGTACGCGGCTGGGGGGAATGGCAGCAGCCGTACTTAGAGAGTGTTCCCGTATAATGGCTAAAATGCAGGTTACATTGTGATACTGTCCCTGTCTGACTTGTCGCTGTGTTGAATTAGAACGTGTCTGTGTGTGTGTGTGGGGAGGGTGTCTTTGTGCTTCGGTGTGCTGTGCTATGAACCCAGCGACCTCAGTCTCCAAGAGTTTCATTCCCCTGCTCACGGTCAACATCAGTAGCGTTGAATATCTGAACTGGTTCTCGGTATGCGCAGCCTCAGACAAGTGCCTGGCACGGTGAGTAAATATTGGCATTTGGGGAGACACAATCCACCGAGGGTGGTGCAGACCACACTCCAACTCCTCATTCGCTATGCCAGGCTTTTGTATTTGCTCAAGAACAGCACTTGTCCCAACAGCATGAAAAGCTATATGGGGACCTTTGTCTGTGTGAGCGGGAAGAGCGTTCACAGTTGGTTATCACACATCACTATGAACCCATTGACTTCCGTTCTATTCCTTCACCACAGATACCGTCAGTGATGTGTGGTAGCAGACTTTGCGCTAGGCCTCCCCTAGGTCAACTTAGCCTTAAATGAGTGCAGTGTTTTCAGACGCAAGTGATATTTAAAATGATGCTTATTCACATGTATAACTGTCAATACATATGGGTATTGGACGAATGTGATAATTACTGTTCCTTGAGAATGTCTGCTGTTTCCCACATTTGCCTTCGCAACGATTTGAACGTGTGCGTATTCGTGGCATATTGTAGGGAACAGTGGTGCAGCGGTTAGCACACTGTGCCACTAACTCCGGTGGCCATAGATACATCTAAGGCCAAATCTAAGGCCAGTGCAAATGTGATATGAACACGTTTTGGACCGACCCTAGGTCAACTTAATTTTGATATTCGTACCTGATGCTGTGTGCAAACATGAGCACTGGGGAAACAAAGGTGGGCAGACGTGACACTGGCCATAGTGCCTCGCTCCAGTGCTACCACACAGGCCTTGTAGTATGTGCTCGCTAACAGCACTGGCCACAACAGTCTGCATGAGTATACGGAAAGAGGGTTCGTTGTCTTTTGTGTGGCATAATACGATAAACAATATAATGTGCTGCATACGTATGTTTGCAGGATAGCTACACGGATTCATAGGACTCTTTTTCAGGAGGGTCGCTGCATTGGGGTTTTGATTTGATGAAAGCATCTAATTCTGCAGTGGATTTTTGGCTGGCCATCGACCAAAGACGGTCACTGCATTACGTGCTTTCAGATGCCCTTCTTCGGCCGTCTGGAACGCTCTTCCTCCCGATATGAGGAAGCCGCTGCAAATCTGTACTTTAAATCATCTAGATTGCAAACTAATTTCTTTAGAACCGCTTGTTGTGTTTAGTTTGTCGTCCTTCTCCCGCACCTCTGATTAGCGCGATTAGCTACGGACTGTGTGAAAGGGGTTCAACATACGTTACTGTACATGCACAATAAAAGCCTGATGACTCAATGTGGCTTTCCTGCATAAATAATTACGTTATTGTAATAATTATTCAGCCAATTAATGATGAATATTTATACAAGTTGGAGGAAACCGGAGCACCTGGAGAAGCCCTGTGCGCTCGAGGGGGCAACACTTTATACCCGTACAGATGGAATCAGATGGTGATTAAATTTCGATTTAAAGCTTTCGTGACTGCAAGGATTAATCTTCTTGGTTCTTTCGGTGAAGTCACGTAGAATGGAAATAATAAAATAATAAAAATAAAACGTAATAAAATAATTCTCACGACGTTTCGGCCACAACGCAAGCAGCCGTCCTCAGGTGGAGAGCAGGTCTGTCGAGAAGACAGAGTCTGAATGCCAGACAGAGCCTGAAGTGTGTCATTCAAACTCTGTCTTCTCGACAGACCTGCTCTCCACCTGAGGACGTCTGCTTGCGTTGTGGCCGAAACGTCGTGAGAATGATTTCATCATGTTTTTTTATTATTATTTTATTACTTCCATTCTACGTGACTTTACCGAAAGAACCAAGAAGATGGTGATTAGTGCACGTGCTGTAATACCTTCTCCTGGCGAGCCAGGGTAGGGCACCTGCGTAACGCTCTCGGGAAGGGGAGTTCTCACAACATTGGTGTGGTCCACCAGCTCTCGCCTACACAGTGCTGGATCATAGGCCAAGGGCGTAGCCACCATCGCCCGGCAGTGAGAGGGAAAACTTGAATGCCTCAAGTAATGGCCGTTTGATGAATCGTTTTGTGTCCCTTGTGACAGGTTATGCGCATCGCATGTTGGATTACCAGTGAGTGATGGGTAATTTATTATTAAATCAAGTGCAGGCTTGTGATCCATGCTTGTCAGGTTTTCTGGAAAGCATTTGACAGTTTGAAGACCCATCCAAATGAGTAAGGTAGGTAATTTTTTTTCCCCATAAAGTACACAACAACAACCTTCATTCGCCACTAAGTAGCGGCGACGTCACCACGGCGCTTCTGCCATAAGATGTGCACTTTAAGGCGACGAGAAGTGTCCAATGCCCGCTGGCAGGAGGTCACGGGACAGACCGAGGTGCCATAGGTTGACTGACTGAGATGACTGGCCGATGCACCAACTGTGCCCCCCGACTGTGCCAACTTGCTGTATTTTATGCCTGGCGCCCCACTCGTTGTTGTGAGCGTCGCTCCTCTGCCCTCCGTTGTTGCTGCAGGGCGACTGCCTCCAACTTGCCCAGTAGCAGCGTCCTTCACGAGCCTCCTCCACACATAGACACACACATGCAGGGTTCTCACGCAACGGAGTCCGATGCGTGAAGAGTTCATTTCCACACATCTGCAGAATTTCAAAGACAATACATAAGTAAACTAGTCGGGTAAATTGTACGTTTGTCAAAGCACGCACTTATTTGTACTCAAAAGTAGAATTGTTTTATTTTGACCTCAGAATTAATCAAATTTCATGTGCTGAATAAACGTGGGTGGTTTCCTTTCGATGTTTAATTTTCTTTATGCAAGTCACCCACTTTAATTCAGCACGCCAAATTTGATTAATTCTGGGGTCAAAATAATATTTTTAAAAGTTAATCTTGTGAAAATAAATGTTATATGTACATATTTGTTCTAAGATCTCAATCCAGGCAATAACAAAAGTTAATTATTGTCCGGATAATTTTAATCTGTTTGAAATAGTACGATATAAATTAAGTAAAAAAATACGAAAAGGCCCAGGATCGGTTCTTTAAATTAAATCTTGAATTGTCACACCAGACGAGTTTATGTACAAAATGTCAGCTCGTTAGGCTTCGTAGATTCGAAGATATCACGCGTCAGAGATTTGAAAGAATTTAAACAGACAACAGGGCAAGTTAAATAAAAGTGTGTAATAATAAAAGGAGCAATTTTGCTGAATCCACACTGCAGTTTTGACCCCCCATTTGACGCAACCATTACGGCCAATCAGTAGCCATGGGGAGAGTCAACGAGGATCGGAGCCTTTGCGAGCTAATGTCAGCACGCTCGCCCTGCCGTCAGGATCCAAGCCAACAGCCAAAATCAGGCCGCTTGTCTGTTTCGTACGTGAAATGCACACGCACGTTAATGTTTGCGTGGTGTGTGTGCGAAGGGGCCTTGAACCCAAAACGGGCACGACACGGGCTGAAGAAGAGATGGACTGATGCGGTAGGGAATGATGTGGAGCTGAGTGGACTTGCCGAAGACTGGAACACCAGCTGTGTCAAGGTCAGCTTCTGTGGAGGAGGCTCGTGAAGGACGCTACTGGACAGTTGGAGGCAGTCGCCCTCCAACAACAACTGAGGGCAGAGGAGCGACGCTCACAACAACGAGCGGAGCATCGGGCGGCTAAAATACAGCAAGTTGGCACAGTAGGGCGTACAGGTGGGGCATCAGCCGGTCATCTGAGTGGGCCAACCCGTGGCACCTGCTGGGTCTATCCCGTGACCTCCTCCTGCCAGCGAGCCTTTGACACCTCACGTGGCCTCAAAGTGCACCTGGGCTGGCTGATACGGGCGCGATGGTGACGTCACCGTCACTTCGTGGCGAATGGCGGGCGTTGGTATTGGGATTCTCGATGGAGCGGTGTGCAGTGGTTAGCACGCTGCACTACAAACATGACGACCCGAGTTCAATCACCGCTCACGACCAATAACTGGCGAATATTTGAACCGATCCTGGGCCTCCCCTAGGTTAACTCAGCCTGAAATGGGTACTTGGTGCGGTGTGTAAAACGTCGCCACTGGGGAGACAAAGGCGTTCTGACGTGGTGCTGGCCACCCACGCCGTAGTGTGCCGTACAGGGCTTCATAGGTGCTCGCTAACAGCACTTGCCCCAAAAGTCGGTCAAGGATACATGGGGGATCTTTATCTTTGCACGCTCCACAGAGACGTAAAGTTTTAAAACTAAACAAAATATGGCGTAGCGCTACTTCAAAAGTCACGATTGCAATTATTCGTAATTTTCTGTGTCTATTTGTTTAAATTGATTGTGACAGTTGTTCTCAAAATTGAATTTTGTAGGGTTTCACGACAAAAATTAAGCCAGATCATTGCGTGGCCCCGCCCAAACATCATTTATAATGACGATGGATATTCAGATGATGGTGATGCTGATGACTAACAATAATTATGACGATGATTATGGGAGTTATGGTGATCGCTTTGATGATGATGATGATGAAACTTCATGCACTTAACCCTTTTTTCGGCAATCCAGTTTCCTCCCACCGACTAAACACTCATTAATAAACTGGCCAAACAATTCACTGTTGGACCCTCCTGAAAATACACCGCGAGAATTGGTGAGACTTTCTTGTGCACACACACACACGCGTTCTCTCTCTATATATATGCTGATGAGGGTTGCACTGATGGCACTGAATAGTGAATTGCGCTACGGACTGCGGACGGAATTAGATTGTCGGCCACAGCAAGCAACCAGGGTTAGTGGTAGTGTCTGGACCAGTCCTGGTACCCCCCCCCCGCTCTTTATCAACCCACACCGATGAGCACAGGGAAGTGTCGTCAAGCAGTGGATGGTACTGTATTGGGATAGCGCTCTAATGAATGCGTTTATGCTGACCGAACAGAGTTTATTTTTGTTGTTTACAGCTCAAGCACTAAACAGTTGTTAATTTGTAATTAAGGTGATGGTTTTTAATTAATTGTTTATGGTGTTTTATAATGGCACGCTCATGTAATTCCATCATCTTGCGTAATGTGAGGCATACACATTTAAAGTTTGAAACCAAATTAGTAGCTGAAATTAAATTACTGTGTTTTTCGGTTACGTTTGATTACAAATATCATGGGTACCAGCGCAGTTATTTTATATCGGTCGCACACAACATTCAGTTGGGCATATATAATGACACTCGTGCAAATACAATGCCACCCATTGTTAGTCAAAGGCAAGGCAACTGAATGAACTTGAATTTGTGGACATTTTAGCAAAAGTAAAGAGAGTTTAATATTTACATTCAAGTGTTGCAATCTCGGCGAAAAGTAGGTACAGACAAAAAAAATTTCGTCAATAAAATTGGAAAAAAAGTAGGAGGAAATGAAAATAAAAAATGCATAAGCAAACAAGTTTAGCAGCAAGTCATTACAACATTGTTCGACGCAAGAAGCGTACTGGCTTTATTTTTGTGTGGGCTTTGTTGTGTGAAACTTTAAGGCATGTAATCAGCACTGGAAAAGTTGGATAAGCGGTAGGCGGAGAAGGGGAAAACAAGCCCAATGTCACTTCGAGTAGGCGAGATGTATTTAATAATAGACTGTGACCTCGGGGTATTTTGCATTAAATTAAATTGGATGGAGGAAAATATATATATTTAGTTGTTTACTGAGGGCATGCACACAATGTTCTTAGATTCCCAACGCTGACTGTCTCTCTCCATCTCCCTTTTGCCTCCCCGCTTTCCCCATCCGCTCAAACCTCCCGCCCCTTATTCTTAGGTTTTTTCGGTAAAGTCACGTAGGCAAAAAATTTAAATTAAAATTATTAAAAATAAAATGAAATAAAAATATAAAATAAAAAATCACGACGTTTCGGAGGCAACACAAGCTTCCGTCTTCAGCTGGAAACGTCGTGATTTTTATTTTATATTTTTATTTCATTTTACCTTTATTAATTTTAATTTTTTACCTACGTGACTTTACCGAAAAAACCCAAAAATATGAATCCTTGCAGTCACGAAAGCTTCAAATCTAGAACTCCCGCCCCTTCATCGACTTCATTTTCCGACCACCGTGTCCGTCCGCTGCTCGTGGAGCTGCATTGGCTAGCGGCAGCCGAATGACTTCAGCGTGACAAAGATCGCGCTCGTTACACGCAAAGTGCTTGCCACGAATGAACCCCGGCACCTTGCCGATCTCGTCATGGAGAAATAAACCATCACGCAAACTCCGGTTATTTTAGATAACCATCGATGAAAAACGGTCACCGCATCGCACGCTTTCAGATGTGCTTCTGCGGCCGTCTGGAATGTTCTTCATCCCAGTATTAGGAAGCCACTGGGGCTATACACTTTTATATCTCAATTGGAAACTCGTTTCTTCAGAACTGCTGTTTGTGTTTTAGTTCGTTGTACTTCCTACGCACCTCCGATTCGCATGGTTTGCTACGTAACATTTGTCCACGAACTTGACAGCTATCTGTTGAGCCCTTTCATCCACTCCACGACTAAAGAGGAATATGTAAGCGTTCCAATTCTGACACGATGACTCAGCGGTGTACTTTTTTTTCACATCACATTCGGCATGAGAAATATTTGAGAAAATCGTCCTCTCGAAAAAGAAAATGTAGCCAAAGCCATGTGTGGTTTAAACTGTGATCTTGAGTGCGTGAAGTGTGTCAGCCTCTTGCCAGTCACCACCGACGCATAACACTGTCAAATACAACCGCTGTGTTTTATCTGATCCGGCTGAGCCGGTCTCTAAAGTCTCATAATAAAAGATAACACCTGCTGTACAACGGTGACTTTTCGAGCCACTCTATAGTGTTACTTAGTTTGAAAGGTGGCGACACAAAAAACTCAGGAAGGCACGGCACGGACTTGGTTGATTAAACCCTAAACCCACGCTAACCACGAAATCAGAAAACGAGATTATTTTGCCCACCCTGCATTTTGCTCCAGTGCTCACTCCCTTGTGTAGGAGGCAAGGCTGCGATACACATCACATCATTGTACCGCTTAATTGTTGAGCATATGCTGCTGCTACTGTAAATTTCCACGTGATAAGCCACTTCTTTGAGCAATCATTTCTGGCTACATAGCTCAGTGGGCCTTAATTGGTAACATAAGAAAACATTTGGTATCATTTAGAAAGGGGCGGGGGGGCTAAGCATTGAGCAGTGGTGGACGGAGGAGGGGGGGCACCCCCTCCAGCCTTCCTTGCCCCCCACATCCCCCCAACTCCCGATCTCCGGACACTACCGGGATGCAATCGATGATCAGAAACAAGGTGATGGCACATTAGATGACTTCGCCAAACGAGTCTGATGTGCAATGACAAGACCGATTGAAATTAATTCAGGCGACGCGTCTATTTTAATATCATTGCCAAGAGAACACAGCGTAATATTCAGTTCCATTAATAAACAGGATTCATGGATTCTAGATTTGAAGCTTTCGTGACTGCAAGGATTCATATTCTTAGGTTTTTTCGGTAAAGTCACGTAGGTAAAACATCAAAATTAATGAAAATAAAATAAAATAAAACAAAAATCACGACGTTTCGGAGGCAACACAAGTCTCCGTCATCAGGTGGGACCGTCACAGCCGAATTAGCTGCATCAAGTGACGGTCCCACCTGATGACGGAGACTTGTGTTGCCTCCGAAACGTCGTGATTTTTGTTTTGTTTTATTTTATTTTCATTAATTTTGATGTTTTACCTACGTGACTTTACCGAAAAAACCTAAGAATAGGATTCATGGATCAATGTTGCCCGAGTGAGATTTCCGTTCACCAAGGCAACCCTTGGACTGGTTTATACCTCTGTTCGTCTCGGAAGATGGAGCACCCAAGACAACAACATTTGGCAACCAAGCGGCAGTTGTTCAACAGGACTGACTGCTGACAAGACTCAGAAAATCCATACTGAACCGACTTGCACAGACATTGAGGCTCGAAGACCGATGGACAATAACAAATGGTCGAGGTGGACACTCTTTCCTATCCATGGGAAATGAACATCCCAAACGTCAAAAATGCATACATATATGAAATACTAGCTGTACTACTCGGTTTCGCCCGGGACTTGGATCCACCACGCCCGGCCGCCTTTGTCTCCCCAGTGGCGATGTTTACACACCACAGCAGTTACTCGTTTGAGGCTGAGTCGACCTAGAGGAGGCCCAGGACCGGTTCAAATAATCATCACCGGTGGTGCATGTCGGGAAGTACGCTAAACATTTTGAACAGACACACATATTCACAACTTTGCCTTTTATATATATGGAGATATCCGATGACTGATATGGAGTTGACCGCTCTTTACTGAGCACAACCGAGTGTTGATTGGGTCGTTTGACATGGCTCCAACAGTGGTACCGTGGCCTCATTCTTCAGCGCTATTCCCCGACGTCATTTGAACGAACTAACGCGCAGGTTTTCGTGGTTGATCCGCACCGCTCTGCGATGTGTTATCGGGTCGTAGCCGTGCGCTGGTTCGGCACGATGTTCCGACGTTTCGCTCCATTTCAGCTCCCGGAGACGCTCACAGCAGGCGGAGAGAAAATGTCGGACGTGGGACCGAAGGAGACGATGCTACGACCCGAACGGCACTTCGGAGAGCTGTAATTTAAAGCGCCGTTTCCCCTGAAGCACTCCCAGAAGGACATTTCTTCAGGTCGTGACATAGCTCCCGTGATAACACGAGTGGAATATAATTGGTGGGTACGGGAAATTTCAACAACAACAATCTTGGAAAAAAAAATGTGCAAAGTCGGTGACTTTTTTCCCCCTCTGCTGTAGTATTTCTTTTCGGCAACCCCTTGATTTCATGGAATTGTGGGTAAAGGGGTTAGACTGGCTGCTAGCCGTAAGCTTGGCAGACAGCGCTCCATTAAGAACCCTGATCCCATGGGAATAACCCGTGCCTTTTCATTACTTTCCCGTAAACAGGACATCTCCTTCTTTTATTGCTGTTTATCTGTGACACACAGCCAGGGCACAACACAACTGTGAGCAGCCCCTGTGCTCGCTCTTCACAGTTTCCAATCACAACGCCAACAGCAACTGCTTAGTATGTGAGACATACACATATGGGATCATCCGACCAGTGTTAGGAAAATTGAAATGCGGTGTGTGTGTATATATATACTGTGTGGGGAGCAGTAGTGTACCTGTTAGCGCGCTGCACTACGGACCCGTTGACCCGAGTTCGATTCCCGCTCACGGCCAACACCAGTGACGATTATCTGAACCGGTCCTGCACCTCCCGAAGGTCAACTCAGCCTCAAATGAGTTCATGGTGTGATTTGTAAACATCGCCACTGGGGAGAAAAAAGGCGGTCGGGCGTGATGTTGTCCACCCACCCCCTTGTGTGCCGTTCCGGTTTTTCATAGGTGCTCGCTAACGGCACTTGCCGCAACAGTCTGTTAAGGCTATACGGGGGATCTTTTTATTTTTCTTTTGCAACGCCAGCCTTCATTGGCGCTCGTTAACAGCCCTTGCCCCTCAAGTCTGTCAAGGCTATCAGGGGGATCTTTGTGTGCGTATAGCAGGGCATATAGGTTTACTCACCGCTCTGTGATCCTGGTGACCTTCCTTTGATTCAGTAGCAATTGGTATTTGAATCTGTCCTCGACTTTCCCGAGGTCAACTTAGTCTTAAAATAAGTCCCGTGCCTCGTTCAATGCAAGAGCTGCAGCGCTGGGGAGACAAATGCAGCCGGGTGTGATGCTGACCACACAATGCCGTCGTGGGCCGTACCATCCTTAGGAGGTGCTCTCTAACAGCATGGCGGGATATCGTTTTCTTCTTTTTTTTGGTGTGTGTGTGTGTGTGTGCGCGCTTGGGGCGCGATGGCAAAGTGGTTCATTCACCGTGCTACAATCTTGCTGACCTGGGTTCAATTCCTCGAGACGCACCATTGCCAATTGGTATCTGAATTCGGCCTGAGGCTCCATTTGGGTTGATTTAGCCCAAAATCGATAGCCCGTACGGTGTTGTCAACATCGGTGCACGGCGGAGACAACGACAAATGGGGCGTGTGTGCGGCGCTGGCCGCACAACCCCTGATGAGGTTGCGGTGGATGTGTGCTGGCCACACCACCATCCTATATTGGTGCAATAATGAACCTTTACAGCGGCGCTAACTAAACAGCACCTTGCCCCAACAGTCTGTACGACAAAATGTGTGAGCGTTTTTTTTTCTTACGTATTTTTTTGGCTGAATGACCTTCGTTTGCGAGCAAAGCTGCTTCTTAGCTTAAGGGCTTTGCATTGCCTCTCCAAGCTTCATTGAGATGCATGGCACTCATGCAAATGCAGACGCACACTCAATGAAGTCTATAGACCTCAATGGTTGCTGATGGAAAAAAAAACCCTCCGCGTGCAATGTAGGAAAGGGCCAACGCAGAAGACTTATTGATTTAAGAACCAATCAACCATTTTAAATAATCAATTGGAAAAACCATTAATGGTTCCCTGCCTCTTTGCCAGATAGCGGTGTGTGTGTATATATATAGTCTCAACAAGCATATTATACCTCCATTACATATCGTTAAGCTTGATTAGTTACTCTTAAAGCAATATTAATGCATTGTTAACCAATGCGCACACTTAAATTGCTTGACCCATTGGTCGGTGCAATAATGTAGTATCGAGTGTGGGCTCTTTCCCTTATAATAATACCAAGTGAGTGGCGCTGGTGATTTGTGAAGTTGTCAGAGATTGCCAATGGAAGTGGGAGCAAGCCTGCGTCGCGTCGTTATGGATTAAGATGTGGGTTTGAGTGTAGGGTTACCGGAAATGGCATTTGAGAAACCGGTACAAAATCCGGTTACCGCTTTTTGTCACGCGTGGAACAAAAATATCTAGAACTCTGGGGCATTAAAAATCACGACTCAACGTTGGTACCTTTTTAAATCCTTTATATTAAGTTCACTTGCTTGCTTGCTTGCGCGCTTACGAACGACTGTGCACATCTTTCGGTCGTTTTTTAACCCACTTCCCGTGATCCAATCGAGCTAACATTTTGCACACAGACTCGTTGTGCGTGACAATTTATTTTCGTGAAAAAAAAATGCAAAAATTTTCCACTTTTTAGGAATTTTTTTTTTCATATTTTATTTAAAATACCAATGTGATAAAAATGAAACTCTTACTCAAGAAAAACAGAAATGAATAATAAAATAAAACCGATGCCACGCATAGAAAGGATTTATAGTGAAAAACTTTGTTTTTACGGGTTAATTTTTTTTTGACTGGGAAGTGCACGATGATATCGTGACGTGAAGGTTCGTGCACCTCGCTTGCAAATCAGAGGTCGTCGGTTCGATTCCACTTGAAATGATGGTGGCAGGTTTCTGAAGTGTCCCCTGCCGCCTCTGTCCACGCAGCAGTATCAATGGACGCGTCATGGTTGATCGATCGGCCGTTCGTGTGTGGTGAGGTAAAGTGTGGGCACTCTCAGCTCTTGCAATGAAAAAAATCTATTGACTTTCTGATCTGATTGCCGATTCTCAAACCGGTTAGCAGTTAAATTTCGATTTAAAGCTTTCGTGACTGCAGGGATTCATCTTCTTGGTTCTTTCGGTAAAGTCACGTAGAAGGGAAGTAATAAAATAATACAAATAAAACATAATAAAACTTCAGACTCTGTCTACTTTACGGACCTGTTCTCCATCTGAGGACGGCTGCTTGCGTTGTGGCCGAAACGTCGTGAGAATTATTTTATTATGCTTTATTTGTATTATTGTATTACTTCCCTTCTACGTGACTTTACCGAAAGAACCAATAAGACGGTTAGCGGTTCTACTGGTGACCGTGTAACAACCTAGTCATGTTGTTATTTTCTGTGATTCGGATGGATGTATTGTTTTACGTTGATTGTTATTCTCAGCATATGTGGATTTTCTGTATGTGATGAAAATAAAAATGTCATGGATTCTCCTCCCTATGTTTGTTTGTTTGAATCGATGTAATGTTATTTCTTTCCTTTGCTTTTCGATAAATGTCATGCAGTAAACATACACATATACCTCTTAGAAACGTGTGCTAACAATGCAGGCATCTAATTTTATTCAAGTTAATATTACTTCTTCAATTTTGATTTGAAACTTTCGTGACTGCAGGAATGAATGCTCTTTGGTTCTTTCGGTAAAGTCACGTAGAAATGGAAAAATCGATAATAGATCACTCGGTAAAGTTACGGAAATAGAAAAATAGCTAATAGATAAAAAAAAATTGCTATCTTTCTATCTACGTGACTTTACCGAAAGAACCAGAGTATTACTTCTTCACTTGTTTACCTCAGGATACGAGCATGCCCTCCGTGCTTATTGAGCAGGCAATCACTGAGACTTTTTTTTAACTAGTATTACTTTTATTACTACTACCACCCTGGTTTAGCAAGGAAAGCCGAAATACCCTTTTCAAAATGGACCCTAGTAAGCTTTTACAATGAGGGGCGATTGTCACATTTGCAGGTATATTTTTTGTATTGGGATTTTTTTGGTCAATGCCTTTTAAAATTCAGAACTTTCTGCCCTTCATAGCTCATCGGATTTCTCCAGAGTGAATACAAATTTTGATTCTGATTCTGGTGATATCGTATGGTCCACGTAAACTACGGGAGCAGATCTGAAGAACCTCGCAGGAATCCCATGCATAACAGGCGAGAACATATAGAAAGTAGGACATCTTACCCCGGGTATTTTTTCTGTGAAGAACACTTTCCCACCCTGCCTTTCAAAATGTTAGCATTCGCAACGAGATACGAATTCAACCTTTAGTAATTGAGCTGTTATAATGATATACTTGAGTCAAACGCGCTGGTAGTATTGATAGTGTTGATAGCAGAGTGATGATAGGGATGACCAACAAGCTAAACAAACGAGTCAACGCATCATATTTTCTGGGACGAGGAAACATTCTGACAGCAACCCTCCTTGATTTGGACATCTATTAAAGAGAGCTTCATAGCCCATCGGATTACTCCAGGATAAATACAGATTACGATTCTCATTAGAGACGTGTCTTTTTCTCCAGTTTTGTCAAACAATATTGTGAGACAAAGCATCCGTTCAGATCGATCGTAGAGCTGCGCTAACCCTTTGCGTTAGAGAATGGCCCACAGAAGCAATATTACAGAACTACATCTGAGTCACCTTCAAGTGACATTAAAACGGGAGTCGAACAAGGAGGCCCCCTTTCTGTCAAGCTATTCATGTGAGCCCTTATTCGTCAAAAAAGATTTGTCATGTTTGTATAATGAATTTTTTTCGCACCGTACGTAGCCAACCATGCTAACCGGAGATGTGGGACACGCAATACGTGACATTCTCAGGACGAGACAATGGATTCTTGGCTAAAAAGGTGAAAATGGAGTGCCCAACAGTTACTTGGTTACACCACTGTCAGTGGAAAGGCCTCCACTAAAAGGGATCTCAAGAGAGGCACGATGAAAGGTGTTTGGCCTACACTTTCATACTGGCCAAACATTTTGGAAAAAAAAGTTGGAAAACCCACACTCTGCCCCTCCCCAGGTGACCTGCCAATCAACGAACGGTAGGCGGAGGTGGCGGGAGATGGGGATTAAAAACAACATATTGCACCACCAAGAATCTGTTTTACCCTTTCGGGCAATAAAGCAGGTGTTACGATGTTCAAACACCAAATATAAACCTTTTTAAAGGCTTCAAGTCTGCATTAGCCACACGTACTTTTGTAAAAAAAACATGCTAAACAACACGCTCATGATAAAATATGCATTGTCCTTGAAACTGATTGGCCTACACCCGAGACAACCTTCTTTATGGGCTTGTCTCACCGTTGTTAGACCAGAGAACGCCAAAAGGCGAACAGTTCAAAGACAATGCACGTATCAGAACACGTGTAGCTCTTTGCACTGTTTGCCTTTTGGCAGTCTCTGGGCTAACACCGTTGAGACAAGGCCACAAATAAGTTAGTCTCTGGTGGAGGACAAACAGCTTCAAGGACAATGCATATATTAATTATCAGAGCATGTTTGTTTGCATGTTTTGCCACAAGTACGTGTGGTTAATGCAGACTCGATGCCTTGCAAAAAGTATCTACTTGGTGTTTTAACATCGTATACACATCCATTTTATTGTCAGAGAGGGTAATGGATATTCTTATTTTTCACAACTTTTGATACTGGCACAGAGGTCTCGTTAGATATATTGCACCACCGTGCCACGAGATTGACCGAGCGACCTCTGCACTTTGGTTAAAAGGTAAAGGCAGAAAAGGTGCAGCCCTGCAATTTCTTGCTTAGACCACCGCTGCCTGAAGGTGTCTCCAGAAGGTATTTAAAACAAAATAAATTAAAATGAAAACAACTAAATTTAATTTAATTTAGTTGTTTTCATTATAATTTAATTTTGTTTTTTAACTACGTGACTTTACCGAAAAAACCTAAAAGTATGGATCCGTGCAGTCACGAAAACTTCAAATCTAGAATTATTTAAAACAAATGGAGGTGGTGAAGTGGGGGGGAGGGGTTACTCAAGCGTAAAAGTGACAAAATGAATTGACAAAAAAAACGAGGCAGACGATGAGTCACAGCGTGCGCCTGTCGATCGAGAATACGCGAAAAGTTTTTTTGCGAAAGCACTGTGAGAATTACTCTCAAATAGGATTTACAGAGATTGCCTTCAGTGTAAAGTATTAGCGAGCGGGAGCTTAAAAACCAGCCAATCTTCGGTGCCACTTATAAACTGAGCCCAACAAACTTGCTGGTAAGTCTGTGATTTTTTTATTTAATATATACATATTTAACAAACTAAAGGAATTGGCACTCAAGTAAGAAAGCAAATCCATTACACCCACCACAGGCGAAGTGACGAAAGGCTGGGGAGGCTTCTTACCGAGTGAGCGTTTGCTTAATTCCTGGACAGATGAAACCTCACGCTTTTGGGCAATGCACCTGATTTTTAGCAGCAACAGAGGCAACAGTTTGTCACTGCTGATTTTTGGGAGATAAAGGCTGGTAAACAAAGTGATTACATTTCATTACGTAATACAGCCTATGGCTGACCCACCTGGATTGCGTCCTCTCTCCCAACAGGGTCTCAGAATCTAAGCAGGAGGACTGCGCCTAGACAATGCTTGGGTGGGCGACCACAATGTATCAGAGGTGTTGTCAACTGCTGCCAAAACTTTGTCGGCAGTCGGAGGCAGCGTAGTAAAGTCCATCATTGAACTGCACTTTGCTTCGTGGTCTATGCACTTGCACTGACTGGCATGTTGAAGTATACATACTCTTAGTTCTTTCGGTAAAGTCACGTAGGTAAAAAATGAAATTTAAATGAATAGAAATAAAATAATATTAATACAAATAAAATAATATTATGTTATTAATTTTAATTTCATTTTTTTACCTACGTGACTTTATCGAAAGAACTAAGAGTATGAATCCTTGCAGTCACGAAAGCTTCAAATCTAGAATTATGTTGAAGTATGGTCAAACAATCCCCATGACACACATAGTGTGGCGAGGCCCTCACTCAGCAGTGGATTGACAGCACGGCTTTGTGCGTGCACCTCTTAATGATACATTGCAACGTCAGAATGCGAAGGAGCAATTGGTGTCGAGTATCCAAACAAGTCATTGCTATACACTTCAAATTGATGAAGCCACCGAACGGTGCCAACAACGCTAATATTTTGACATTCGTCAATTATGAATTCAATGGTAGATATCATGAAGATTGCCGATCGTTTACGGCCCATACTGCAGCAGAAGCTATTTTTGAAGCTGTGAATGAATTCACTGAAAACAATGGTATTGATTGGACATGCTGTTGGAATTTACACCGAGACAGGGCTTGTGCGATGACGGCCAAACATGGTGCTTTGACGTGCATGTGTCCATGCGCTGGCATTGTTGTCCCTGGTTGAGCCTCCCAAGATGTCCTGGTGGCTCAACTGGAACGCATGGTGAGCTGGCATCTCCTCCCTCCAGCAGACCCACCTACATTTACTTAGCCACAAAGACAAAGATCCCCCGAATAGCCTTAACAGGCTGTTGGGGCAAGTGCTGTCAGCGAGCACCTATGAAGGCCGGCACGGTGCGTGACCAGCAGCACACCGCCTTTGTCTCCCTCGTGACGATGTTTACACACCGCACCAGGTACTCATTTGAGGCTGTGTCGACCTAGGCGAGGCCCAGGACCGGTTCAAATAATCGTCCCTAGTGTTGGTGACCGTGAGCGGGATTCGAACCCGGATCGCCAGGTTCATAGCGCAGCGCGCTAACCGCTGCACCACCGCTCCCCATAACCACACCCACTCAGTCACTACCCACAGGGCGAGTGACCTCTGACTGACCTTGACCCCCGCCTCCTGCTCATAGGTTCTACCCCCTCCTCTGCCAACCCCGCCCACTACTGAGGTCTCTCTACCCTCTACCAGGTAGCCCCACCCCCTCCCATATTACGAGTCAAGCATGACGCCAGTATATATTAAACAATAGACTTGACCTTCAGTAAAATTAACTCACTGTCATATACATAGGGAGGAGACATTGTATACACAAGGAGGTGTCTGCTGACCTCAATAATGTTCAAGATGAATCTGTGAAAATGGGCCACTTCATGAAGGCCCGTCCAAACATCGGCGGCTCTGAGCAGCTAATTAGGCAGTGGACACCGGACAGTTGTGCACGCACGCCGAGCACCGCGGGCTATCAATAGGAAAAGTGTGAACAAGTAAGAGTTCATGAAGTAATAGTTTCCTACTAATGTGTCTGATTTTCGTGGGGATTTTTTCGGTAGTTGCCTCAGTTGTCACGTGCAGATATTTGCAGTCCTCTGAATGGGCTCAACCTAAGGCTGGAAGTCAAGGGGGCTGAGCTCTATAAAGTATCCCCTACTCCAACCCCCCAGGGTATTGGTATCGCCCACGTATAACACAAAGTGGCAGAAATTATCAAGAAATTGGAGCTGTGTCAAGTACAGAACGTTACGAGGGAACGTCTTCCAATATCACAAATACAACTGCGGGAACATGTCCCCGTTACCGATTTTAAAATGACTGGACAAGAAAAAGACATTCACGAATGTACTGAAATGTCAACTGTCTCGATGTCAATATAAGAGGGCAGTCTAGTGGAACTCATATGTGACAGCACTTTCACATTATTGTTTAAAAACGAAATGTCTGGGTTTTTGGTTTCAATTTGGTCTGAGTGATGACATCCTTCGCAGTAATCGTCTTCAATGAAAATGCAAGTTACGAACTTAACTTTACAAACCTGGGGCTCTACGTTCCACTTCCGTCACGTGTTTTTGTCACGTTTTTCGTTAAGATTGCACGCTGGTCCGTGAAAAATGTCCTGGCTTCATGGTTGACCCATTAGTCCACAATGTTCGGAAAGCACGAGGAGGTTTGCTCAGAGCAGCGTTGGAAAAGTGGTCATTCACCCCAGGCCTTCGACAATAGAGGACTCTGCAACGGACTGGTGTTTTTTTCGCAGACGAATAAGCCTAAAATAAGAACATTCCAATTGTTATTTATTTCATCGAACCAAAAAATGTGGAAAATAATCGTGAATAATTTTTTTTTTGTTTTTTGTCCAAAACACGTGAGATGTAGGTTTGGGCACTTCGCATTCTGGAATAATGGGGCCTCGTGTGGCATTCTGCCCCAGGCCTCCAGGAACGGCTGTAGACAATTTACGTTTTGGTCGGTTGAGAATTCATGACAAACCGATAATTGGATGCCCGGCAAATGCTCACGATGAAAAACTCGTAGCGAATGTGCGATGACAACAACAGAAAATAGTGTTTGAAAATTGTGGCATTTACATTGACACTGTTGTGCAAACCTTTGGAATTAGTCCTGGGTCATCTGTGGAAAATAACTTCATAGTTCACCGGATTCCTCCGGTCAAAATAAAGATGTTGATTCTGACAGCATATTGCCGTGGTATAACGCTTTAGCACACTGTACTCGCAACCCAATATCCCGTGCGTGGAAGTTGAAACAATGGGCAAAAATTGTGAAAAATAGCTTCACAGCTAATCGGATTCATCCAGTGCAAATAAAGATGCTGATTCTGGGTGTGGACTATGTGGAAATAATTCTGATGATAAACTGTTGCTGCACACGCCACATTCACCTGACCTCGCTCCAGCAGACACGTTTCTCTTCCCCACGCTGGAGTTCAATCTCCACGGAGGGAGGTTTGGACATTGTAAAGAGGCCATGACTATGGTCAAATGTTGATTTCAGAGGCAAAAACATGACTACTCTTTCAATCGCAAAAGGCATCTTGTCCACTGGTGAGAAGATTGTGGGACATTAGCTGACAACTTCACAGTAAAAGTGTAGCAACAATGCTGTGTTTCACTGGCACAGGATCAATGCTGTATTTTTTTCTGCAATCAGGAATCATTTTCGATGAAAGTGGTGATTCTTGTTTGTGTGTTCTTACAGAAAATAAATCGTCTAATGACATGACGATGCTACCACACTTGAAATGTAATAAGGAAACACTCAATCTTGATTTGAAGCTTTCGTGACTGCAGGAACCCATTCTCTTTGTTTTTTTCAGTAAAGTCACTTTACTTTCTTTCGGTAAAGTGACTTTACCGAAAGAACCAAAGAGTAAGGAAACACTTTTTCCGAAATTTTTATTATACTTCAAAATATACTAACCTTCGTTATGTTTTAAATATTATTTCACACTATGGAATGTCCTACTCTGTTATCCACAGTAATGGATAATTAGAATTCAGTAAAGATATTTTACATTTAGTACGAAGTCCGTGTGCTAAAAATGTGTATCTGTAATAATGAATATACACATATTTATCGGTCATTAAAATTATTAGATCAGATGTTCCACCTATATGACTCATGGCATTTCATCCAAAGTTTAGTTTTCAAAAAGCGATTCATTCTTGCAATGAATGCTCTCTGCATCGTCCAACATTTGTTCAGTATTAATATTGTCATGTGAATAAACTGTCTTCCTGCCACTTGCTACCACTATGAACAGGGACCGATGCTTCCAGCTTTCTGCTACAATGTGGCGCTTTGCGTACGCAATCTACCATGCAACGTTATTATTCTTTCTACACTTATTTGCCCTGGCAAGGAAATATTGAGTCTGCTGACTATTTTTCAGGAGGAGTGGGATGTTTGGCCAGCACCAATTACACGTCAGGTTTTTAGCTCTGCGAGGAAATCGGAGAACCCAGAAGAAACACATGCAGAAGAGGGAGAGAACATACAAACTCCACACGGAAATGCACACGAGTCAGGAATAGAACTCAGGAACTTATTTCTGTAAGGCACACGTGTTACCATTGTGCCACTCTGCCGCCCCATGTATGTTGAATTCCCACAACCGACTCATGGCCAACTAATGACGATAAACACTACTAGCTATGCTCATAACGAATCCCATAAGGGTATCACAGGCATATTGCCTGAATTCATATCGATCAGATAGAGTTTCACTGTGCCCTCTAATAGATGGTGACCCTCAACCAATATTGTCATCGCGTATCCTCATGCTACATCTGCAGTCACTGGTTTATGGAGTAATTATCGCACCTCCTGTCTCGTATGGAGACACCTTTGGCCAGACCTGACAAGTAGTCAATTCTCTTCAAACTAAATGTTCAATTTGGTAGCCTTAACATAGCACCTTCAAGACCAAGTGGGAATCAAAGGTGACTGGTTGGATCGCAATGGCTGTGTAAGAGCAGTGAGCCATCAAAACTCAATTTCTGGGTTTGAATAATTGTACCAGCTATCTGTGATTGGATCAAATTCTCAAGGCAAAATCATTGCAGTCCACAGCCATTCTCTACCCACTGCTGAATGAAGGCCTTCTCATGCCACTGCCATCCCTCGTGATCCATCACTGCTACCATCAATTTTGCAGTGTGGTGCGTGAGTGGGTCAGTGGATATGTCGCTGTGACCTGCAGTGTGGTGTTGGTGGTGGTTGAACACAACGTGGATGAGATAAAACGGTCAGTCTATTAGACCGAGTTCTCAACATGGGTGGAGCAACCAATGAGTGCATTTTATGGAGACTGTTAACCATGGCAGTAGCCATAGAAGAGTGATATGGAGGCAACTGACTGCCGGTTATAAAAAAAAAGACCAAGCAGGACTAAATTGAAGACAATCGTGAAACAACTGAAATACGACAGGACATACATTTTTGTTGCTGTTGCATTCTTAATAACTACATATTCACTTTTGGCAAGGCCTGCATGAAAGATAATCTACACTCAATGCGTACCCGTGACATTTATTATCGTCCAAGTGAGCTATGGGCGTCTCGTGTCAACGGTGAAACCCAGTTCTTTATTAAACCCATTTCTCCTCTTTTTTTTACACACTGCATTCGTATTTGCAACATCTTGCGAGTATATCAGAACCATATCTTCGTGGGGCGTAGGCACCGTATATCTCATCTGTCTTCTCGTCATGCATTTTAAGCAGTTCTTAAAATCCTTACTTAGCACGCACGGCTTTGCGTTGTACACACTCATTTATTTATGCACTCAGTTAAGTCTTTATATATATTTTTTTGGTAATTTATTGCCGCGCGTTGAAGTGCAAGGCGGCTTGAAGGAATGTTAGCGTGTTAATTTTATGAGCGATTTACGGTCTTATAAATTATGGGAATACGCGACTCGCACAAGGTGTACAGTATATATATAGATAATACCACGACAAATATTTAGAGAGAAAAAAATACCGCCGTTTAAAACTCAAGTCATTTATTCTCATAAACTGCGTTTAACAGCCACGCATTAAGCTTCATGGGAAAGAAACGAAGCCATGTTTTTCTCCGCCAAGATTCACAGCGAGTCATTAACTTTGGGGAGACAATTGATAATTTATTTAGTGGCGAAACTTGAATAAGAAAAAAATACCTGCGAAAATGTGACAAGGTGATTTACTTGAGATGCCAGTACACTCACCCCCCCCGTTCCACCCTCCCCATTCTTCCTCATAGCGAGTCTTCCTTGGAAAAACCCTCAGTGAAATGTCGTGCTTTTATGTTCTACCTGCTTTCTATCCCCAAGACAACTTCCCCACGTTTCGTATGAACACTTCCTTCTGACAGAATCAGATGTACACAGCAAGAGGACAGCATTTCAGACAATGGTTCTTCTTCAGTGCCAAGAGAGAGAGAGAAAGACAGAAGAACATTTTGAGTGACTTGATGCAACATGCTGCAAGATGAATTTGGCAATATGGTTTCATGGAAATATGGAAGAATTGGACATACCGTTCGGCAGTTATTGTGTGGATATAGTGTTCGCGTGAACAGTTTAATTTTAACAGGTAGCAAGCTGTTAAATGCATAATAGATGTTATCTTTGTTAACATAAATATATATACTGGTAAAACGTTGTACTCGAATTGTAAATGTCGTGGGATTGCTCTCCAACACACCAATGTGCTGAACTAGTTACGAATTGGAATTTTATTTTTTACGTGACAAACCTTACTAATTCACTGTGTCGGGTGGTGGTGGGTTTAACAAACATTTATACGTATGCGATCTAACCCAAAACACCTCTAATATGGATATTATTAGTCGTGAAAGTCTACGTGTTACACCAGGCTGTTAAATGGCTACAAATACAGTGAATGTTCTTCTAATTCCTACTCTCGCCCATCCTTGATTTTAAATATATTACATTGATTGATTTATTGTGCATTGAAATAGACCAAATTTGTATTGTAAAATTGCTTCATTTGTCGCCAAAAAACATCACCCCACTGGTATGAGCTATTTTTTTAGATATATAACACAGGGTTAATGATGACAGATGTGAGATATTATATTTAAAAAAATCTGTGTACCATGCTGTCAATGTCTGGCCCTATATATCTGTTTTACATTGTGCTATGTCTTGTTCACGAGCTTAAATTAAGTGGTCTCTTTGCAAAGTGGCGTCAATGTTTTTTCTTGTTGAAGATCGCCGTTTTAAAGCACGATATTTTTTTAGCTCTTTTGTTGTTGTTGTTGTTTTACACACTCTAGGTGACGGTTGACATTTCCGCTTAAAAAAAAAACACCATGGTGGCGAGGTGTTAGCTACTTCGCCTGGTATACAGGACGTCGTGGGTTCGATCCCGACCCTGATGCTTGCTGTATATTTGGAGTTTGCGTGTTTTCCTCGTAGTCGCGTGAATTTTTTCTCCGTGTCCTCTGTTTTTTTCCTCCACATTCAGAATCAACATCACGTGTTTAGAGTATTTGGCTCCCCATAAATGTCCACGCGATAAGCCACTTGGTTGAGCTATCATTTGTGGCCAGGTCGCTTCTGAAAAAGAGCAACATAGCTGAGTGGGCCTTTCCTGGTCAAATAAAAAATAAAATGTTTCTAGTTTAGTTCAGGCATTTGGTTTATTCAGTTGACATAACGTCATGCCTTGCCATTCACTTAAGGCGCACGAACCTCCAGACGTGTTTTCTAAAAAGAATAGTGCACACGTTTCCGATGAAGGGAGGGCAATGGAGCATGGGTTGTTTCCCCAACAACATCTTTCGCGTGTTAATATTAATGTGCAATCGTTAACGAGTTATTGAATTATTGCATGCGAGGTTGTTACATTGCAATGAGAGAACGCATTAATAATGACCCTACTGGCTTTTTTTTCGTGCAGGTAAATTATACAAATAAGTTAATTAGCATTAGAAATTAAGGAGTAAATAAATAAGCAAGCGAATTAACGAGGAAACAACGAACAAGAAGGCAGAAGGAACCGTCTGCATATTAATATGAATGTACGCATTAGTGGAGGGCGCGCCCTATGAAAAATTAATCGGCTAAATTGCAATGATCAATAAGTGCAACAGTTGCTGCTCTATGCAAAGGCGGAGAGGATCTGTACAATTTACGGTGAATTTAGTCGTAAAGCATTTGTCAACATCTGGGCCACGAAACCTGCAACAAAAATAATCCACCTTTGTAAACGCCACATTTTAAAATGCCACTCTTTCATGCATCCGTCACTAAAGCAAATTAATACGTTTTACGACGTTTTTTTTTTAATCAAGGCAGCCACGCAAGCTGGCTTCAGACCTTCCTTCTCTGTTCGAGTAAGTCCTGTATTTATTTGTTGTCTAAGTTTGGCTCTGTGAGTAGCAAGTTTTGGGAGTATTAAATGTCATAATTTTGACTTAAATACACCGTTCATGATGGCATTCCTTCATATAATTTTATACGCTTCAAACCAACGTTAATGTTACGCGTGTGATTGTTTTCTAGCACGCACATGGCACGTGCCATGTGACTGACGTATCTGCTTCTGTGGCGTCGCAAGATTATCGGCCCTGTTCATGTTGAGGGAAATTGGACCCATTTGGCACTTTTAAATGCATGTACAAGTCTAATTCTGCACACACACACAAAATAAAACCGCATTTTGCCACTACTCGTACTGAAATTGCACTACGAGTAGTCTGATCTTTTACTCTTAATTGTTAAGGGGGGGAAATACAATATAAAATAAGAAAATAATGCTAATTTTTACATTTTGCAAGAGGCACACATTTTAAGGCACACTCATAGTCGTAATAATAATAGTTTTTCAAGATTTGCTTTTGATAATAATATTAATGTGTTTGCTTACACGCACTAAGCATGTGCAGATGGCAGGTTTCAGGCGACACACTGGATTATAATACGCACCCACAACTTGTGCTTTAAGGTGACTGAAGAAAAAAGTTATCTCGATCTTATCATGTTATGAATACGGTATAAACACATACATTGTATGTTCGTTGTCACATATTGTATATTCTCGGCCATTCAAAGGGCACCCCTAGTGACAGCTGTCTTTATGTGGCACAAGGTGACTGAATATCGAGGCATGCGGGTCAGTGGGAGGTGACAGTTGCCATGTGCAATCCCAGTCGATGCATTTGTGGTAAAAAAGCATTTTTTTAGAATTTGGACTGTGGTGCCGAGCCATTTTTAGTGACACGAGGAGGCCACATGAGTCGGCCACACTTTTAGAATGACATCAACTGCCACACAGTGGCCTACGCATTTCGAATGACATTACCTGCGAAGCAGACGGAACATATGTTACATTTAATACAACTCCAGTGGTTACATTATTTCCCTCGCCCCCCAACTCCTAATATGCCGATCGTCATCCGTACAATGGAAGAGGCTCTGAGCCCCAAGTGCTTCCAGCAGGTCCCTTTTTTAGGGGGGTTTCGCTCAGAAGTGTTACTCGTTCGGGACCTGCGTTTCTCTCGTGGATGTTTTTCTTCTCTTTGTTGTTGTTGGGTTCCTGAACAATAACAAACACTACGAATAAGAATAATCCACCCGCAGTAATAACGTGGGCTGCCTGCCGCATTCAAACCTCTAACAAGCAGCGAACACGCTCGTGGCGGACCGTGTAGTTAAGGAGGGCTGCCCGGGTTCTGCACATCACGTGTGGGGGCTGTTAGATGTGAAACAGACGCGAGGCTCGTGTTTTACTCCGCCGATTTGGTTCTGCTGCAGTCTTTTTTTCGATCCTGCCACCACTTATCAAGAGGAGAACAAGCACACGCAGCCATTCCGCGTGGCTTATACATGCGGGCACGTGAATCATTCATCCCGAACCAACGTCAACACCACCGCGTGCGCGCTTTGATACGATCGTTCCAACACAGGTCAGTAATGAGCTCTGATCAGGAAGTAGCTGTCACCTTTGAAGCACCCTGGATTAAGGTGCTCACCAATGCAACCGATAGCAGTGCAGTGGGGGGGGGGGGGTGCGTCTGCACAAGACTCTAAATTGCATGCTAAGTGTCCCTTGTTGCAAATGTAGCATGCAACGTGTTCCATTTGGTTGGAGTGGTGGTGGTGAACTAAGTTCGCTTCTCAGCCACTGACTACTGTTGTCAGTGTCAAGCGATATCCAAACTCAGCCTGGCTCCCCCTTTTCAGCAACTCACATTGACCAGAAAGGTGAAGTATAGTCAGACAAACTCCGTGACTGCCACGTCAGTGGATTGACATAGGACTGAAATAAACACATTCCTGCGGAGGGAGCTGGTAGGAACGTTGGGTTGCTCGGTCAATGGCCAGGGTCAACGGCGGCGTGGTGAGTTTTATAAGGGCACCACGGGGTGACCAGCCCCTCCCCACCCAGCCCCACGCCTCCCACCCCCCACCCAGCCCCACCCTCCCCACCCAGCCCCTCCCCAACCTCCCCACCCAGCCCCTCCCCACCCTCCCCACCCAGCCCCACCCTCACCACCCAGCCCATCCCTGCCCACCCAGCCCCTGCCTGCAGGACGGACCGACGGACACAATAATCCCCATGTGGGCTGCTGTAACCAGGAGGTTCCAACCAGTATCATTATTAATGTTAAAACAACGTGTGCCCGCTGAAGAGATGGAGTGACGACATTATTTTTCGTGCAGCTGCTGAGAGAACTGTTGCATTGTACGATCATGAGAGGTGACGATGACTTGGAGCGGCCGTCATCCAACGGTGGATTGTCCCTGGCTGATGAAGATGATGATTGTGTATTGCATTATCGAGTAGCACATCAGGTGTTCTCAGGACAACGAAGAACAATGCTTGTGACACGTTGTGCAAATGACAAAAAAATACATAACCGGTTTATATCACTCCACATTAGGAGGCATTCGGGGTACAAAACGAGCGGACCATTTGCCGTGATGTCATCGCAATTCCATCAATAGCAGCAACCTCCCCTTTGCGCTATTGATAAACAAGTGCATAAATACTAAGCCAGAATTGATTTCATTGTCAAGCCCCATACACGCTGCTCCGCCCCGGAATAAGTGATGAGGCAGTGTGCAGGTAATGCACTATTAATCAAATGCCATTATTCTTCAATAGCTTAGGTCGGGAAGAACACGGAGAGGGTGGTGGTGGTGGTGTAATATTGAAGCCAATCAAATCAGCTATAGGATCAACATTTTTTACGAGTTTTCTCGTCCATCTATCAAGGATACCTATGCGAGGTTATGTGTGCACATATGTGGCGTTGGTGGCGCGGTGATTGGTGCACTGCGCCGCGAACGTTGGGGAGTGATGTCCGAACTGGTCATGGACATCCCCTGGGTCGTCTCAGCCTCAAATGTGTACGTGGTGGGCTTAGTGAGCATGAGCACTGGGAAGCCATAGGTCGAAGGGCATGGTGTTGGCCACACCACCCCCTCGTAGGACTTGCTTGCAAGCAGCACTTTCTCCAACAGTCTACGTCGGCTGGATGTTTGTGTAAAATTCATGCAAGGAACTACACAGAGTCCCCCGTTTTATTCCTCAATAATGTAATGCAATGAGCCATTCTATAGCAACAAGCCGTTTTATATTGAACTAATACAACACGTATTTCCATGTTTCTTTCCCCTGTATCATTCGTTCACCGAGAGTGATACAGGGTAAATAAGATAACAATTATTAGATAAAGTCTTATGGTCATTTCAGCCGACATTGTATGCGTGCTTATACGAATACACGCGGAGTCAAATTCTGTTTACGTTTTGGATTTTAATTCCAGTGACCTTGTTCCAGTTCCTGACTTAGAGTAGTTAGAGTATTTATAATATTTGTCTGCACACATGATGAGCGGCGTGGCGACAAATGCTAATCACGTGTGTCCACGTCGCTCCTGAAAAAATAAAAAGAGCTATATAGCTCAGTGGGCCTTAACTGATAAAATAAATAAATAGCTTAGTTTATATTCTTAGATCTTTCGGTAAAGTCACGTAGAAGGGGAATAATAAAATAAAAAAATAAAACAATAAAAACAATAAAATTCAACACATCAGGTGTTGCAATGGAAATGTCGTGAGAATGTTATTGTTTTATTTTCATTATTTTATTATTTCCCTTCTACGTGACTTTACTGAAAGAACCAAGAATATGAATCCCTGCAGTCACGAAAGCTTTTAATCGAAATTTAGCTAAGTCTAGTTGAGGCTACGATGCAGCCAGAGTTTATGTAAACCTGGTCTGGGCTACTTCTATGTCGATTCAGCCTAAAATGGGTACTTGTTAGAGTCCGGTCATATAACCATTATCACTAAAGAGATGTAGTAAATTGGGCATGTGTGGGACCAGAGTGTATACACTGCACACATATTTCTGTGTACATTCATAGTGTGGTGATCTCGCTAATGTGACCACAACAACCACTGCTCCACTTTTGTGATCGGTTAGAAGAACAACAAATACGGGAGTATGAATATCTTGTTAAGTTGTATATACAGTATGCAAATGAAAAGGGACAGTCGAAACATTTTCAATGCATGCTATAAAAACAAATTCGCAGGAGATCTTAAACAACTGTATTATTCGTCAGCGCTTTCAAGCTCGTGCTGAAAGTAGATTTTCCAAAATACTCATTGCAAGTTGGGATTGTCAGTACGGCACTCTAAAGTTTAATTCTCAAGACGTTCAGACATCCCGCCAGCATCTCCGCGTGCTTATGTGTGTGTGTGCATATTTGAGCTTTTTTTAAAAAATGCATGCCGCGTATAAATGCATGCGATGCATTTTACGCCCATATTCATGGCAGCTCTAAACTCTGAAAAGCATGGCGCTAAAGTTGCATAGGGAAAAGTGGCTCTCAATATTTGATCAATGAGAGCCACTATAAGCCTCGTATTTAATTGATCGGTTTGTTGTTGGAAGTGGGTGGAGCGTGCGGGTGATAAGCACGTGCCCTTCTCCGTTGTTCTCTTGTTGTCAACTCTTGACAACAATAAAAAAAAACAGAGATCAAATTTTCATCAGTTTCCTCGAATTTGGCACCGTGTCTGACACCCAAGCGGGTAGCTTGTGGATTTGTGACTGCGGGTTATTTTATCGCTTGCGCTGAAAACACTGTCTCTAATAACGTGAATGTCAGCGCGCTTTGGGTTTTATTTTATTTTTCTCTCTCAGACTTTTTTCGTACGAATGTTGTCTTGTCAAAAGATATAGTTTAAAAGCCATTGGTTGGTGAGCACAAGCTTTGTATCCCCACTCAAAAGTCATATAAATGTTGCATTTAGGGGGGGGTAGAAAGTGCCTCCCCTACCTAATAAAAGATTCAAAATTATTTCTACAAAATGAACGATATCCTCCCAAAATAATGGATATGTGCACAGTCGACCGTGAATTGCACAGTGTCTGATAGGCAACTCAACGAATCAGAGGGGAGCGTTTAAGTGACTGTTATATCTGCAAAAGAAAAACTTTCGTAAAAAAAAAGGATTTTACACAACACGACTTAACCTAAAAATGTACCCATCTGAAAAGGAGAACGAACAGAACTTTGTTTTATTACTTGTTATTAATAATATATGACAACGCTGGTTTAATCTATATTGACAGTAAAAAAAAGAAGATATCTGTCTCATTTGTATTTATCCTTGAGGCGCTGGTCTGTGTATATTCCTATCCACAGGGCCCCCAGATATGACTTACAATTTTAGACCTGTCCGCTGTTGAGCCATCAAACACTGGCTTGTACTTTTGGCGAGCACAATTGGCCATCCACACAGAATTGCGCACCACTACCTTAAACGCGTAGACAATAGTGTGTGTTCTCCTGGGCACGAACAATTCTCACCACTCACACGGAGCTGATAATGGATGCAACTCGGGCACAGGCGGACACATGTGTGAAATCATTTGTGTGTTTTTTTTATTATTGTACATTTTAGTTCGTCAATCGACAGGTCACACGCGGTGGGGTAAAGTGTGAGTGTTTTCACATTTTTCCACGATGTCCGCCCAGCATGGAAGAGTAGACAATATTATTTCTAGAGAGGGGCTCTCTTTAGCTCTCTTCTGTGGAGGCTCTTCCGCCAGCAGTGTTGTGAGCGGGAATTGCAAGGGCTGCGACTTTACTATGGCACTGTGCTTCTATTCAGGTCTTTCGAAATACTACATTATATATGTGTGTATGACAACTAACATTTTGCACGATATTTCACCAAACAGTACAACAGAACACCCATGACAACCATTTATGGTCTGACCACCGTATCTTTATTCACTCGACAGCCTCGTATTGGGTGCAGCCTTTTATAAACTATGGATTGAACATTGTGTTATTTAATTGGGCACTGCCTTGATGTGCCGAACAAGCTTGCACGCGGCGAGTCAAAATGTCCTAGATTACAGGATTGTCCCTTTGCACCTGAACCGGGTCTGTGATACACTAAACCGGTTTTGGTGGTGAATTGTGAGCCATGCGACTCACATTTCTGGCCACTCAGCAAAGCGCCACCTTCAGAGCAGGCTTGCTTCTCAGAGATAGTGGCTGGTTGGATGCACAACAAATGCCCAGCGCTGGCAAATAATTTACAATCTATTTACATATATACCGTATTCTCCAGATGATAAGATCATAATAAGTTTTATTTTTATTCAGTTATCTTAAAGCACAAGTTGTGGGTGTGTCATATATTCTGATGTGTTATCCTGGAACCTGGCACCTGGGCATGAACGTCAAAATTGCGCTCACCGTCCGAATCGATCTCAGTTGTATTTGCCGCCCGGTCCACCGAATGTATTTTTGCAACAACAAAAAAGGTGACTGCAGACAAAGGATTTTCCCCCCGCCCCCCCCCGGTACTTTGCACAAACTCATTAGGAATTTCTACTTGCATATATTTTACATGTGGAGACGGAACAACGTGTCTGCATATTATACCCTTTGTGTTTTTGTTACCGGGAGCCTAACTTTTTTGTGACTAATCGCAGCATTGGGCACCAGCTGTAAGACAACACGGTGGATAGCGCTCTTACCAGGTATTGCAATTAGCACCGTCTGTGCAATGCTGCTGTACATTTACACGTGCTCTGTTTATCAGTTCAACGGCTGTGTGCTTTAAATGGACCTTACGTTGTGGGTGCGTCTTTCTTTCTGGTGTGTTTTTTTTCATTCTAAAGAATATGGTGAATGTTTAAGAGAGGGTGTTCGCATTCTGAAGCAGTATTGAGTGAATTTAGAAAGCGCTTATGCAGTTATCAAACAGAGGCTGCAGAATAGAATTCCCGTGATCAGCAAAGTACACGTAAGCATTTCTGGGCTTATCTTTGAGTAATGACCTGGGCATGTTGTGGATTAGTAAAGTATTACAACCTATTTTATAATGTCAGCAAAATGTGTATGTATCTGTTATGGTATCATGCAGCTATGTGACCAACTGTAAAAACTGATTTATTTGAACATCATGAACAATACCATTGAGAGAGAAAGTAAACCACGAACACATGTTTGACTTACTTATAATAATCTATGTTTTATCTACTGCTGGATGAAAATTTATCGGTGTCATCGCCATTTCTCGCGTCCCTGCAGTGCCACCACGTTCCATCTCGCTGCCGTGCAGGAGCAGACGTCATCGCCACACCTTTGCGGTGGTCATATTTCCAGGTGCGTTCCCTACCTCGACTGCCATGCCATCACCACTCGTCCGTCTCATTTTAGCACCTTCTAAGTAATGTGTCGTGCCCTGCTTTCCTTTTTTTATTTTAACAGTAAATGATCTAAGTGATTTTCATCTTCTTGGTTCTTTCGGTAAAGTCACGTAGAAGGGAAATAATAAAATAATAAAAACAAAACATAATAAAATACAATTCTCACGACGTTTCGGCCACAACGCAAGCAAGACTCATTCGGACGCTGTTTTTCCGACAGCCATGTTCTTCACCTGAGGACGGCTGCTTGCGTTGTGGCCGAAACGTCGTGAGAATTGTATTTTATTATGTTTTGTTTTTATTATTTTATTATTTCCCTTTACGTGACTTTACCGAAAGAACCAAGAAGATGAATCCCTGCAGTCACGAAAGCTTTAAATCGAAATTTGATTTTCATCTGTTTTCTAGACCACGTGCTCCTCTTGCCGTCTCGCAGTGTAATTCCCAACATGCATCGCTCGATGTGGATTTTTTTCTTCTGTAGACTTTTAAAATAGTGTTCAATGCTCTCATGTCAGAGCAAATGTTTCCAATCCATTTGTCGTCACATATACATGCAATGGTTGAACATTATCTTCCATGAGCGGATAGCTCTCATAAACATGAACCAATAAGAATCCAACTTTAGGATGTGTTTTTTTATTTTAGGGACTTACTCTAACGTCAATTATTTCGATGTAAATACTTATGAGGACAAAACACGCTTTGAAGAGCATTGCACGATTCATATGTGCACGTGATTTTTCTTAATTACATTTTATATGAAAGATATTTAACCAGGTAAACTCCACCGAGCTTTATAGCTTTTTCCACACGCAACCTGGCCACAAATGAGAGCGCAACGAAGAAACTTATCACGTGGAAATTGTACCGTCGCCAAATACTATAAACGCATGTTTCTAAATGGAGGGAAAACCGAAGGACCTGGAGAAAAATCCACGCGACCACGGGGAGAGAGAACGTGCAAACTCCAAATATCCGAGCATCAGGGTCAGGATTGAACCCACGCCCTCCTGTAGACAAGGCGAGGTAGTTAACATCTCGCCACCGTGTTACGATGTAGCACACAGGCCATGGTGCCAGATCAGAAACTCCAAGAAACCACCCAAACTACCTTTAATGGTACCGATGTATTTACACAGCGAATACGAGCGTACCGCTTGATAACCCCACTCATTTCAAATGCTTATCAGGCAATTCCCCGTTTGATGGCCGCAACATTGTAACCGCTGTAAGCGAAACTCCTCTCCTCCTCGGGTGGCACCGACAGAGATAAATCGTCTCGGCTGGGCTCGTGGCCTAACAACTGCTGACGTGTGCGTGCGTGTGTATATATAACAAGTGATTCTTTCTAACCTCCACTGCACGGGGATCTCGATTGTTTTGCACGCAGCGCCTCGCCCAAAGTGGTCACAAGTGTTTATTCCATTTTAATCACAATCGGACTGACAGCATCCGCGGCCTAATTAGATTTACGACTGCAACTTGCACTCCACCCGCCGCCGCCGCCACCACCTCCACGTTTTGTTTGACACGTGCATCTGTTTTGACCGTGCAACCAGAGATTATTGTGAACAGATGAACGGTACGTGTAAAGGCGTCTATAAATCTCGTGTTGGGTTTTTCTCTCGCTCTCTTTCTCTCTTTCTCTTCACCACCTCCCATTTTTCCACCCACTTTCCATCCCACCGAAATTAATGGCCTGTGCTACCGACGGTACATTTAGACATTTTGGGGCAAATCTTCAATCTCTCTGTACAATAAACTGGCCACGCGTTTTGCAAATTCCAGCGGGCTATGCATTTATTTGATATCTCAGGGCTGAAGAGTTGAAGTGTACACTTTTTCATTACCATTTGTCATGCCGTGCCCACAGCTAAATGTTTTTATTTGTTGTCATTATTAATCATGTTTTGCTCGCGGCACGAAGATGAAGAAAATGGATTTCTGTGTATGACGAGCGCTTCAATAATAAAAGTGTGTCGTTAAGAGCGCTCGCAAATGTGTTTGCATTCACGTGTAGTGTGTGTGTGCGACTGTGCGTGTGTGAGTGGTAGGGTAGCCAGTATCGGTTAGCGCTAAACTGCGCTAAGGCCCTGGCGACCCGAGTTCGATTCCCGCACACGGCCAACATCAGTGACGATTATCTGAACCGGTCCTTAATACCTGGTGCGGTTGCGTAAAAAAAATTCCACTAGGGAGACAAAGGCGGTTGGGCATGGTGCTGGCCACCCACCCAGTACCGGATGAAACTGGTGCGGGGCCTGTAGCATACGTTATAAAGAGGCCCTGAATTAAAAAAAACACAAATATTCAAACACAAATTCTTTACTTGTATAGTAAAGTAATTGTATTTTTCATTTGCTATACAGTCAAATAATACGACAAAACGCTAACCTTAAACACCCAGTCGTTCATAAGTGCAGAATCACTGAACAGGAATTGATAGCTTGAAAGCATTTAGCGTGGGGCCCTTGAAAGTGCGGGGCCCGTAGAATATGTAGCTACTTTTGCTACTCGGATAATCCGGTCCTGCACCCACCCCCTCGTGTGACATTCTGGCCTTCATAGCTGCTCGCTAATAGCACTTGCCCCAATAGTATTTAAAGGCTATACGGGAGATCTTTGTCTTTTTGGGGGGCGGTGGTGTGTGGCCAGTGGGCTCCGCGACGAACCGGCGACCCAGGTTCGATTCCCGCTCACGGCCAACATCAGTGACGAATATCTGAACCGATCCTGGGCCTCCCCTAGGTCGACTCAGTCTCAAATGAGTACCTGGTGGGGTATATAAACATCGCCACTGGGGAGACAAAGGCGCTCGGGCGTGGTGCTGGCCACCCACCCACTCACTAGTGTGCCGTTCGAGCCTAGATTGGTGATCGCTAACGGCACTTGCCCTAACAGTATGTTAAAGCAAATCGAGGGATCTTTGTCTTTGTACATGTGTGGGGAGCGGTAGTGTAGTGGTTAGCGCACTGCGCTACTAACACCGTGGCCCGAGTTTGATTTCCAATCATGGCCAACATCGCTGACGGTTATCTGAACCAGACCTGGGCCTCCTCTAGGTCGACTCAGCCTCAACTCAGACATATAAATAACAGTGAAGTGCCAGCCTTCATTGATATCCACTAGCAGCACTTTCCCCAACAGTCTGTTGAAGGCTATGCAGGGGATATTTGTCTTGTGTGTGTGTGTGTGAACATTGTGTTTACACACGCATATACATACTTGGATTCATATTGAATTACCATTTTGGCTGACAATACGATTTATAAAATTAATTGTTTGCTCATGTGGAATAATTCACATGAATGTTTTTGCAAAAAATATATATATTTCCTTCTGTTCATCTTACAAATATACCGCCAATGCAATCTAAAATATAGATTCTATAATATATTTTTCCTTCAGACAAGAAAATTATTTGAAGTTTAGGTACATGTTTAAACGTTCCCAAGAGAAATACTAATCAATAAGGTGGCCTGTTCAAGGCAGTACAGAAAGTAGTTTGCTGATTTCGCATTAGTATAATCTATAGGTGTTACCCAATTGCATGTCTGTTTTTTTTTTGAATACTCCAGATTTTCGCGAACGCAAAGTACTCGACAAGGAACTGGTCAATGAACCCAACCACAATCCTCCAGAAAACTCCCGAGATGTAGCTGACCTTTAACACGTAGCCTTTCGCGACGTACGTGGATCATCATGTGAATAACCCTCCTGGCAATGGATACCCATTGTAATTTATATGCATGTATTAATCACTCCCCTTCGCATGTGAAGGGCTCACAGGTGAAGTCGTCACATCTATCCCTCGATTCAAGCAACGAAACAGGAGGATTTCTCCAAAAATCTGGCTGCCAGCCTGATGATGCCAGTTGTAACTACTGGCGAAACGTCGTACTCAGAGTGTAAATGTTGTGGATTTGCTCTTCAACACACTGGTTAGTGCTGTAATAATAACGAATCAGCATGTTCTGTTTACGTGGCAAACCATACTAATTGGCTGTGTCGGGTGGTGGCGGGTTTAACGACACATTCTATTTACGCAATGTAACCCCAAAAAACCTATATTATAGACTTAGCTGACGATTTGCCTGGTCAAGAAATTATTCATGCAATACTGAATACCGTGATATTTGGCGAACATTTTTGTAAACTAACTTGAAGCAGAGACAGACACGCAAATGCAAATATTACAATGCAAAGGCTCACAAGCATAATACAGTTGACACACACTTAGATATGTATAACAAAGATCTCCCGTGTAGCCTTAACCGACTGTTCAATGTGCACTTCACTTTGGGACACTGTGAGTGAGTAAATTGTGAGTGTGGGTCTCTAAGTGACTCCATGGCTCTCAGTGTGAGCCAAGAGTCTCTACGTAGGTCGATAGTTTTTAACGTCTCTCTGTGTAATTCACGATAAAAAAACATTTTCACGCGAATATAGTTTTTCTGAGCATTCAAAGTGTGTTTCGCAGTGTGCTGAGAATCCAGGTTGCCGGTCAATGTGCCCACGAACACGTTAACAATAATTATGTACGCGTATGGTACCCTGAAGCAACACCTGCTATGTCATTTCCTTTCGTTTCATTGTCATTTCCTTAACCATTTTCAACATTTCGCTTTGAAATGTTAAAAATGGGTTTCTGTTCACCTTTTTCACCCCAATAACATGCAACTCTCATCTCCCTCCGCTTAATGGCAGCGAGCAGGAATTGCACTAATCTGCGTAGAGTTATCCGCCGAATCCGCCTGCATTTCTCTGATTGCCAACGCTGAGTGTGGCCAATTGCATGCACGAATGCAAGCAAGCAGACCACGGGGCGTTTAGCCCTCCTGCGACTACGGTCCGCTTAATACGACCGTATGACTTTTTTTTTAATATCCAGTTTATTTGATGTGGATTTGTCGCTCGTTAACGGAGGGAGTCTGTGCACCTCTGAGCTGGCTGGCACCGTTGAGATTCTGTGTTTGTATGTGGGCGTCATTCACCCGAGGTTGAACCGGGTTTCCCTATGTTCGAGTGTCATTTTGGTCACAAACTAGTGCAAGCAAAACATATGGCTGGGAAATTGTGAGTCCGCTTAATTCAGCCCCTCTAGCTCTGAGGCTTAAAATGTGCAAAATATGTAATGCACTGTACGCATACATCTACATTGTTCATTCTTTCACGGACGACTCAATTGAGCCTGCAAAATTTTTGCTTTTCCAAAAAGGTCCTGTGTTCCATTGGGATGTTTTAGCGAATTCCTTTTCCACAATTATAGTATTGCAATTTGAATGTTCGTAGCGTCTAAATGTAACTGTATATCAAGACACTGTAGAATGTAACAGGGCAAGCATAGTTTTATTTAGATTTTTTTTTCATTCAAAGATGACTGGCCAGCATTGGACATTTTCTGAAATACACTCAAGAAGGGTTTCTAGAGCTCCCTATATCAAGAGGCCTTTCTGCCAGCAGTGGCATGAGCAAGCAATTACATGGCAGCACCTTTACGATATAAAAAATAAGTAAATATTATTTTAAAGCACAGTTTCATATGTTGGATGATCGACATGCGGAAGCTATGCCGCTGATTTTATTCTTAGTGACGGTGATCATATTATGTCGAATACTGTTAATTTATATTCTCGCCTTTCTTCATGAAAGAGGACCTCTGTATTGAATATCATCCATGCCTATGTGTGTTGTGTACCTCTTGCACGGCTTGCAAGACAAATTTGGCACGTTGGATGAATGCAAGGCCAAAAAGTTGGTTATTTGCTGGCCCAGAACTTACCTTGCGGGAATGAATGTTGTTGGGGGACATTTGTAAACATTTTTTTTTTTGCCAAGGGCAGCCAACGTGGCTTCAGTCCAGGGCAGGTACTCTAATGATACTCTTTAAACGGCCACAGATGTCAATTCACCACGCTGTGACATGACAAACTCGAAAATAAAGCACGATTCATGTTTACTTTCTTTTTAAATATTTGTTATATGGTGGTTGTATGACCATACTTGCCCCGCTTATCAGGGTGGCGTTAGTACCACTTCGTGCACAGTGTATATCACTCATTACTAGCCACGGCCCTGGAATTAAATTGAAATTCATTTCCCGGTACCACATCCACTGTGCCGCCAGCATGAAGAAGCATCGTTTAGCCAAGCAGCTCATGGGCTCGATTCCTGAGCAGAAGTTTAGTTCAAGGGTCTAAACAGTGTCATCTTTCCAAGGTCATGAACAGAAGTTGCCACTCATTGGGACGTCAATTGTAGTGATGTGGAGGTATTGGCCTCTGCCTTAGTAATGTGGAATTATTACAATTCTCGTAACTGAAATGTAAACAGGATTAATTGCCGAACCAAATTTATAATGTGATCGATTTTTTTATGATTAGACTGAGACCATGAACTCATTACTAAACTAAAAACTAAACTTTATTTATTTATTTACCAGGTAAGGCCTACTTAGCTATATACTGTAGGTCTTCTTCAGAAGCGACCTGCCCACAAATGATAGCTCAAATAAGTGGCTTATCACGTGGAAATGTATAGCAGACAATTACGCTAAACGCCTGATTCTAAATGTGGAGGGAAACCCGAAGATCTCAAAAAAAATCCACGCGATCACGGGGAGAACACGCAAACTCCAAATATACAGCAGACGCCAGGGTCGGGATCGATCCCACGACCTCCTGTATACCAGGCGAGGTAGTTAACATCTCGCCACTTGAGGACCCCGTGTAATCGCAAACATCGGCTGCCTGGATTGCAACCCAGAATGTCAGTGGTGCCAGGTCAACACTGCTAAGAAAAAGTAATTTTCCATTGCTTGTATTGCTATTCATTATAATTTTGAATTCCTTTAATTACCTATGTACACACGCATTGCTGTACATGTGGAAGTTTGTTTTGTGAAAAGAAAATCAATATCTTGACATTTGATATGATAAATTTTTTTCGTTCGTGGTTGCTCATGTGTAAATTTTACAACTCACAACTGGGAATTGTACAGCAAATTTAAAACGACATTTTCTCACGGCTTAACTTATTGCAAATGAAATATCGCCACTGGTGTTGTTACGCTTTTTAAACATTTCCCATCGCGTCATCTATCAAACGTCAGCTTCTATTGACACAACGTCAAAAGGACTGAAAAATGATATCTTTGAGTGCATTGTTGGTACTCTTAACGGAGAATCAATGAACCCAAAATGTATTAAAATAGCACAAGAGGTGCGGTCAAAAATGTAGTGGAATTAATTTATTATACTCGTAATAGGTAAGCCGTAAGCTCGTAATGTTGGTCTCCTGCAAAAAAACAACCAAATTCGCTGCCAGCGATCCTGTGGCTTCTCGAAAGTAGCCCTGGAAGTCTGCAACTGAGTGGCGCAGTGACTACATTATCAGCTGAGGCGGTGCAGCCATCGGTCAGGTTGGGCCCCCTTACTGTTCCAAACACATCTCATGGTGGCTCTCAGGGGGGGAGGAGGCAACTCGTTGCTATGGCCACCAGGAGGGGGGGGGGCAATGCACCCTCTGCCACCCCACACTCGTTACGCTTCTGTCGCAACTGAAACTCTCTTGTTCCTCTTGTTGGTTCTTTCGGTAAAGTCACGTAGAAGGGAAATAATAAAATAATAAAATTTGAACATAATAAAATAATTCTCACAACCGAGCTGAGAATTTGTACATGGAAAAATGTACAAATTCTCAGCTCGGTTGTGAGAATTAATATTATTATGTTAAATTTTTATTATTTTATTATTTCCCTTCTACGTGACTTTACCGAAAGAACCAACAAGAGGAATCCCTGCAGTCACGAAAGCTTTACATCGAAATCTCTTGTTCTTCTTTACATATCTCTTAGCTCGGCAAGACCTTCGGCCTTCCATCTCCGCAACATTTCCCACAACCACCACTTCTTACTTGCCGCAGATGCTGCTGAAACGTTCATCCGCGTTTTCATCACTTCTCCCCTTGACCACTGTTCGCTCATTCCGCCTCCCGTGAAAGGCCTTCCGCTAGACGCAGGGGTGGGGAACGTCCGGCCCGCGGGCCGTATAAGGCCCGCGAAATCATTTGGTCTGGCCCTGCCAAGGCAACCGCAGGCGGGACTCGAAATTCGATAACAGGCTAATTTTTAAGTTGATAATTTTGTATGGCCCGCGAATGATGTTATAAATATCCAAATGGCCCTTGGCAGAAAAAATGTTCCCCACCCTTGAGTCTAGAGGGATCTCTGAGAGAGCTCATCTTAGATGGCATTTGGCCTACGTATGTTGAACTTCTTTCGCACCGTATGTAGCCAACCGTGATAATTGGAGGTGCGGGTGACGGACAACAAACTAAACTCAAAAAGCAGTTGTAAATACATTAGTTTTCAACGTAGATTGAAAAGTGCATAGCTCCAGTGGCTTCCTAATATCGGAAGGAAGAGCTTTCCAGACGGCCGCAGAAACGCATCTGAAAGCGCACCATGCGGTGACCGTCTTTGTTCGATGGCCAGCCAAAAGCCGCTGCGAGGATGACCGGAGTTTCACACTTGCCAGAAGTCTTGATGGAAGTGACAGTAAGCACATTGGTAAATGTACATTTGTTACATCCACAAAAAGAGAAATGTTGTAAGCGAAGTCGGCACAAGTTTGAAGCTGCACATGCTAACACAAAATGTCTCATGTTTATACTTCAAGTCTACCGTGAACTTTTAAGTTATAGATCCGATACTGTGATGACAAATTCAGTTGTTGCAGACAGCTGAGTTGGGAAAAACCACGAACAAGCCCCTGGTTTGCTGATACCTTGATTTTACCACTGTTGGATTTGGAACTTAAGGCGGATTTTTTTAAAGGCTTTGTACAATTCCGCATGCACGTGTATAGTTACGTAAGGGGCCGTCCATAAATGACGTCACGCACCTAGAGGGAGTGGGGTCAGACATTTGTGACGATGTGTGACGAGGGGGGGGGGGGGGTTTGAAAAATGTGACGTCACTTCAAAATGCGCAACTTTAAATAAATATAGACAACACGTTCTACTTAATTAAATAGACTTTTTAAAATAAAGGTTTTCTCCTACAACATCAGAGTGCAGCGCCACAATAAATACACACTACAATGACAATAGTTTAAAGCGATTTGAAGCATGTTTTACTTTTTTTGGGTGGGGAGGGGGGCAGAGCTTTGTGACGTCATATTTGAGGGGGGGTCTGACTTTTTGTGACGTCGTGTGACGAAAGGGGGGGGGGGTCAAAAGTCGTCCAAAATAGCGTGACGTCATTTATGGACGGCCCGGAATCCTGAAGGCACTAATAAGTAAATACTGTATATGGTATCCAACATATACTGATTAGTACACATAAAGTCTACATTGCATTATTACGGTTAAAGTTGTGTAGTAGGGATGCATTCATCCAGGAGTGGCTGGACCACGACTGATGGTGATGATTAATTTAGCCCATCATTCACCTGGCACGAAGAAACTACGTAGCACTTTGTGAGACGTCGTCAGTGATCATTCTAACGACAGACTGGCTCATACCATAGACATGTTTAATCTCAACCACTGGCTAAGGGCTGCCAATGCATATAAATGCCTTCCAATTCATGCTCGGGCAAGGAAAACCCTTTCAAATGTTGGCTTCTGCTTGGATTAAAATCTAAAGCCCTAATTTTGATGCATATTTGCTGTAATTTTTTTCCGGGATATTCACGTTAACTATGCATAATTAATGCGCTTTCCCTCCTTTCCCTCCCGTTAGCAAAATGTGTTTTTTTTTGCTGTCTTGTAAATGAGCTGGTCACTCCATAATGCAACTGAGCATTCATTAGATAAAGAAAAACAACACAAAACTAAGAAGGAAACGTTGTGAATTTTTTGCATGGGGCATTTTCCGCAGCAGTTTGTCGCCCACGGGGCATTAGCTAAGCCTGACGTAGGGCGAGCTTAATGCCCACAATATTTTATATTGGTTTGCATATCATTCATTTACTGCCTTCATTTTCAATTACAACTCTCATTAGTCAGACGAGGAAGGCAGGAGACACTAATGAGGTGACAGATGTCTATTAGATACAATTAACCCTCGTTTACCCAGCTCGTAGCGTGATATGGTATGTGGTATGGTGAAAAAAAAGGCTCATAATTTGTATTAAACAAGCGGAAACGAACGCGCACGCATTTCATTTGCACCCTATGGTGAAACCGAGCATGGCCCTCCCTGAGAAAGATTGTTGAGGTTCAGTGAGGCTTTCCTGGGTAAGCAAACATAATAATAACAACTTGTACAAATGTACACAGCGATGGAACCCACTGTTGGCACAGAAGTGAAAGAGAGGGATAAATTGTTTAACAGCCAGGGGTCTTTCAGGACAATTAAATTAGTATGTAAAACGTTTTCTTCTGCCGTATATTGCCAATGTCTGCCAAAAAAGAGAGATGTGGCCGATTGGATTTCTGAAATATCATCGATGTATTACTCTTTGGTTCTTTCGGTAAAGTCACGTAGAAAGAAAATAAATGAAATAAGAAAATACGACGTTTCGATTGCAACACAGGCAATCGTCATCAGGTAAGAATGAATGAGAAAACAAACGTAGAAAACTTAGAAATATTAATGCAATACAACACAGAGAGTCGGCGAATACAACAGTCAACACCCTACCTGGTTACTTTTTGTTTCTTTCGGTAAAGTCACGTATAAAGAAAATAAATTAAATAATTGCATTCTATTATATAATTGTATTCTATTATTTTATTTATTTTATTTCTACGTGACTTTACCGAAATAACCAAAGAGTAATTCCTGCAGTCACGAAAGCTTCAAACCCTACCTGGTTGATTACGTTCTTCCAAAGATTTCTACATTTGAGAGAGAGATAGAGAGAGACAAAACACAGACACGGAGACACACAGACAGACAGACACACAAGCAGAGAGAGACAACACAGAGATAGACAACACATTGATGTATTGCTCGGCGACTCTCACCCCTGGTAAGGAAGTGAAGAGGAAAAAAGGTTGGGAAGAAAAAAAACAACATCTAACTTGTTTGATGAAGTTCCACTTTAGCGTTCGTAAAGTTTGACACTGGACACACATTTCGTGACTCTTTACAGAAAAACCTTTACAGAAAATTAAGCACTTCATCCATAACGATAGTAACAACGTTGACGCTTTCATTTATATTGCACACGTAACGTAATGGAAGCTCCCACTGCAGAATTTGTTTTTAATTGGCCGAGCGGACCTTCTAATGGCAGCTGGTTTCTAATCCCCATCATCATCATCATCGTCATTGTCTTTCTTAGGCATGATCTTTTCTCTTCTCGATTAAGGCTTTCGCACACCTCCTCTATCCGTCATTGTCCTGTGATTCCTCAATGCAATCCCTCCACACGAATTACTCTCTAATTTTTTCCGATTTCAAGCTTTCGTGACTGCAGGGATTCATATTCTTGGTTCTTTCGGTAAAATCACGTAGAAGGGAAATAATAGCAAGACCATTTTCTTGCTGTGGTTTTCACACCTGATGCAAATTGCTTGTGTTGCAATCGAAAAGTCGTGAGAATGTATTGTTTTAATATTATTATTGTATTATTTCCCTTCTACGTGACTTTACCGAAAGAACCGGGAATATATATACTTTTCATTGTTCCATCTCTGCAGTGGCCACACCCAATGGGAGGTTCTCTACCCTCATTTGACTGCCATTCCATGACCAGTCCCATCCAAGAGCCACTATCCCTTCCAGTAAAGAGTCCTGCACAAGCCCACTCACTTTCACTGACAGGCAGTAGAACGTCTCTGATCTGATTCACATTTATTGCTTGATCCGTGCATACCCCAACCTATCCCCAAGCCTCATCCTGAGCGTTCACCTTTCCCTGCTTTTCACGATTGTCATCTTTGCTCCATTGTTGTTGTCATCTCCTGTGACTTTCATACTCTTAGTTTTTTCGGTAAATTAATGAAAAAAATTATAATTATTTTATTAGCTGAAAAAAAAGATGAAATTTTAATTAATAATTTTTTTTTTTTATTAGCTGACAATCAAAGCCACAGGATTTGAAGCTTTCGTGACTGCAAGGATTCATACTCTTAATTTTTCGGTAAAGTCACGTAGGTAAATGAAATTAAAATTAAAATTAAAAAAAAATATTTTTATTAATTTTTATTTCATTTTTTTAAAATGAAATTAAAATTAAAAAAATATATTTTTATTAATTTTTATTTCATTTTTTTACCTACGTGACTTTACCGAAAAACTAAGAGTATGAATCCTTGCAGTCACGAAAGCTTCAAATCATGTGGCTTTGATTGTCAGCTAAGCCCAATGGTATATTCAACAGGTGTTGTACTGGTTGCACCAAGGTTTCATGCTTAATTGGTGCCCCACTAACAGTGCATTTTCCATAGCAGTCTGCAGGGATATGTATTGCGTACACTATGTTGAACTTCTTTTGCACCGTATGTAGCCATCCGTGCTAACTGGAGGTATGGGGGAAATACAGAGAGTGGTAGTGCAGTGATTTGGTATCAGAACCTATTCTGGACACCCTCACAGCCTCAAATGAGCACCTGGTACAGAGTGTGCGAACAACGGCGGTTCACCATGGTGATGAAAACACTATCTTCTCAGTGCCAGATTAAGCTAGTACGGGGCCTGTAGCATATGTTATGAAGGGGCCCTAAATAAAAAAACACACGAACAAATATTAAAACATGAATTTTTAACTTGCATCGTAATGTAATTGTATTTTTTCATTTGCTACACAGCCAGATAATACGACAAATCTCTAACCTTAAACACCCAGTCGTTCATAAAAGTTGAAGGTGGTATAGTACTATAGTAATAGAGCAAGTGCAGAATCACTGAACCGGAATTGATAGCTTGAAAGCATTTGGCACGGGGCCCTTGAAAGTGCAGGGCCCGTAGCATTTGCTACTTTTGCTACTAGGATAATCCGGCACTGTTTATTCTCGTGACACATGCAGACATTAAAAGGTGGTCCCTAACAGCACCTGTCCTAACAGTCTGTTAAGGGTATGCGGCAGATATTTGTGTTGGTTTTGGCATTAATGGGTGGCATGCTAACGTCACTTGTCAATACAGCTACATGGCTATACAGGGCATCTTTATACTGGTAGGAACCACCTGGCTCCACCAGACCACAGGGGATTATTGTGTCAGTCCGTTCGTCGTGCATCCAAAAATGGGAGGGGTCGGGGAGGGTGGGGAGGGGAGGGTGTGGAGAGGCTGGGTGGGGAGGGGAGGGTGGGGAGGGGCTGGGTGGGGAGAGGCTGGTCACCCCATGGTGCCCTTATAAAACTCAACGTTTAACCTACTCACGCCGGCTTGTGCCCGCCCTCACAGTCGGCCATATTTGCGGAATACACCACGCCGCCGTTGACCCTAGCCATTGACCGAGCAACCCAACGTTCCTACCAGCTCCCTCCGCAGGAATGTGTTGTCTGTGTGTTTTGGCCTCAATAAGTGGCACGTGAACAGTTCTTGCCCCAACAATGTATTTGGTTATACAGCAGATCTTTGTTTGTGTGGAGGAGGCATGTGAAGGACGCTACTGAGCAGTTGGAAGCAGTCGCCCTCCAGCAACAGAGGAGGGCAGACTAGCGATGCTCAAAACAACGAGCGGAGCACCGGGCAGCTAAAACACAGAAAGTTGGCACAGTAGGGGGTACAGCTGGTACATCTGGCAGTCATCTCTGTCGACTGACTGGGTTGACTGACCCATGGCACCTGGGTCCGTCTCGTGACCTCCTGCCAGCGGGCGTTTGACAATTCACGTGGCCTTAAAGTGCGCAAAGGCCTGGCACAAGCGCCGTGGTGATGTCACCACCACTTAGTGACAAATGGTGGTGGTTGGTGTTGTTGTTATTGCTGTTGTTGAATTAATACTGTAGCAAATCTTCTTAAAATTCCGTCGTCACCGTTGGAAATGTTCTTCTGGGTGGCTGGGTGGGTGGTAGTGTGTTGGGGGGGAGGGAAAGCATTGGTGCTAAGGCGTACGTGTGCACCCCATATTTTGAGCTTATCCCTGGCTGCCAAGAGCGACCTATTTTTTTGTCAAGAGCTCCGCGTGTAAAATTGCCCGTGAACTGAGAAGTCTGGGATATTGGCTGAGTCGAATTCCGCGGCTCTAACCTGCCCTGCAAAAGTAATGGCCTGTTACACTATGAGATCTCTGTTTTTAATGATGGCGCGGCAAATAATCGGAATGCGTGTCAATCAGATGGCTGGCAAGTGTGTTGTCAAAAATAATTTGCCCTGCACATTTCATGGCATTGCATTTTCATAATTCGAGCTCCTTGTGAGTGGCTTACTCTATCGATTTGCCTCCTAATATATATTTCGCAATAATAAATTATATGACCTCACTGTGACTATAGGCACATATTATTATTATTGTTATTTTTTTTTTATAAATGTTTAAGCAGCGTGCTATGCAAAGCTGTAAAGCATATATATTTTGACTTGTGGGACATATTATTGAGAGTCATTGTGAAAGAATGAAAATGTGTATTTTTGTTACAGCCATCATTTGCGTACATCTAATTTATTGCGAATTATATTTCATTTACAGCTCGTTTGTTTGGTTGTTTTTTTACAGACAAATGTGTAGGTTCTTATTTGGTGGAATAAAAGTCTATTATCGCTTCTATTGCCAACAGTCAAAGCTCATTGTATCTCTCGGGTCAATGAATTGGATATAACTTTGGAGGAAGTCAACAGTGCTCATATGAATATCCTGGCCCCTGTCATAGGAATGTAGAATTCCCACCACTGGCTAAGGTGTGACAAGAAGAATAAGGAGAAACATTCTGGAAATTGACCAAAACAAAGCACCACATGGATTATCTAATGGGCCTGGGTCAGGGTTTCTTAGAGAGATGGAGACCCATAGTCAAGACTAACAATGGAGTGGCAGCCAAAGAACGTAATGCGCCCGATAAAACATCTGCCGTGAATATGGAGAGATAAAATCCGCTCCAAGCAAGGTGCTAGATAAATGGTAATATCGCAGGTGAGGCCTTCATCCAGCAGTGGATCGATCACGGTTGCAGATGATCATGGTGGCCTGAAAAAGAGCATGGGGAGTGGTGTTCATGAACCCAGCATTAAGTTAAATATTAACTGTTTCACTTAATTAGACTTGAATATAGGCTTACAGTTACAACTGTTTTGTGTTTTATCATGCAGTTGTATTTTCCAGCAACCGCTTGGCAGGCTCTTATTTGCAACCTGCAGCCTTTTTAACTTGCACCATAGAGATAACACTTTCTGCAGGCAGCTCAATATACATCGCACTTCGGCAGTGACCAATGTAGTATCATAAACTAGACACGTTCTGTGAGCGCATTAAATACATTGGCCAAACAAGGTTGAAATGAAATGACAAGACCGAACTAAATGCAGGTTACGTGTCTATTTTCACTATAATTGACAATATAACATCACTTTATGTTAATTCATAAGCACGGTTTCTGGATCTCAATGTACTGTAGCCTCGTAAGATATGCGTTAAACCAGGGAAGCCTTGGATTGGTTTATACCTCCGTGACTTTCATTAATCGGTGCCTAGGCAGATTCAGTTGGAAAATAATTCTCCATTAATTTGCATTCGCTTTTTCCCATTCCAGGATGACTGAAAGTTGCAGGGTGGGTCCCGCTCACCACTGAATCTCGGAACGCGCAAGCAGTTAGCGTTCATTTTATTTCGAGAGACATAGCGCTGTTGTTTTTAAAGACATTGTACTCACCGCAGAGAACTATAGCGACACGACCACACTCTATCATAGCTGCTGCTAAACTGTGCCACACGTACTCCCGCATGGCCTAGCGGGAGCCTCGGTATCGATAAAGTTATTTTATCCGAACGAAATTGGAAGGAACACTCATGACGTACACGTACGTCATCGGAACGGGAAAAGGGTTAATATCATCATCAGCGATGATCTCGGAGAGTCATGTCATGCCTCAATCCACATAGCGCCGGCGCACAAGCCTCCATCATTATTCCATCTTTGCAGTTGATGTCCTCTTGTACGTGTCCTTTCTTTGGCTGTCACTCTGTTGTTAGTCTCGACCACGATCCCGTAATCCCCTTTACAAGCATGTCCTCAACATACCCATCGACTTTTCTTTAGTCCGTGTGTTCCACTTCCCATCTCGAAACTGAATGCCGAATATGCTCATTGCCAGTGTTCATGTTTCTGATCTATGGCACCCAATAGTCAATACAAATGTTTAAAAAAATGGCAAGAAGTAATATGACTATTATGTTCACTTATCTTATTACCCACAATCAATCTGGGCAGCAAATCATTAATTCAAAATAAAGCAAGGTCCGTCTGCCCTTCCGTGCAATGACGTGCAATCACTTTCCAATTTTTTTCGAATTCTCTTTTGGTTAAACATTTCTCGGGAGTAAGCTATTTGCGTTCCTGGATTTTCACGAGCCGATGGTGTTGATGGGTATTAGCCACAGTGGTAGAGGGAATAGTGGGGTGCAAGACAGTGTGAAATCGAGGGAACCAATGGCAAACAAAGCAAAGTATGTGTACCTAGGACTGACAATATTATTATTATTTTAACACGCTTGTTTCACAATAAAAGCCTCACAGAGTCTCAAGCCTCTTACAGGAGGGTACAGAATCTTTATTTATACTGGAGGAATCCGATGAGCCGTAAGCTCTTTTCCACAGACGTCCAGTTGGAGGGGTGGGTGGGTGGGTGGGTCAGAGAGATACAACATTAAACAATACGAAAACACCATAGGAGCGTGTAATCCCAATTGAGTAATGTGCAGTAATTAGAGTAATTTGCAGATATTAGAAAAAAAAATCTGGTATTTTGTATACACGTTATTATGTTTGGCCAATACCGGTTACACTGTGTTTTCTTTTAGTTATCGGAAAAAAACGGAGAAGCGGGAGGAACACCCATGCAGAACAGGGAGAGAGAGAACTCGCAAACTCCACACAGCAAGATTGTGAATCTAACCCAGGGTCCTTCTTGCTGTGAAACCGCAAGTGTGAACCACTGTGCTAGACTGCCATCTACTTGTTAACGATGATGGGCAACAATTACATTGATACAAATGAAGAGGTCGACGAGAGTAGGTGTGAAGTGCTTTTGAAAGTCAAACTTGATCATGTAACTTGAGGCAGCATACCCAATGTGCCTAAAAGTCAACGTTCGGTAAATTGGTGAGCACCGCTTGTGATGACAATGTTCCAAAACGAACGACCACTCTGTCCAATATTCGACAGCGGAGAAACTGCACTCCGCCATAGGAACATGGAATTTCCTCCACTATCCAAGGGCCACTGACCGACATGACTGCATTGCTTTGAAACACGCTTATAACGCGAGGTCCGTGACATCGAATTGATTTCATCCAAATTGTGCGCACTGAGCTATTTTAAGTTTTCTTGGTGCTTTCGGTAAAGTCACGTAGAAGGGAAATAATAAAATAATAAAAATTAAAGATAATAAAATAATTCTCACGACGTTTCGGCCACAACGCAAGCAGCCGTCCTCAGGTGAAGAACAGGTCTGTCGGAAAGACCTGTGCTTGCGTTGTGGCCGAAACGTCATGAGAATTATTGTATTATGTTTTATTTTTATTATTTTATTATTGCCCTTCTACGTGACTTTACCGAAAGAACCAAGAAGATGAATCCCTGCAGTCACGAAAGCTTTCAATCGAAATCTATTTTCAGTTGTTCGCTTCGTTTGGTCGTTGACTGCTGGTTGGGGTAGTCTCAGACAAACGCATCAAATGAGACCGGATGGTTATAAGGGGCACAACCCTCGAGGGCATGATGTATAATAATAATACGTCTTTAAAAATCAAACTGGCAAGTTGCACATTTAGTTCGAGGAACTGTCATTGGCAGGTGTGACAAAGTTAAGTCTCGTGGGATCGTGCAATCACACTTTGGGGTGGACCGCTTAAAAGAAAAAGATGATGTGATGGGTAAAATTAAATTGAAAGTGAACCTGCGTTGCTTCAGCATTAAACATGCTGTGAGTAGTAAATTAGAGCGGTAATTAATTCATAGAGAACGCCGTTGATATATCTCAGGAATGCTTTTCAGGAGGGTCCGTCTCGGGGTGCTATGCCACGTTTTCATGGAGTAATATTACACGTGGAAGGTAAACTGCAGTACCTTGGGAAAACCGGTGTCTATGTTGTGTGTCTCTCTCTGTGTGTCTGCGTTTTGTCTCTCTCTGAAATTTAGTTATACCTGATGATGGTTGCTTGTGTTGTAATCGAAACGTCGTACTCTATTATTTAATTTATTTTCTTTCTACGTGACTTTACCTAAAGAACCAAAGAGTAATTCCTGCAGTCACGAAAGCTTCAAATATACCGTAGTTTGGGGGTATGATGCTTGAAAATCTACTATAAGACAGTAATACAATTGCTGTGCTGCCTTTTAGAGCTCTAGGTATGTGTGAGTGTTTAGGTCACGAATGAGTGCATGCGGTATGTATAGGTTTCTATATATGTGCACATGATTTGAGAATGTGTGTGTGCTTGAGTATGAGTGTGTGTGGGTGGGGATTGGGGGAGCAGTAGTGTAGTGGTTATAGCGCTGCGCTACAAACCAGGTTACCCGAGTTCGATTCCCGCTCAAGGCCAACACCAGTGACGATTATCTAAATCGGTCCTGGGCCTCCCCTAGGTCGACTCAGCCTCAAATGAGTACCTGGTACGATGTGTGAACATCACCACTTAGGAGCCAAAGGCAGTTGGGCGTGGTGCTGGCCTCTCACCCTCATGTGCCGTGCCAGCCTTCATAGATGCTTCCTAACAGTACTTACATAAACAGTCTGTCAAAGCTATACGAGGAATATTTGTCGTCTTTGGTGATGGTGAGGAGGAGGGGGGTGAGTCGTGTTGCAGTAATTAGTGCACTTCGCTACTAACTCGGTGACCTGAGTTGAATTCCCCACCACGACCAACATAAATATCAATGACCTGAACCTGCCCTGCGTCTCCTCTACATTGACTCAGCTCAGCCTTAAATTAGTAACTGATATTAAATGTACCCATCAGCATTGGGGAGACAAATGAGGCCAGGAACGGACCAGGCCACACCACAGCTAGGCTTGCCTTACGAGGTGCTCGCAAACAGCACTCGTCCCAATAGACTGTACGGCTGGAGGGGGATATTTTTCTATTGTGTCTGTGTGAGTCTGCCAGTGGGCCAAGTGAAATGTTAAAATGGAAAGAGTGACAGTCAAAATGTCCGTAGTTACTTTATTGTAAATGAAAGCAATTTGTGTGTAGGTCTGTGCATCACAATAACATACTCGCAAGACGCTGGTTTTTAATGTGGTGAACCGCAGAATGAGTGGAAACTAATGCGAAGGAGGAATGTTAATTCAGTTATTGACTCGGAAAGCGCGAAAGGGTTTTGTTGCAATGTTCGTAGTTAGTTACCCACCCGCATAATATCGCCGAGCAATTATTTAGCTTTTGTTCTCTGTCAGTGTAGGGTTAACCAACCAATGTCATTGTCCCATGACCTTCGCATGGTCATTTTGCGTTCTTTGAGACCGCATTTGTTAGTGTTTGGTTAATTTTGCAGGGATACAAGCTCTATCAAAGGCATAGATCCCCCATATAGCCTTTAACAGACTGTTGGTGCACGTGCTGTTAGCGAGCACCTATGAAGGCTTGTACCACCAACAAGGGGGTGGATGGCCAACACCACACCCGGCCACCTTTGTTTCCCAAGTGTCGATGCTTACACACCACAGCAGATACTCATTTGAGGCTAAGTCGACCTTGGGGAGGCCCAGGACCGGTTTCAAATAATCGTTATTGGCGGTGACCGTGAACAGGAATCAAACTCAGTTCGCCGGGTTTGTCGTGAAGTTCTAAACGCTACACTACCATCCTCCCCACAAACACGCAAGACACACATTACAAACATGTTATTATTAGCTGGCTTACAACATCGCGTGTGTATGTATGCAGAACTTCTTTTGCACCGTACGTAGCCAACTGTGCTAATCGGAGGTGCATGAACGGCCATCAAATATTCACCCTTACCAATTAACCGCCGAAACCGATTGAGGTGTTTGTGACACAGTGTCGCTGTCCTTTTCTGTCGAGGTTCGCAAACCTGACCTTCTCACGCACAGCAATGCATTTGTAATGACAATAGAGCCTGCATGCGGTGTGAGGAGACTAGTGGCCACGGGAGGTAATGACAGGGAAGTCAGCTCACAGTACGAATGCACTAGTGGCCACGGGAGGTAACAACAGGGATATCAGTTGTGATTGCGAAAGGACTGGTGGCTACGGGAATGTTCGAGAAGGGAGCGTGGTCAGGTGATGGAAGAGGACGGTGGAGTCTGCCGGTGGAGCGAGCGTCCAGAGTCAGCGAGAATGATGGAGAAGGGGGGCGTGGCCTGAGTTGGTATATAAGGGGGAGATGCGCGGGAGACTCAGGGCTGTTGCAGTGGGGGTCTCCGCCTGATGTCAAGTGAACGTGTCTTCAATAAAGTGCCATCTCAAAAGAGGTGTGTCAAGTCGTCATTACACATTGGCTCACTGCTAAGGCGCAGTAAAGCGTTTCACCCAAACTTAAAGCGACCCGCGCTTTAGTTTAGTCCGGTAGTCTGTGTCTTGTACGATGGTGCAACTTTCATTTTCTATAGATGTTCACATATCCGACTTTCACAGATATCCGTCCGTACCCTTTGGTCCCCAGCGAGTCGGCCATGTGAGGTTGTTACGTGGGAGGGGGGGGTGGTATATAGAAGAGCAAGTTGCTCTGTGGTTAGATCACTTGTGGCACATTAGGAATTGTCCACTCTTTTAAATATTTCCTCGTTTTTTCATTTATTTAATTTCATTTATTTGGTATAGCCCTGTGAGCCATTCGGCTCTTGAATCGGGTGCAACCGCAACAAACAAAAAACAAAAACATGAACAAGAAAACATCTTAAAGTGACTATGCGCAAACAGAAAAATCCAGGAAAAAATTAAAAAGTCTTCCAGAAAAAAAACACCGTACACCAACGCTGTGCAAAAATCCCAGTGGGATGCAAGTCAAACAACAACAACCACAAGACAACTTAGATTAAAGCCATCATTCTAACTGCGAACTACAACAGCAATGGAGTAAATTGTGGTTTTGCGAAATTCCTTATGTGCTGTACAGTACATCAATGCAAGTGTGTACATCAGCGTGCAATAACTGAGTTGGGCCTGTGGGTGGCTGGCAGGGTAATTGACTAACCGGACTTGTAAACCAGTCACGTGGTTAATGGCGACTTGGTTGAGGATTGCTGTGTGACAAACACGCTGTTGCATTTTATAGGTAAAAGGACCCAAATGTTGTTTTTGACAGTTTTAGAAATGTTACAGTCTTTAAGCTTGGATTTGAATTGGTATTTTGTGATATGTTCAATAGGAAGGGGTTTAGCACTGTACACTGTAAAGGATGACGAACTGTAGTTAATACTGCAAATTCTCTAACCCTAATACTGTTTATTCTATAACCATGCCCATGCACCCAGAGTATGACTACGTGCAATGCTATTAAGAATAGAAAACATGTACAGTAGTAAGTTGTACAATGGTGACACGTACAGTACATATGCTGTACATATAATGGGTTTAAGATATCAATATAAGTGGATGGTCTCGATAGACATGCAGCTTAGGATTAAAGTAATATTCGAATAGTGTAGTCTAAAGGTTATGAATAAGACAAAGATGGTGCATCATTAATGGAATTGGGTTTAA